>NC_081373.1:52529273-52880940 GCF_030684315.1 Stegostoma tigrinum
CATAAAAGTATTGTGGCTAGAAGACCAGGTCAGAGCTTGGGGATTCTGCAGTGACTAACTCATCTTCTGACTCCCCAAAGCCTATTCAACATTCACAATGCCCAAGACAGGAATGTGATGGGATACTGCCTACTTGCAGTTCCATTAACACTCAACAAACTTGATACTACAAAAAAATGTCTTCTGCAGGACAACTAGTGATGGATAACAAGGTCTGGCCTAGCCAGTAATACCCACATCTCATGAAAGATTAAAAATAATCCCTGCCCTCTCCTAATCAAAGAATTTCAGGTCTCACATATTTTAATGGAATTGTAAGATGCTGTCCTTCAGGTACCCTCCCCTCTAAAGTGGCACAATCATATTTACAGTCTATGCCCCTGGGGAGCTATTTGCCTCAAGTTCCTTTTAAACTTCTTCCAAATACAGAAAATACATTGAGCTCAAAAGTGGCCAACTGTTTACCTCCATTCTGTATTAAATGACACGTCATAAAAGATTTGAAGCCTGAGGATGTTGCAGCACAATCTAATGGACCGGTTGTCCTCCCTCTCTTCTGAAAACATTCTATGGCTTCCCCTGATTCATCTACTTTACAACAGTGATTCGATGTTTAAATAAATGCCTCACTGGCTGTACTGCATTTTGGAACGTCCTGACCTGGTATAAAAACACGAGTCTGCTTTCTCTTTCTCGGCATGTGCTGCTCCTGAAGAGGTGAGAGAGTCAATTGCATTGTTGGTGAGCCCCAAGCACAAGGACAATTTGATCAATTGCATTCCATCAACCATTCTTTCCCTTTCCCAATTGCATTGTTCATTGTCCTGAAGCAGAATCACATTGGACTCGTAATATTAACTCTCCATTGATGCTGCTGTGTTTCTCCAGCATTCTGTGTTTGTTTCAGAATTCCAGAGTCTGTAGTATTTTCTTTTGTTTAAGCATGTGGTTATTTTTTTTCCAAGGATAGCTTTTCCAAGAACAAGTTGTTAGCTTGTCACCAGTCAGTGTAGTTTGAGGGGCATCATATTGCATCAAACTTTGCTGAGTAGGAATCTCTCCCTCTTCTAACCCTGATCCAAATCTTACCATCTACCAAAGGCATATTGGAATGATTTGCAATTGACAGTCAACTTGTTCAGCCACAGTATGAATGCACCTTCCTTGGCCGTCAAATTGTGGAGAGGGACTTGAACCTAGAACTTAAGAGACAAACTTAAGAGCTCAGAGACAGCAGGTTACCGTTACCTTCCCCTGAGTGCTAAGGGGTTGAAACTGATCTTGGGTGATAACCACAATGCGGGTGACAGCAAATTGGCAGCCTTCTCAAAACTGAAAAGTAAGTTCAGACAAGTTACAGAGACATACAGCAGGGAAACAGACCCTTTGCTCCTACCAGTCTGCACCGATCAATTCCCCAAACTAAACTAGTCACACCTGCCTGCGCTTGGGCCATACCCCTCCAAATATTTCTTATTCACGAACTTATGCGAAAGTCCTTTAAAAATCGCAATTGTAGCTGCATCCACCACTTCCTCTGGAAGTTCATTCCACACTCTCTGTGTAAAATAGTTGTCCCTCATGTTTTTAAAATCTTTTTCCTCTCACCTCAACCCTATGCTCTCTAGTTTGGACTCTCCTACCCTAAGGCAAAGATCTTGGTTATTCACTTTATCTATGCTCCTCATGATTTTATAAACCCCTATAAGGTAACCCCTTGAACTCCCGAGAAAAACACCCCAGCCCATCCATCCTTATAACTCAAACCTTCCATTCCCAGCAGTATCCTGGTAAATCTTTTCTGAAGCCTCTCCAACTTAATAACATCCTTTTTATAACGGGACTCACACTCAACTATTCTGCACTTTGTGAAAAAGTTGCTCATGGAACATGAGGGTCACTGATGGGGCTAGCCTTTGCTGCTATTTGTAATTGGTCTTGAGAGAATAGTTGCCTTCTTGAGCCATTGCAATGCATCTAGTGCAGGTACACTCAAATGCTATTAGGGAAGTCGTTACAGGATGTCACTCAGCAATAATGAAGGAATGACAAATAAATCCCATGTCAGAATAGCATGCGGTTTGGTGGGATACTAACAGGTGCTGATGTTGCGATGTTCCTAATGTCCTTGTCTTTAGGCTTGGAAGGTTTTAACAACAGAGGCTTGTTGCAGTGTGTCTTGTCCATGGTACACACTGCTACCAATGTGCTCCAATGGTGCTGGGGTAAATATTTAAGGTGCTGGATAGGGTGCCAATTAAAACAGGCTGCTTCATGGTGGATGATGTTATTGGAGCTGCACTCATCCAAGTAACCGTAATGCAATTGTAAATGGTAGGCATGCTTTAAGGAGTCAGGAGATGAGTTTCTCACCACTAAACTCCCAGCCTCTGATCTGCTATTGTGGCCCCAGTACTCAATGGTTGATCTAGTTAGATTGCGAGTCAATGGTAATACAAAGAATAGTGTTGGTGGGGTTTCAGTAATGGTAATGCTGTTGACTGTCAAGGGGAGACGATAATACATATGAACATAAATTACTTGAGCGCAAACATTACTGAACGCTGTGCAAACATTAGAAAATATTTGAGAAAATTGGGAAACCAAAGAGAGATCATGATAAATTACTGGCATGTAGTACCAAGAATGTCCAAAGATATTTTATAATCACAGAAAAATCAAGAGGACAATTAAGGCAAGAGTGGAATCTATGGAAGAACTAAAAGGTAACCTGTGCAGGGAGGCTACAGATGTGGGAAGATTCTCAATGAATACTTTGCATCTAACTCCACAAAACAGGAAGCTGAGTAGCCAGGCTTGGGGTGGAATATATCCCAGGCAGTTAAAGAAGATGGCGAGGGAATTTGTAGGGACTCTGACCATTATATTTCAATCATCCCTGGACACCATTGTGGTGCCAAAGGATTACCAATGTTGCAGCATTGTTTAAAAGGGGAGGAAAATATTCTGAGTAATACTAGTTCAGTTGGCTTCATTTTGGACTTGAGGCAAAGTATCGGAGTAAATTCTGTGGGGCAGCGTAAGCCTTCATCTAGAACAACATGGACATGACAAAGGTCAACATCGATTTGTTAAGGCAAGGTCCTGTTGGATTAACTTGGTTGAATTTGTTTGAGGGGGTTGAAGAGAAGAGCAGAGTGTATGTGGACCTCAAGGAATTTGGCAAAGCTTTTAACAAGGAGCAGAGCAGGCTGGTCATACAAATAAATGGGAATCCTCAGGAGAATGAAAAATTGGATCCAAAATTGGCCAAATGGCAGGAAACAAAGGTTAATTGATGGGAATTTTTGAACCTGGAAGACTCTTATAGCAAGGTTCTGCAGGATTCTGTGCTCAGTCCTTTGCCATTTCTTTGCAAATTATATTAATGGTTGAGGTTCAAATGCTGGGATATTATAAAAAAAACTGTACAAAATTTGGTGCTGTGTTTGACGGTAATGAGAAAAACTTGGAATTCAGTTTTGGACAAGTGTGAGTTATTTACTTGCAACAAAGCCAGAGGAATTCACAATAAAATGGAGGATGCTAAGTAAGTTGGGGAAAGACAAAGACCTAGATGTGCATATCCACAGATCCCTGAAGGTAGGAGGACAGATCAATTTGGTGGTTGAGAAGGCACGTAGTATGTTTTTCTTCATTAGCAGTGAAGTAGAGTACAAGAGAAGGGGGATGATGCTCAAACTGTACATGGCACTGCCCAGAACAGTGTTGAATGCTGTTTACATTATAACATTGTCAGAAAGAAGTGATTGCACTGGAGAAGCTGTAATAGGAGATTAATGAGAATACTGCCAGGATTGAAAGATTTTAGTGATGAGGAGAGATTGGATAGGCTGGGCTTGTTTTCCTCGAAGCAGATGAGGTTTTGGGGTGACTTAATTGAGATGTGGAAGATTACAAGGTGTCTAGACAGGAGACAGGTCAAAATCTAGAGGCATGGATTTAAACTGATTAGTAAAAGCCTTAGAGGGAGATGAGGAAGCATTTTTTCAACTGCAAAGGCTGGAAGGGATCTGCAACCCGAAAGAGAGGTAAAGGCAGAAAGTCGCCATATTTTAAAATTTAGTCAGACGTCTACTTGATGAATCATGAACTGCAGGATGCTATTAGAAAGGGTAGCTCTTCATCACCTGGTAGAGTAATAATGGGCTGAATGGCCTCCTGTTTTTTTACATTTTCTGTGATGAAGGCCTACCCATTTTAGATCTTTGGAGGCAAGGCCATTGACAAAGATGCAGAAGACGGTTGGCTCCATTACATTATCCTGAGGAACTGCTGCAATGTTTTCCTGAGAGTGACCTCCAACAATGACCATCTTCCTTTCTGTTGTCTATGATTCCAAACAGTGGAGGGCTCCCCCATGTTTGTCACTGACTTTTTCTGAGAACCTGTGGTCTAGTGCCCTCTTGTTGTCCCAGGCAGTCATTCTCACCTCACTTTACATTTCAGGGTGAATTCTAACAGCATCCAACCCCCATTAGTACAGCTGTGGGGTACCAGCCAAGAGATCATGGTTAGTTCTGCCAGTAGGACCCGAACTCTCAAGTTTCTGATTTAGAGGAAAGAGCATTAGCAGTAAGCCATGGCTAACAATTTATGTAAGTTTTATCCAGACCTAATCTAACATCACATGACTGTTGATTGAAAAGATTTGAAGATAGCTGGTTTCTTGGCGCCTCACTTTGACTCCTGATTTCCAACTAAGATCCAAGCTATGGTACAATCATTCAGCCAGGTCAAATGCCTTCATCACCATAATCTGAATGACTCTCAGGCAAGTCCTGGAAAGGCAACAGGACTATAAGCACAGAGATAATTGTGATGTGACCATGGCCAGTTAGTGAACACTTGTAACAACAATCAGTTATTTTCCCAATCACAAAGATCACATATTGCTTCAGGTCAACAGCTGATCAAAGTCTCACCTCTAAATTCAACAACTTCTCTAGCTCACCTCTTCTTCAGTTTGCTCAAGCCTCGCCTATGTACTACTCATTTGCCACCTTGCTCCTCTCTGATTTACACTACCTCCTTGTTTTTCAACCCCCTAAATTTAATATGTCATCTTCTTTATTTAAATCAATTATGGCTTAATTCTTTCTTTGTTATCACTTCCAGCCCACGACCCCATCTAATAAAATGCTGCACTCTCCTGGCTTCAATTTTTTTCTCCAGTTACCTCTCACTTTGGTCTCCATTTGATGCCTGTTTCTTCAACCACCTAGGTTCATCCAATGGAATTGTTCACTCAACCCCTCTAACACTTCCATTCCTCTTATAAGACCCTTTTCAAAACCAATGTATTTGACCAAACATCTGGTCCCAATGCTTTATTATTACCACGGTGGCTCAGTGGTTAGCACTGCAGCCTCACAGCGCCAGGGACCCGGGTTCATTTCCCGCCTCAGGGGACTGTCTGTGTGGAGTTTGTACATTCTCCCCATGTCTGCGTGGGTTTCCTCGGTGTAGCCTGGTTACCTACAACAGTCCAAAGGTGAGCAGGTTAGGGTGAATTGGCCATGCTAAATTGCCCATAGTGTTCAGGGATGTGGAGGCTGGGTGGATTGGCTGTGAGAAATACAGGGTTACAGGAATAAGGTGGGTCTGGGTGAGCTGCTGTTTGGAGGGCCAGTGTGGACTGAGTGGGCTCAGTGGCATTCTTCCACACTGCAGGTATTCTATGATTCTCCTTTCTCTCAGTTCCTGATGCCTTGATGAAGTGCCTTTGCAATGTTTAGTTACACTAAAGCCACTATGCAAGGTATTGTTGGTTTTGTTATTTCCACACTGACTATGATATCTCCGTTCTGGAATAAGGTATTTTGGCTGAAAGCTCTTGCTGTGTGTCACTAAATAAGAAATATGGAGAACTCCTAGCCCACCTTTGCATTTCCTCGGCATTGTAAGTTTCTATGGACATATGAACTGGGTGCTTCCTCCACCTGACCTGATCAAGTGAGCCCAGAGACACGTCCACATAAGCATGTATAAGGTCTGGCAGAAGCTGTATAAAACAGATCCAACCCCGACTTTGTAATCAAGCCCGCAGATAAGAGTGACGCTGTTGTGGTCTGCAGGACTGTCCGCTACAGGCTGAGCACTAGCTTTCCGGTACCTCCTATCTCCCCCAGACCATGGGCCCTCACGATGAAACACCAGGCCATTTTATCAACCACGGTCACTGACCTCAATTCACCACCCACCCCTTCCCACCAAACTGCCTCCAAGCTGATATCCCATCAATCCCGCACAGCTTGCTTCTACCTCCTTCCCAAGACTCACAACAGGACTGCCCAGGCAGACCTATTGTTTCTGCCTGCCCTCCTCATCTCTTCCTACCTTGACTCGGTATTTTCTCCCCTGGATCAGCCCCTGCCCATTTACATCGGTGATTCCTTGAACACTCTACGCCAGTTTCAGAACTTCTAATTTGCAGGATCCAGCCACTTCCTCTTTACTATGGACGTGCAATACCTTTACACATCTATCCCCCACTATGGTGATCTCAGGGCTCTCTGCTTCTTCCCAGAACAAACGCCTGAACCATCCTGAACTACCTCCAGCCTCCTCTGCCTGGCTGAGCTTGTCCTCACCCTTAACAATTTTTCTTTTAACTCCTGCCATTTTCTTCAGATCAGTAGACTGGTAAAGGTACCTGAATGGGCCCCAGTTATGCCTGTCTGTTGGTGGGATGCATGGAACATTCCATGTTCCAGTCATATTCTGGCCTCCACCCACAACTCTTTCTGTGGTATATCGATGATATCATCGAGGCTGCCTCCGTCTCTTATCTGGAATTGGAAAGGTTTGTCAATTTTGCTTCCAATTCCTACCTCGCTCTCATCTTCATCTGGTTCGTCTCTGACTCCTCCCTTACCTTCTTCAACATCTCTGTTTTTACTTCTGGAGTTAGGCTGGCCACCAACATCCACTACAAACCCCACCGAGTCCTGCAGTTACCTGGACTACACATCCTCACACCGTGCTTCCTGTAAAGACTGTACTCCATTTTCTCAGTTCTTCCATCTCCATTGCAGTTGCTTCAATGATGCCAACTTCAACAAGGGAGCCTCCGAAATGTCAACCTTCTCCTTCAATCAAGGATTCCCCAGCATTGTTGTTGACAGAGCCCTCAACTGGGTCTGACCCATCTCGCACACTTCTGCCCTCACCCCTTCTCCTCCCTCCTGCAACGGGTCCCCCTGGTCCTTACCTGTCGTCCCACCAGCATCCACAACCCGGAGATTATCATTTCCGTCATTTCCGCCACCTCCAGCAAGATGCCACAACTGGACACATATTCCCTTTCCCTTCCCTGTCCGCCTTCCACAGGGACCCTTACCTCCGGGGCACCCCAGTTCAAACTTCCTTCACTCCCAACACCTCCTCACACAGCCCGACGACACCTTCCCCTGCAACTGCAGAAGATGTAACGCCTGTCCATTTGCTTCCTCCCCCGCTCAGTATCCAAGGCCCCATACATACCTTCCAGGTGAAGCAACACTTTATTTGGACTTCCCACAACTTAGTCTACTGCATTTGCAAGGAGAGGTGATGGCCTAGTGGTATTATCGCTGGACTGTTAATCCGGAGTCCAGACAACATTCTGGGGGCTTGGTTCCTGCCGCAACAGATGGTGGAATTTGAATTCAATAAACATCTGGAATTAGGAACCTAATGATGACCATGAATCCATTGTCAATTGTCAGGAAAAACCGATCTGGTTCACTAAAGTCCTTTAGGGAAGGAAACTGCCATCCTTACCTGGTCTGGCCTGTAAGTGGCTCCAGACCCACAGCAATGTGGTTGACTCTTAACTACCCTCTGGGCAATTAGGGATGGGCACTAAGTGCTGCCTGGCCAGCGATACCCTCATCGCATGAATAAATAAAGGGATAAAGAATTCACTACTCACAATGTGGTCTCTTCTACATTGGGGAAATGAAGCGTGGACTGCGTGACCCCTTCATAGAACATTTGCGTTCTGCCCGCAAAAATGACCCTGAGCTTGCAGTTGTCTGCCACTTTAACACACTAGCCTGTTCCCTGGCCAACATCTCTACCTCATGCTTGTTGTAGTGTTCCAGCAAATCTCAGCATGAGCTGAAAGAACAAAACCTCATATCCTGCCTGGGAACCCTGCAACCTTCTGGACTCAATGTCGAATTCAATAACTTTAAGGCCTGAGCTCTCCTATGTCTTTACCCCAAAATCCACAACCAACTCTTGGTGGCACATAGTCTGCCATTGCACAGAACCCATTGTTAACCACTAACAGTCTCCATTAACAGCTATTCCCCCTCCTAGCCGGATCATTATCCAATCTTTAGTCTGTCTAACTGTTCTTCTCTCTCTTTGGGCTCTATCCACACCTATCGTTTACACCTTACCCCCTCCCTCCACTGTATCTTCTGCATATAAAGCGACATTTTTCTAGCCACCATCAGTTTGTGGAAGTGTCACTCAACCGGAAATGTTAACTCTGATTTCTCTCTAAACATGCTGCCAGACCTGCTGAGCTTTTCCAGCAATTTCTATTTTTGTCTAAAACAAGTGGGCATTTAGGAAGGAAATTCCAGAACTGAGGATCCAGACAACTGAAGGCAATGAAAGTCAGAGTAAAATCTGGTGGTTATACTCAGGGCAATGAAATATCTCCAAACTATTTGTTCAGTTGTCAGCAAATTCTGATCTCCCCTCACAATTATTTGCAGCACAGAGCATCCCTTTGCTGCTTAGTGAGCTGTACTGGGGGGATGTGGGGGAAATATGGAATCTAGCTCAGTGCAAATAGCAGAGGACTAAAATCCTTTAGGATGCAGTATTACAGCCGAATGGAACATCCACAACCTTAATTCTGAACCTGGAGGTTTCAAAATAGAAGCACAACACAAAACAGCTAATACAAAATCTCGGTGAATTCCCTCAGGTCAGTCAAGATCTCAAGAAGCTCTGGCAATTCGACTTCTGAATATATGAATGGAGGTTAAAAAATCCCCAACGGAATTGGTTTGGTTAACAGCAAAAGTTGACAGTGGACACGTTAAAGGGAATTTAAACACATCATTGAAATATCAAGATTTACCACATGTTTGTAGGTAAAAATGTGTCAATATGTTTGCTGCAAGTGCAATGGAAGAATCTGGAGGTGGGGACAATTTTTTTTTGTAGGTACTGTACTTAACATCACGCTGCAATTGGCTTCTGTACAATAAAGCCACAAACACTCCAAAACAACTCGCTGCTGAACTCTGTGCTCTGATATAACCACTGCTGCCAATTTGCATCAGATTCCTTCAGTGCAGTTGCAATATTCAGATCATGGAAAGGAGTTTAAATACACGGGAGTTTTTCTCGTTGTTACTGAAATGAAAACCTCCAGAATCAGCTGCTAGTCCTGGTGACCTGTTTGTGAGAATTCCAGTGCTTACTGAGACTTTGGGTAACTTGAGGTCACACACCACGGTTCAGATTAATGCAGCCAGTCCTCTATCGGACTCCCTTTGTCACAGTGACCAGGAGTTAGAAAGACATTTGAGACATGAGCAATTACATATCCAGCAAAATCCCTATAATTAGCCCACACCGACCCTCCTAAGAGCATCCCACGCCTATCCCTATAACCCTGCATTTCCCATGGCCAATCCACCTAGCCTGCACATCTTTGGACCGAGGGAGGAAACCGGAGCACCCAGAGGAAACCCACGCAAGCATAGGGAGAATGTGCAAACTCCACACAGACAGTTGCCCAAGGAATTGATCCCAGGTTCCTGGTGCTGTATGGCAGCAGTGCTATATGCTGAGCCTCTGTGCTACTTGGCATCCAAAAGCGAATAGCATTAACAGGGAGAGTGTACAAGTCTAATGGTTCGTTAGGTGGAATGGGTTGGTAAGCAGCCTGGGAAAGGGGAAATATGTCACCAAGAAATTGCATGTATTAATTTCAGTAGGAGCCTATGCAAACTGATAGTCTTTCAAGTATGCCCTGGGCTCTCAGTTTTGGATGTCATGTATTTTTTAAAAAAACATTCACAGGATGTGGGAGTCTCTCACTCACAAGGTCAGTAGTTATTCAATCCCAGGGTACCCTTGATGTGTTGGTGGTGGACCATTTACACAAGCCACTGAAACCTAGATAATGAGTGAACTGCCCTCACTGCTGCGGACTAGGCAAGTCTTCCTAATTAAAGTGACCAACTATCATTTCTCTCCCAAACTGCAGGAAGTACTTTAAGATATTTGACAATACCATACACACTTAGGATTGAGTGTTATTAAACTGGTAGCCACACTTCCATAATACCAATTTTTGAAGGCATTTATTCACTGATATGGATTGGGATAAATATATATTTGTGTAAAAGGCCATTTTGATACATTTTGCCAGCCTAGAGTTCAAGAACACTAAGTTTAGGATCAGTCAGTCCATTATCTAAATATTCAGTTGCCTAACCTGCTTTATTTTGCCTCTGTCTTGCTCAGATGTCCCATTCTGAACATTATCGTCCTCTGCACTTCTATCCAATCTGGCCAATTCATTGTGCCTCATCTGAGCTCCATCTCATGTTCCCGCATTGCAATAGTAAAAATGTTCTCAGATTCAGTTTTAAGGATGTTGAAAAATCTACCCCCACCCCGCCCTCACCACACCCCCTCCCACCACCACACCCCCTCATTTTTCTCTTCTCCAAACTCAGCTCAATATGTACTGGTGCCTTGAGAGTCTGAAGGCCAGGGACCCCACCCCCACAACAGAAACAGGAGAACAAAAATTGACCTCAACACGTATGAACACGGCAGATGCAGTGTAATGTGGATAATGTGAGGTTATCCATTTTGGTAGCAAAAACAAGAAGGCAGTTTGTTACCTGAATGGTGATAGATTGGGAAACAGGAAGTACAACGAGACCTGGGTGTCCTTGTACATCTATTGCTGAAAGTATGCATGCGGGTGCAACAGGTAGTGAAGGAGGCAAACTGTACATTGGCCTTCATAGTGAGAGGATTCAAGTACAGGGGCAAGAATATCTTGCTGCAAATGTACAGCGCCTTGGTGAGACTACACCTGGAGTACTGTGTGAAGTTTTAGTCTCCTTATCTGAGGCAGGGTGTTTTGGCTAAAGAGGGAATGCAGCAAATGTTTCCCAGACTGATTCTTGGGATGGGACGACTGACATTTGAAATGAGACTGAATTGATTAGGACTATATTCACTGGTTTTTAGAAAGGCAAGGGGTGGGAGCGTGTGTATCTGAAAGAAACCTATTAAATGCTAACAAGACCAGACAGGGCTAATAAAGGAAGGATCTTCCCAATGACTAGGGAATCTGGAACCGGGTCACAGTCTAAAGCCAATTAGGACTGAGGTGAGGTGAAACGTTTTCATCCAGAGAGTGGTGACCCTGAGGAAATATTTGCAACAGAAAGTGGCTAGGTCAAAACATTGAATGTTTCCAATGATTTAGATATAGTTCTGAGCTCTAAAGGGGATACGGAGAAAATGGAAACAGGGTACCGAGATGTATGATCCCCCCACGATCATATTGAATGGTTGGACAGACTTGAGGGCCGAATGGTTTACTCCTGCTCCTAATTTCTAGTACAAATTAGGAGTAGAAGAAGGCCAATCAGATCCTGAGACTGATTCACCATTCAATAAGATCATGGCTGATCTGATGGCATTCTGAATTCCATATTCCCACCAGCCCCTGGCACGTTCTATAGGCAGTACTACCTTTCAGATGGAATGGTAAAACAGTAGCACTGACCTCATGGCATGACCCAAGGGACCGTGGGTTCTGTGCCCTCTGTTCCAGTCAATATTTATTCCTTAACCCACATTCATCAAACATTGTGGTTTGTGGGATTCTGCTTTGTTAATATTGGCTGCAGTATTTCCTACATTCCAATGGCACTTAATTGTCTGTAACGTTGGTTTATTGAAAGGAACGCTTTTCAAAGTGAAGAGCATCAGCTGACGCCAGTTAGAATGTTGCATTTGTGAAGGATGCAAACTGCAAGCACAGTCAATAGAGAGAAGTTGTAAGGACTCAGCTTACAAAGCTGAGGCTAAACAAAGTTACTGAGATTGGAACCGACAAAGGGAATAAGGTTGGCGCAGGGCAAAAGGCAATCATCATTATCAACCTTCACCACCTCCACCTCGTTTCTCTGAAAGCTCTCTCATCAAAGTTGAGCTGTTGGTTTGAAAGCCCACCGGGAGTTTTCATTGCTGCACCTCAAGAGTTCTTAATGTAGAATTTGAAATGCAATGAACTAAAAATCACCCCAGTCACAATTGTACAGCAAGTGCTGCAGTAGGAACCTCCAATGCCAGCAGCTCTGGTGAGAAAACTAGCCTGTCAGCTGGAAATTCCCGTCTGTGCTGAACACATTTTCTGTTCTTGGAGCATCAGAGGCTGAGGCATGCCCTCGTAGAGATTAATAAAATCATGAGGGGCATGGATTTCTTTTCCCAGAGCAAGGGAGTCAAAACTAGAGGGGCAAATGTTTAAGGTGAGAGTGGAAAGATATAAAAGGGACCTAAGGAGCAACTTTTTCACGCAGAGGGTGGTGTGTGTGTGGAATGAGCTGCCAGAGGAAGTGATGGAGTTGGGTACAATTACAACATTCAAAAGGCATCTAGATAGGTATGTAAATAGGGAGGGCTCAGAGGGATACGGGCCAAATGCTGGCAAATGGACTAGATATATTTAGGATATCTGGTTAGCATTGACAAGTTAGACCGAAGGGCCTGTTTCCATGTATAGCACTATGGCTATGACTTCACTTGTTACTTGGCCAAGTTGTAAGATCTGATATTCTGCAGAATTCGTGTCTGTCTGTTTTTCCTACATGCTTAGGGAAATGTGGGTTTTGTTTATGCATTTTTGGGTGCTTGGGTCAGCTTCTACATTTAAACATTGTGCTAACAATTTCTGCATCTTTGCTTGAGTGAGTTTTGGAAATAAAACAATTTCCTTATTCAGATAAGAAACCTGACTCATTTATTTCAGACATGAAGCAACACAAAGTAAGTTTGTTGAATTGGCACTACCTCCTTCTATTTAAATTCAATCTCTGTTGTAACCAACCTGGGAGTGGAGAGGAGGGAGAGGTCATCTTACTCCACCTGACATGACGAAACTCTATTGCTTTGTTTTTGATAATCTAGCACCTAATCTTCTTTTTCTGATGTGCCCAGTATCCTAATACCATTTAGTTTAGTTTACAACTCTAATATTTATTCTCCTTCCTTATCTTATCAATTTGTACTCGTCATGGTTAAATTCCATTTGCCATTTCTTTGCCAATTCCATTGGACCCCCAGCACAAGACATAACCTGTCCTCTTGCAATATTCACAATTCCCTCATCTCCCTGCTATCAACAGCTTCTGATCTGTCTGCTTCTTTCATTTGGCATCACAGTCTCAAATCGATACTAGCCCCCTCAACCTGACTGTCCCAAGCAACCAGCATCGCGATATCCCACTGACTCTACCTGTCTCAATCTTCCTTTCATTGTTTTACTCAAGCAGACTGTCCGTCTCCCAATCTGAGCTAGCTCACTGACAGTGTCCCTTTCACATTGCCCCTTCATCATTGATTCAGAAGAAATAACCTTTCCGTAGGAAGGGGCTTTGAATAAAACAATAATTTTAAAAATGCCTATTAAATTTATCATAATCTTCTCTGCCCCTGTAAAAATTGTCCCGGTAACTTGAGGAGCCCATTATAACTATAGATTTCTATCCCTGGGCTCAGGATGCCTCACCTTAGAGATGCAGTGGCACAATGGTAATGTGAATAAACTGTTTTTCCAAAGATCCAGGTTAATGCTCTGAGGACCCAAGTTCAAAACCTAACTGTGGCAGATGGTAACAAAGTGTGAAGCTGGATGGTGATCTTTGATTTCAGTAAAAATCTGGATTAAAAGCTAGTTGACCATTGCTTAAGACCAAAATGTCTGGCTTGTGGATGCCATTTAATTTACTATTGTCACTTGTATCAAGATACAGTGAAAAGTATTGTTATTGCATGCTAGCCAGGCAAATCATACCTTACGTAAATACTTCAGGGTAATAAAACAGAATGCAGAGTATATTGTTACAGCCACAGAAAAGGTGTATTGAAATATCAGTTCTCACATACGAGAGGTCTGTTCGTAAGTCTGAAACAGTGGAGAAGAAGCTGTTCCTCAATCTGTCGGTAAATGTTTTCAATCTCCTGCCTGATGGAAGTGGGTGGAAGAGGGTTTAACTGGGGTAGGAGGGATTTATGTTGGCTGCTTTTCTGAAGCAGCAGGAAGTATAGGTGGAGTCAATGGAAGGAAGGCTGATTTGTGTGATGGACTGGGCAGTGTTCGTAACTCTCTGTAATTACCTGGGTCTGACCTACATGTGACTCCAGATCCACAGCACAGTGATTGCCTGTTAACTACCTTCTGAAATGGCCCTAACAAATCACTCAAGGGGCAATTAGGGATGGGCAATTAATGCAGGCCCAGAGAGTGACACCCAGACTCCCAAATTAAAAAAAAACTATATTTTAATCAAGCAACCAACTGCTCTTTAATTGTGGCCTAGCCATTGACTTAAACATTACGCCTTTCCACTTGTTATATGGTATAATACTTATCCTCCTTTCCTTCAACCAACCATTCTAACTATTACTGACATTCATCATTCTTTCTGTTTCATTCATAGTCCTGTCCACAAATCCACAACGCTCTGTATAAAAATATCCCCCAACTCATTATTATAAATCTACCCTCAATCGATCCCCTCTGGCCTGTTCTTGACTTCAGTTCTCGTCAAATACGGATGGCTTAAACAGTTTCTGGACTAAATTAGAAATTCACTACTTGTGAAAAAAGTGAGCTGCTGCCTCCTTCATAAGGTCAGAAGTGGGGGTGTTCTTTGATGATTGCATAATGTTCAGCACCATTCGCAACTCCTCAGATACTGAAGCAGTCCATACTCAGGTAAAACAAGGTCTGGACAATATCCAGGCTTGGGTTGACAAATGAGAAGCAAAATTCACACCACACAAATGCCATGCAGTAAGAGAGAATCTAAATACCACCCCTAGACATTCAGTGGCATTGCCATTACTGAATACCCCATGATCAACATCCTGAAGGTTACCATTGACCAGAAACTCAGCTGGACTTGCCACATAAACACAATGGTTACAACAGCAGGTTAGAGGCTAGGAATACTGCAGTGAGTAACTCACCTACTGATTCCCCAAAGCCTGCCCACCATCTACAAGGCACAAGTCAGGACTGCAAAGGAACACTTCCCGCTTGTCTTGAAGAGCACAGCTTAAACAATGCTCAAGAAGATTGACACCACCCAGGACAAGCAGCTCACTTTATTCATTCCTCACCTACAAACATCCACTCCCTCCACCACCGTTGCTCAGTAGCAGCAGTGTGTACTATCTACAAGATGCGCTGCAGAAATTCAACAAAGATTCTCAGACAGGACCTTCCAAACCCATGGCCACTTCCATCTAAAAAGTCAAGGGCAGCAGATACAAGGGAACACCAGCATCTGCAAATTCCCTTCTAAGCCACTCACCATCCTGACCTGGAAATATCGCCGTTCCTCTTCTGTCATTGGGTTTAAAACCCTGGAATTTCCTCCCTTAACAGTACTGCGGGTCAACACACAGCACACGGACTGCAGTGGCTCAAGAAGGCAGCTCACCACCACCTTCTCGAGAGCAACTGGGGACTGGCAAGAAATGCTGCCCAGGAAGTGATGCCCACATGCCAGGAATAAATAAAAGTAATGGAAAAGCCAAAGGAGGAATCAGGAATCACAGAGTCAAAAGACACAGCTTACCTAAAGACATTTTTTTAACAGCAATCTGTACAAATTATTGAAAACTTAGTAGAATATTTTATAATGGTTATTGGCATAGAGCATTAAGAAAGTCAACAAGATTTAATCTAAAACAGACGGGATTTTGGAAGCTTATCCTTACAGCAGGTAGAAATTATGTGGAGCCATTTACTTAGCGATTAAATGAGTTGCCTCATTTCCATGCAACTAAACCCACAATTTCATTCCACCTCTACCTTATTAACTTTCTGGAATCTGACATTACTGAATCTTCTGACTGTTGGGTCTTGTGCTGCCAATTCCCAATCCAGAAACCCTGAAGTTTGCTGGTAAAGTCTTCAGCTGTCTTTGCCCTGAACCTTTTCTGGTTTCTGTTTCTCACCTCACAAATAATAGTTGCCTTAAAACTTAGCTTTGCACAATAACCTGCACTGCTCAGTCCATCTCTCTTAAATCTTCTGCTACTCAGCCCATGTCTCACAGATGCTGAATCACAAATCCTGTTCCAAAGCCTTCCACCATTCTCTCCCACCTGCAGTAACATTTTACATTAATGCTACCGCACAAAATGCAAATTGTCATATTTTTGGAACTAACAGCTTGAGATTTCTTTTTTCACGCTCTCTATTGCACTTTTGCTGCCCTTCCACTCAAAGTGGCTTTTGCAAGTTCTCACTATCACCGCACATCGACAGTTATATTCTTGGGAGTTTAGATGATATGTCAACGAATCAAGACCATTCTCATACATGGTCATAAACTCTATAAACTGGAATGCACCTTTATCTGTCTAATTGAATACAGTGAGATTCCATGGTCAAACAATGAAGCTTATTAAGCATAATAGTGCACATTTTTTCCTCCTTTGTTTTGGTGCTTTATTGCTACATTCAGTCCCCTGTAATACATGACCAAAGACACTAAAGGGGTGTAATTAACTTTAGGGAATAGCACCAAATAAGCCAGGACAAACTGGCAGGAAAAGCAAATCAAGAACAGTTACTTAGAGCTTCTACTCACAAACAATTTCATCCATTAACTCTCAACTTTGATTAAACTGCATTTTAAATATCCCTAGCATTTATGTCTCTACTTTCCTGTCTAAGTAATTGCCGTCAGATGTCTTGAACATAATTGAATGTTTATCCAACTACTTTGAAACCCTTCCCTGATGTGGCTAAGTGTTACCAACTCTGTTGTGCCTCCAATAACATAAAAGTTAACAACACAAGTAAGCTGTGCATGACCTGACCTGTTTAATTACTTCTTCCAATCAGGACTGGGTGCTTCCTCAAGTCATTTCTGCTAAAATGCAATATTATCAGCCAGTTATGTAATTTTATGGAGACTGCACATGTTCCCTTTATTAGAAAGTGTGCATTTGGAAGGCTAATATTGGCCAACAGCCCATAATGTCCAGCACAGAGAGAAACTGATTTACGTTGTAATGTTTGCATTGGAGCATTTCACAGGCCGTCAAACAGTTTGGAACATCCTGAAATAGTGAAAGATAAGTGCAGGCTTATGTATTGTTAATCACAAGCCTTGCTAGCAGTGCAAATATTCAAAATGGGTAAGAATTCAAACTTAGAAAAGGAAAGCGTGCTTCTGTAACCGTCCCCGACCCTCAAAATTGAGGCTGGATGGGAAATAGCTTTACAGTGGCCATCAATTGTTCAATGAAGGGCCTCAATTGGGGCAGAGTGGTCTAAGCCTATTCCTCTGTAAATTTGCAGAAAGTCAGGGCAGGCAGGAAGGCAGGAAAAACACTGTCTGGGAACTTTAAGGGCAACCCCGCCCACCATAACAGCCTGCAAACCTGTTGGTGGGGGAGGGTAAGATTTAGACCCATGTAGGGTATGAACAGGAAGAGATTCTACTCAACGTTGAACATATTTCTGACCATCAGCACCACAAATCAAAAACCCAATGGGCTTGGCAGTGCAACTTATAGCCCACACAAGGCAATTTTCAAGTTGTTAAGACATATAAGGTAAGTCAAAGGAGCAGAAGTAGGGCATTCATCCCATCAATTCTGCTCTGCCATTCAATGCGTGGTTGATCGGATAATCAGCAGCTCCAGTTTCCTGCCTTTTCTCTAGAGCCCTTGGTTCCCTTCCTGATTAAAAATCTGTTTCTCTCAGCCTTGTGTCTTCACTGAGGTTCTGACTGCTCATGCTGGAAATGCATTGGAATGTGCTCATTCCATGCCCCTTATGACCTTGAGGCTTTCCCACCAATTCCAATGGGAGTTGTCCTCATCACTAAACTCACCCACCATCCTGGGGAGGGTATGGCAAAATTTCAGCAAAGGTTAAAGGGTAAGATGTGCAGATCTGGGAATATTATCACTTTATTGGTTTGGAGATGACTTAAACTGTCCTTCGTATTCCTTCTTGCAGTGTCTAGTCCTTTGGATTACAGCCTCTGTCCTTGGCAGCACCTTGGCGGTCAATCAGTCTCGCACACCTGCTGGGTTGTCCTGGATGACTTCCATCCCCCACTCTAGTCACATTTGCAGCTCACCAGATACATTGAATTGAGGCCTACATTTCAGGATGGCTGGGACGTTTCGTTGCAACAACTTGCAAGTATGTGCCTCATGGTCAAAATTGAGCAGAGTATATTTGTACTTGATCTAAAAGGCTTGAATACCTGTTCAATAATAATCACTGATTTGGAAACCAGTGAGTTAAAATGTTCTACAATTAACCTATTCCACCATGCTAGAATTGAAGAAGATGATACCACACCATGATTTCTTTTGTCTTACGCAGATTCCCAAATGATAGCACTCTCATCTTGAAGTCAGAAGATTTAGACTAGAGTGAATAATTTAGGCTAACTCTCCAATCAAGGGCCTTCTTTGTGCTGAAACAATAAACTGAGGCTCTATCTCCCCTTTCAGGTCAATGCAAAAGTTTCTACAATAGCAGAGTCCCATCTTGAGTTGACATTGTACCTCAGCCAACATCAATGAAACATTTGGCTGCTGTATTGGCCTCAAGTTGCTCAAGCCCTCATTGTATTCTCAAATTGACATTGTTGTATACAGTAACAATACTTCAAACATCAATGGTTTAAAAAAAACCTTTGGGACATCCGAAGTCTTAAAATGTGTGATAAAAATGGACCAAAATTGCAGCAGGCTGCTAAATAAGATAGGAGCCCATAGTGTTAAGAGCATGTTAGGCATGGAAAGAGCATGACTGACTGGCAGAAGGCAGAGATTAGGGATTACAGGTGACTCTTTCAGGACGCCAGCCAGTTTCAAGTGGGGTTTTATAGGGGCAATGTTGGGCGTTATACATTAACAATCTGGATGAAAGTACTGAGGCATTATTGCTAAGTCTGCAGATGACACAAAGATAGATGGAGGGACAGGTAGTGTTGAGGAAGTGGGCAGGCATTTGGACAGGCTAGGAGAAAGGGCAAAGCAGTGGCAGATAGAAGACATCGTGGGAAATGTGATGTTAAACACTTTGCTAGGAAGAATAGAGGTTAGACTATTTTCTAAAAAGGTAAAGGCTTCAGAAATCAGAAACACAAAAGGACTTCAGAGTCCAGTTCAGGATTCTCTTAAGGTTAACATGTAGTTTCAGTTGGCACTTAGGAAGGTAAATGCAATGTTTGCATTCATTTCAAGAAGGCTATAATACAAAAACAGAGATATAGTGCTGGGGCTGTATAAGGCTCCAGTCAGCCTGCATATGGAATATTGCGAGTAGTTTTGGTCTCATATCTAAGGAAAGATGTGCTGGTCTAGGAACGATCCACAGGAGGTTTACAAGAACAATCCCCAGGCATGAAGACCTATTCGTATGAGGAGCAGTTGAGGTTCCTGGGTCTGTACTCAATGGAGTTTTAAAGCATGAGGGGACATTTTGAGTCATAGAGTCATACAGCACAGGAACAGACCCTTCAGTCCAACTTGTCTGCGCTGACTAGATGCCCCAATGAGACCTAGTCCCATTTGATTGAAACTTACCAAATATTGAAAGGCCTGGATTGAGGAGATGTGAAGATGATGGTTCCTATAGTAGGAGAAGTGTGCCTTGGTGAAGCTGTACAAAACTCTGGTGCAGCCGCACTTGGAATATTGCGTACAGTTCTGGTCACCGCATTATAGGAAGGATGTGGAAGCTTTGGAAAGGGTGCAGAGGACATTTACCAGGATGTTGCCTGGTATGGAGGGAAGGTCTTACGAGGAAAGGCTGAGGGAGTTGAGGCTGTTTTCATTAGAGAGAAGAAGGTTGAGAGGTGACTTAATTGAAATATATAAAATAATCAGAGGGTTAGATAGGGTGGATAGGGAGAGCCTTTTTCCGAGGATGGTGACAGTGAGCACGAGGGGGCATAGCTTTAAATTGAGGGGTGAAAGATATAGGACAGATGTCAGAGGTAGTTTCTTTACTCAGAGAGTAGTAAGGGAATGGAACGCTTTGCCTGCAACGGTAGTAGATTCGCCAACTTTAGGTACATTTAAGGCGTCATTGGATAAGCATATGGACGTACATGGAATAGTGTAGGTTAGATGGGCTTGAGATCGGTATGACAGGTCGGCACAACATCGAGGGCTGAAGGGCCTGTACTGTGCTGTAATGTTCTATGTTCTATAACCCAACTGCTCAGAGTGAAGGGACAACCCGTTAGAACTGGGATGAGGAGGAATTTCTTCAGCTAGAGGGCAATCACTATGGAACTCAGCATGGCTGTAGAAGCCAAGTCATTGAGTATATTTAAGACAGGGTTCTTGATTAATCAGGGCATTAAGGGTTACAGGGAGAAGGCAGGAGAATAAGGTCGAGAAACATATCAACCATGATCGATTGGCAAAGCAGACTTGATGGGCCAAAAGTCCTAATTCTGCTCTTATATCTCACGGTATTATAAATTTTCACCATCAAGACAGAAAGTTGTCTGCCACATACAGAACTATGACTATGAGCTCTAAGCACGTACTTTGGTTCCATTCAGGATAGGATTGTGAACAAGTTGGGTCATTAGCTTCTGGGAGTAGCTCAGAGGCAGCCAACTGGGTGGGTTTGCACTAATACAGCTTAGTATTAGTGCAAACCCACATTGTTTCTCTGAGACTTTGGACCAATTGCAATAGAGTATGTTAGGCCCTCCAGTCCTCACACTTTGCCCTAACAAGCATTCTGATTCTTCCTCATAAACTCCATGTCCCCATCCCCTCCCAATACTTCCATTTTCCTGTACCTGCAATGTCCTCTCATGATTTTTTACAACTGTGTCTGCTCATATTCTCACGTTTCTGATATACTCAAGCAATATCCAGGCCTCCTCATACTCTTATGCCACCTTCATAGCTACTCACCTAGTTCCAATTATCTCAGGATTCATGTGGAGATGTAAAACTGTAACAATCTAAGAGTGTTTTAATTTATATTGACTTGATATTGAAAAACCACCCACCAGGAGATTTTGCTTTCATGAAATGCATTCAAAAATGTTTTTTCTACTAGAGTAGTCAACCTGTTATAAAAACAAACTTCATTCACTGGCCACTTCCAATGCAGCTAATCCTTTAATATACTCTTAAGACTGTCAAAGTATAAACCCTTCTTCCTGCTGAGATAGGTGTTTCTGGAACCTTTCAAGTTCAGTCATGTATTCATAATGGGCCCAGCTATAACAACAATGCTTGACGAATGTCAACATTGAAGTCTATTGAAGCTGGAGGAATAGATGGCTGAAAGATTTTTCTGAATTACATAAGACTGTCTGCCAACAAGGTGCTACAGCAACATTATTACTGAGGTCAGCATTTTTACTTTAGCGGCTCCACAGTAACTGTTTTGCTTTGTTATTGTTGAAGGTTTATGTATATAATTAACTGCAGATCATGACACTGAAATGAATCTTAATAGAAACTGAAAGAACTGCGGATGCTGGAAATCAGAAACAAGAACTGAAATTGATGGAAAAACTCAGCATCTGACATCTCTCCACAGATGCTGCCAGAACTGCTGAGCTTTTCCAGCAATTTCTGTTTTGGTTTCTTAAATAAACGTTATCTGCCTTTCACAAATGTTGGCCCCTCGTCTATAAAGCCATGGTTTTCACACTGTGGGTTCAGGATCCCAGAATAGCATAACTGGGCTGTTTTGAACTAACTTTAAGTGGCCCTGTGGACTTTGGATTTCCAGCTTCCGTGATTCATGGCCCGTCTCTTCTCAAAGGCAGAAAAATAAGATCTGTTGGAAATGCAGGAGGGAATCTGTATCCAGATCCCATCCACTCTCTTTTAAAGGTCACAGGAAACAGCCTGACCCTGCAAAACTCCAGCTCAACATCTTTCTTTTGCTTTCAAATGAATCAATGAGCTGGGTTGGTCTGGAGTTGAAGTCCTATTTTCTTTGGTGAAGATCCCAAATTTCTTCTTAGTTTTTCCTGCATGTTTTGTTGACGTAAACAGGAATCAGATCATTATCTAATTCGTACTTTCAATGGTTCAGCCTTTGGTGCACCGTCAATCTATTTTATAGTGACAACATCTGGTCCTTCTCTCTCCCAATACCAGTTTTGCTGCTGTGGTCTCTATTGTATAGAATTAACACACTAAACGTACAGGAATGAATACTGAGGTGCCACTAATTACTTCTCATTAGACATGTATGGACTGTTACTCTGTGGGTGGAGTTTTTAAAAGATTATTTATGTTTCCCTCCCACCTCTTTGCAGCCTAGTTCTTCCACCACAACAGTGATGACTAAGCCCACAAATGATTCCATCGGCTGGGCAAGTGGCCAACATACTATTCTGTAAATTCCTAACCAGTATTGCTCCATTACTCAATTGCAGGCACATTCCCCATAGGTTAAGACAGGTAAACTAAGTGTATTTCCACACCTAGCATGCAATGTGAGCTAATGAATGCCAGTGAACACATAGTGAGCACATTTCAATGGAGGAAAGTTGAAGATATGGTAACGCAGAGGGAAAGTCTGAATCATAACACTGTACAAGCCATGGTGAGATGTTTACCTGACTTTATTAATGGGATAATTGAATTAGAAAGGCAAATAATTCAATTTTGTTCAAGACTGTTTTCCAGTCATTAATACTCTGCCCCTCCTTGAGTCCTATTTCACAGGTGATTGCCAGCAACATCACAACCAAATATTCCTCATGGACAGTATCGCTTCAGTCTCCTGGTCTACATTCTGCCTGATATTCTTTCCTGTTTCAAATAGGAATAAGATGTAATTGCACTTGGTGTTAGGATTGGGGTTGGTATTGTCGATAGGGTTAGGGTTTGGGTTGGAGTTTGATTTAGGGATGGTGTTGGGATTACTTTTGTGATTCAGATTGGAGCCAAGTTTCATTTGGATTTAGGTCTGGGTTTAGGTTTGGCGTTGGGATAGGGAATTGGTTTGGGTTGGGTTTGGTTTAAGTTTTGGTTTAGTATTGAGTTTGGGTGCAGAGAAGGTTATAGGTTAGGGTTGGATTAAGAAGTTGGGATTGGCGATGGGTTTGTGTTTGGGTTTAGTATTGAGGCTGGGATCAGAGATGAGTTTGGGTTGGGTTTAGGTTGGGATCAG
Organism: Stegostoma tigrinum; assembly: GCF_030684315.1. NCBI lineage: Eukaryota > Metazoa > Chordata > Chondrichthyes > Orectolobiformes > Stegostomatidae > Stegostoma > Stegostoma tigrinum. Next base: position 52,552,714 of record NC_081373.1, read on the forward strand.
AGATTGGTTTGGATTTGGGCATGTGTTTGAATTTGGGCTTGGGTTGAAGTTTAACATGGAGGTTGGGATTGGAGATTGGTTAAGATTGGGTTTGGTTTAAGTTTTGGTTTAGTATTGAGTTTGGGTTGGGATTTAGGGTGGAGGTTGAGATTTCAGATGGGTTTAAGTTTGGGTTTGGATTTGGGTTGAGGCTTTGGTTTGAAGTTGAGGTTGGAGGTGGATTTAGGTTGGGTTTGGGTTTAGGAATGAGATTCGGATCAGAGATTGTTTCTGTTTAAGTTTGAGTTTGGGATTGGGTTGTGATTTCAGATTGGTTCAGATCTGGGTTTTGGTTCAGGTGCAGGTTTAGTTTGGGATTGGAGATTGGTTTGTGTCTGGGTTTGAGTTTAGTTTGGGAAGGAGATTGGTTTGGGTCTGGGTTTGTGTTTAGTTTGAGGTGGGAGATTGGTTTGGGTCTGGGTTTGGATTTAGATCAGGAGTGGAGATTGTTTTGGATCTGGGTGTGGGTTTAATTTGAGAATGGAGAATGGTTTGGGTCTGGTTTTGGGTTTAGTTTGGGATTGGAGATTGGTTGGGGTCTATGTTTGGGTTTAGTTTGGGATTGGACATTTGTTTGGGTCTGGGTTTGGGTTTAGTTTGTGAATGGAGTTTGGTTTTGATCTGGGTTTGGGTTTAGTTTGTGATTGGAGTCTGGTTTGTGACTGGGTTTGTGTTGTGTTTCAGGTTGGAGACTAGTTTAGGTCTGGGTTTTGGATTTAGTTTGTGATTGAAGTTTGATTTGGGTCTGGGTTTGGGTTTAGTTTGGGATTGGAGATTAGTTTGGGTCTGTGTTAGGGTTTCGGTTGGGATTGGAGTTTGGTTTGGGTCTGGGTTTTGGTTTAGTTTGTGAAAGGAGTTTGGTTTTGATCTGGGTTTGGGTTTAGTTTGTGATTGAAGATTGGTTTGGGTCTGGGTTTGGGTTTAGTTTGGGATTGGAGATTGGTTTGGGTCTGGTTTTGGGTTTAGTTTGGGTTTGGGGATTGGTTTAGGTCTGGGTCAGGGTTTAGTTTGGGATTGGAGATTGGTTGGGGTCTATGTTTGGGTTTAGTTTGGGATTGGACATTTGTTTGGCTCTGGGTTTGGGTTTAGTTTGTGAATGGAGTTTGGTTTTGATCTGGGTTTGGGTTTAGTTTGTGATTGGAGATTGGTTTGGGTCTGGGTTTGGGTTTAGTTTGTGATTGGAGATTGGTTTAGGTCTGGATGTGGGTTCAGTTTGGGTTTGGAGATTGGTTTAGGTCTGGGTCTGGGTTTAGTTTGGGATGGAGATTGGTTTGGGTCTGTGTTTGGATTTATTTTGGGATTGGACATTGGTTTGGGTCTGGGTTTGGGTTTAGTTTGTGATTGGAGATTGGTTTGGGTCTGGCTTTAGGTTTAGTTTGGGTTTGGAGATTGGTTTAGGTCTGGGTTTGGGTTCAGTTTGGGATTGGAGATTTGTTTGTGTCTGGGTTTGGGTTTAGTTAGGGATTGGAGATATGTTTGTAACTGGGTTTGTGTTTAGATTGAGGTTGGAGATTGGATTGGGTCTGGTTTTAGTTTAGTTTGTGAGTGGAGATTGGTTTGGGTCTGGATTTGGGTTTAGTTTGGGATTGGAGTATGGTTTGGGTCTGGGTTTTGATTTAGTTTGGGATTGGAGATTGGTTTGGATCTGGGTTTGGGCTTAGTTTGTGATTGGAGATTGGTTTGGATCTGGGTTTGGATTTAGTTTGGGATTGGACATTGGTTTGGGTCTAGGTTTTGGTTTAGTTTGGGATTGGAGATTAGTTTGGGTCTGGGTTTGGGTTTAGTTGGGATTGGAGATTGGTTTGGGTCTGGGTTTTGATTTAGTTTGTGATTGGAGATTGGTTTAGATCTGGGTTTGGGTTTAGTTTGTGATTGGAGATTGGTTTGGATCTGGGTTTGGATTTAGTTTGGGATTGGAGATTGGTTTGGGTCTGGGATTGGGTTTAGTTTAGGACTGGAGATTGGTTTGTGACTCGGTTTGTGTTTAGTTTGGGATTGGAGATTGGTGTGGGTTTACTTTACAATAGGAGGTTGGTTTGGGTCTGGGGTTGGGTTTAGATCAGGAGTGGAGATTGTTTTGGGTCTGTGCTTGAGTTTAGTTTGGGATTGGAGATTGATTTGGGTCTGGGTTTGGGTTTAGTTTTTGAATGGAGAATGGTTTGTGTCCTGGTTTGGGTTTAGGTTTGGATTGGAGATTGGATTGAGACTGGCTTTGTGTTTAGGTTGTGACTGGAGATTGCTTTGGGTCTGGGTTTGGGTTTTGGTTTAGGTTGTGATTGAAGATTGGTTTTGGCCTGGGTTTGGGTATAGTTTGGGAAGGAGATTGGTTAGGGTCTGGGTTTGTGTTTAGTCTGAGGTTGGAGATTGGTTTGGGCCTGGGTTTGGGTATAGATCAGGAGTGGAGATGGTTTTGGGTCTGGGTGTGGGTTTAGTTTGAGAATGGAGAATGGTTTGGGTCTGGGTTGGGAATGAGTTTGGGATTGGAGATTGGTTTGTGTCTCGATTTGTGTTGAGTTTGGGATTGGAGCTTGGTGTGCGTTTTCTTTGGAATAGGAGTTTGTTTTGGGTCTGGGTTTGGGTTTAGATCAGGAGGGGAGATTGTTTTGGGACTGTGCTTGTGTGTAGTTTGGGATTGGAGATTGGTTTGGGTCTGGGTGTTGGTTAAATTTGAGATTGGACATTGGTTTGGGTCTGGATTTGGGTTTAGTTTGGGATTGGAGATTGGATTGAGACTAGCTTTCTGTTTAAGTTGTGACTGGAGATTGTTTTGGGTCTGGGATTGGGTTTAGTTTGGGATTGGAGATTGGTTTGGGTATGTGTTAGGGTTTCGGTTGGGATTGGAGTATGGTTTGGGTATGGGTTTTGGTTTAGTTTGTGAATGGAGTTTGGTTTGGTTCTGTGTTTGGGTTTAGTTTGGGATTGGAGATTGGTTTGTGACTCGGTTTGTGTTTAGTTTGGGATTGGAGCTTGGTGTGGGTTTACTTTGGAATAGGAGTTTGATTTGGGTCTGGGTTTGGGTTTAGATCAGGAGGGGAGATTGTTTTGGGACTGTGCTTGAGTGTAGTTTGGGTTTGGAGAATGGTTTGGGTCTGGGTTTAGGTTTAGGTTTGGATTGGAGATTGGATTGAGACTGGCTTTGTGTTTCGGTTGTGACTGGAGATTGGTTTGGGTCTGGGTTTGGGTTTTGGTTTAGGTTGTGATTGAAGATTGGTTTTGGCCTGGGTTTGGGTATAGTTTGGGAAGGAGATTGGTTTGGGTCTGGGATTGTGTTTAGTTTGAGGTTGGAGATTGGTTTGGGCCTGGGTTTGGGAAGAGATCAGGAGTGGAGATGGTTTTGGGTCTGGGTGTGGGTTTAGTTTGAGAATGGAGAATGGTTTGAGTCTGGGTTTGGAATAAGTTTGGGATTGGAGATTGGTTTGTGTCTCGAGTTGTGTTGAGTTTGGGATTGGAGCTTGGTGTGTGTTTTCTTTGGAATAGGAGTTTGTTTTGGGTCTGGGTTTGGGTTTAGTTTGGGATTGGAGATTTGTTTGGGTCTGGGTGTTGGTTAAATTTGAGATTGGACATTGGTTTGGGTCTGGATTTGGGTTTAGTTTGAGATTGGGGATTGGTTTGGTTCTGGTTTAGAGTTTAGTTTGGGATTGGAGATTGTTTTGGGACTGGGTTTGCCTTTAGTTTGGGATTGGAGAATGGTTTGGGTCTGGGTTTGCGTTTAGTTTGGGATTGGAGAATGGTTTGGGTGTGGGTTTTGGTTTAGTTTGTGATTGGAGATTGGTTTGGATTTGAGTTTGGTTTTAGTTTGTGATTGGAGATTGTTTTGGGTGTGGGTGTGGGTTTAGTTTGAGATTGGACATTGTTTTGGGTCTGTGTTTAGGTTTAGTTTGGGATTGGAGATTGGTTTGTGATTGGTTTTGTGTTTAGTTTCAGGTTGGAGATAGGTTTGGGTCTGGGTTTGGGTTTTGTTTGAGATTGGTGACTGGCTTCGGTCTGGGTTAGGGTTTAGTTTGGGACTGGAGATTTGTTTGGGTTTGGGTTTGTGTTTAGTTTGTGATTGGAGTCTGGTTTGTGACTGGGTTTGTGTTGTGTTTCAGGTTGGAGACTAGTTTAGGTCTGGGTTTTGGATTTAGTTTGTGATTGAAGTTTGATTTGGGTCTGGGTTTGGGTTTAGTTTGGGATTGGAGATTAGTTTGGGTCTGTGTTAGGGTTTCGGTTGGGATTGGAGTTTGGTTTGGGTCTGGGTTTTGGTTTAGTTTGTGAAAGGAGTTTGGTTTTGATCTGGGTTTGAGTTTAGTTTGTGATTGAAGATTGGTTTGGGTCTGGGTTTGGGTTTAGTTTGGGATTGGAGATTGGTTTGGGTCTGGTTTTGGGTTTAGTTTGGGTTTGGAGATTGGTTTAGGTCTGGGTCAGGGATTAGTTTGGGATGGAGATTGGTTTGGGTCTATGTTTGGGTTTAGTTTGGGATTGGACATTTGTTTGGCTCTGGGTTTGGGTTTAGTTTGTGAATGGAGTTTGGTTTTGATCTGGGTTTGGGTTTAGTTTGTGATTGGAGATTGGTTTGGGTCTGGGTTTGGGTTTAGTTTGGGTTTGGAGATTGGTTTAGGTCTGGGTCAGGGTTTAGTTTGGGATTGGAGATTGGTTTGGGTCTGGGTTTGGGTTTATTTTGGGATTGGACATTGGTTTGGGTCTGTGTTTGGGTTTATTTTGGGATTGGACATTGGTTTGGGTCTGGGTTTGGGTTTAGTTTGTGATTGGAGATTGGTTTCGGTCTGGCTTTGGGTTTAGTTTGGGTTTGGAGATTGGTTTAGGTCTGGGTGTTGGTTAAATTTGAGATTGGACATTGGTTTGCGTCTGGATTTGGGTTTAGTTTGGGATTGGAGATTGGATTGAGACTAGCTTTCTGTTTAAGTTGTGACTGGAGATTGTTTTGGGTCTGGGATTGGGTTTAGTTTGGGATTGGAGATTGGTTTGGGTATGTGTTAGGGTTTCGGTTGGGATTGGAGTATGGTTTGGGTATGGGTTTTGGTTTAGTTTGTGAATGGAGTTTGGTTTGGTTCTATGTTTGGTTTAGTTTGGGGTTGGAGTTTGTTTTGGGTCTGGGATTGGGTTTAGTTTGGGATTGGAGATTGGTTTGTGACTCGGTTTGTGTTTAGTTTGGGATTGGAGCTTGGTGTGGGTTTACTTTGGAATAGGAGTTTGATTTGGGTCTGGGTTTGGGTTTAGATCAGGAGGGGAGATTGTTTTGGAACTGTGCTTGAGTGTAGTTTGGGTTTGGAGATTGGTTTGGGTCTGAGTTTAGGTTTAGTTTGGGATTGGGGATTGATTTGTGTCTGGGTTTGGGTTTAGTTTGGGTTTGGAGATTGGTTTGGGTCTGGGTTTGGGTTTAGTTTGGGATTGGAGATTTGCTTGCGTCTGGGTTCTGGTTTAGCTTGAGATTGGAGATTGGTTTGGGTCTAGGTTAGAGTTTAGTTTGGGATCAGAGATTGGTTTGGGTCTGGGTTTGGGTTTAGTTTGTGATTGGAGATTGGTTTGGGTCTGGCTTTGGGTTTAGTTTGGGTTTGGAGATTGGTTTAGGTCTGGGTGTGGGTTTAGTTTGGGATTGGACATTGGTTTGTGTCTGGGTTTGGGTTTAGTTTGAGATTGGAGATTGATTTGGGTCTAGGTTAGTGTTCAGTTTGGGATTGGAAATTGGTTTTGGTCTGGGTTTGGGTTTTGTTTGAGATTGAAGATTGGTGTGTGTCTGTGTTTGTGTTTAGTTTGTGATTGGACTGTGGTTTGGCTCTGTGTTTTGGTTTCGTTTGGAATTGGAGATCGGTTTGTAAGAGGGTTTATGTTTAGTTTGAGGTTGGAGATTGGTTAGGGTCTGGGTTTGGGTTTTGTTTGAGATTGGTGACTGGCTTCGGTCTGGGTAAGGGTTTAGTTTGGGACTGGAGATTTGTTTGGGTTTGGGTTTGTGTTTAGTTTGTGATTGGAGTCTGGTTTGTGACTGGGTTTGTGTTGTGTTTCAGGTTGGAGACTAGTTTAGGTCTGGGTTTTGGATTTAGTTTGTGAATGAAGTTTGATTTGGGTCTGGGTTTGGGTTTAGTTTGGGATTGGAGATTAGTTTGGGTCTGTGTTAGGGTTTCGGTTGGGATTGGAGTTTGGTTTAGGTCTGGGTCAGGGTTTAGTTTGTGAAAGGAGTTTGGTTTTGATCTGGGTTTGGGTTTAGTTTGTGATTGAAGATTGGTTTGGGTCTGGGTTTGGGTTTAGTTTGGGATTGGAGATTGGTTTGGGTGTGGGTGTGGGTTTAGTTTGAGATTGGACATTGTTTTGGGTCTGTGTTTAGGTTTAGTTTGGGATTGGAGATTGGTTTGTGATTGGTTTTGTGTTTAGTTTCAGGTTGGAGATAGGTTTGGGTCTGGGTTTGGGTTTTGTTTGAGATTGGTGACTGGCTTCGGTCTGGGTTAGGGTTTAGTTTGGGACTGGAGATTTGTTTGGGTTTGGGTTTGTGTTTAGTTTGTGATTGGAGTCTGGTTTGTGACTGGGTTTGTGTTGTGTTTCAGGTTGGAGACTAGTTTAGGTCTGGGTTTTGGATTTAGTTTGTGATTGAAGTTTGATTTGGGTCTGGGTTTGGGTTTAGTTTGGGATTGGAGATTAGTTTGGGTCTGTGTTAGGGTTTCGGTTGGGATTGGAGTTTGGTTTGGGTCTGGGTTTTGGTTTAGTTTGTGAAAGGAGTTTGGTTTTGATCTGGGTTTGAGTTTAGTTTGTGATTGAAGATTGGTTTGGGTCTGGGTTTGGGTTTAGTTTGGGATTGGAGATTGGTTTGGGTCTGGTTTTGGGTTTAGTTTGGGTTTGGAGATTGGTTTAGGTCTGGGTCAGGGATTAGTTTGGGATGGAGATTGGTTTGGGTCTATGTTTGGGTTTAGTTTGGGATTGGACATTTGTTTGGCTCTGGGTTTGGGTTTAGTTTGTGAATGGAGTTTGGTTTTGATCTGGGTTTGGGTTTAGTTTGTGATTGGAGATTGGTTTGGGTCTGGGTTTGGGTTTAGTTTGGGTTTGGAGATTGGTTTAGGTCTGGGTCAGGGTTTAGTTTGGGATTGGAGATTGGTTTGGGTCTGGGTTTGGGTTTATTTTGGGATTGGACATTGGTTTGGGTCTGTGTTTGGGTTTATTTTGGGATTGGACATTGGTTTGGGTCTGGGTTTGGGTTTAGTTTGTGATTGGAGATTGGTTTCGGTCTGGCTTTGGGTTTAGTTTGGGTTTGGAGATTGGTTTAGGTCTGGGTGTTGGTTAAATTTGAGATTGGACATTGGTTTGCGTCTGGATTTGGGTTTAGTTGGGGATTGGAGATTGGATTGAGACTAGCTTTCTGTTTAAGTTGTGACTGGAGATTGTTTTGGGTCTGGGATTGGGTTTAGTTTGGGATTGGAGATTGGTTTGGGTATGTGTTAGGGTTTCGGTTGGGATTGGAGTATGGTTTGGGTATGGGTTTTGGTTTAGTTTGTGAATGGAGTTTGGTTTGGTTCTATGTTTGGGTTTAGTTTGGGGTTGGAGTTTGTTTTGGGTCTGGGATTGGGTTTAGTTTGGGATTGGAGATTGGTTTGTGACTCGGTTTGTGTTTAGTTTGGGATTGGAGCTTGGTGTGGGTTTACTTTGGAATAGGAGTTTGATTTGGGTCTGGGTTTGGGTTTAGATCAGGAGGGGAGATTGTTTTGGAACTGTGCTTGAGTGTAGTTTGGGTTTGGAGATTGGTTTGGGTCTGAGTTTAGGTTTAGTTTGGGATTGGGGATTGATTTGTGTCTGGGTTTGGGTTTAGTTTGGGTTTGGAGATTGGTTTGGGTCTGGGTTTGGGTTTAGTTTGGGATTGGAGATTTGCTTGCGTCTGGGTTCTGGTTTAGCTTGAGATTGGAGATTGGTTTGGGTCTAGGTTAGAGTTTAGTTTGGGATCAGAGATTGGTTTGGGTCTGGGTTTGGGTTTAGTTTGTGATTGGAGATTGGTTTGGGTCTGGCTTTGGGTTTAGTTTGGGTTTGGAGATTGGTTTAGGTCTGGGTGTGGGTTTAGTTTGGGATTGGACATTGGTTTGTGTCTGGGTTTGGGTTTAGTTTGAGATTGGAGATTGATTTGGGTCTAGGTTAGTGTTCAGTTTGGGATTGGAAATTGGTTTTGGTCTGGGTTTGGGTTTTGTTTGAGATTGAAGATTGGTGTGTGTCTGTGTTTGTGTTTAGTTTGTGATTGGACTGTGGTTTGGCTCTGTGTTTTGGTTTCGTTTGGAATTGGAGATCGGTTTGTAAGAGGGTTTATGTTTAGTTTGAGGTTGGAGATTGGTTAGGGTCTGGGTTTGGGTTTTGTTTGAGATTGGTGACTGGCTTCGGTCTGGGTAAGGGTTTAGTTTGGGACTGGAGATTTGTTTGGGTTTGGGTTTGTGTTTAGTTTGTGATTGGAGTCTGGTTTGTGACTGGGTTTGTGTTGTGTTTCAGGTTGGAGACTAGTTTAGGTCTGGGTTTTGGATTTAGTTTGTGAATGAAGTTTGATTTGGGTCTGGGTTTGGGTTTAGTTTGGGATTGGAGATTAGTTTGGGTCTGTGTTAGGGTTTCGGTTGGGATTGGAGTTTGGTTTAGGTCTGGGTCAGGGTTTAGTTTGAGAAAGGAGTTTGGTTTTGATCTGGGTTTGGGTTTAGTTTGTGATTGAAGATTGGTTTGGGTCTGGGTTTGGGTTTAGTTTGGGATTGGACATTGGTTTGGGTCTGGTTTTGGGTTTAGTTTGGGTTTGGAGATTGGTTTAGGTCTGGGTCAGGGTTTAGTTTGGGATTGGAGATTGGTTTGGGTCTGGGTTTGGGTTTATTTTGGGATTGGACATTGGTTTGCGTCTGGATTTGGGTTTAGTTTGGGATTGGAGATTGGATTGAGACTAGCTTTCTGTTTAAGTTGTGACTGGAGATTGTTTTGGGTCTGGGATTGGGTTTAGTTTGGGATTGGAGATTGGTTTGGGTATGTGTTAGGGTTTCGGTTGGGATTGGAGTATGGTTTGGGTATGGGTTTTGGTTTAGTTTGTGAATGGAGTTTGGTTTGGTTCTATGTTTGGGTTTAGTTTGGGGTTGGAGTTTGTTTTGGGTCTGGGATTGGGTTTAGTTTGGGATTGGAGATTGATTTGTGACTCGGTTTGTGTTTAGTTTGGGATTGGAGCTTGGTGTGGGTTTACTTTGGAATAGGAGTTTGATTTGGGTCTGGGTTTGGGTTTAGATCAGGAGGGGAGATTGTTTTGGAACTGTGCTTGAGTGTAGTTTGGGTTTGGAGATTGGTTTGGGTCTGAGTTTAGGTTTAGTTTGGGATTGGGGATTGATTTGTGTCTGGGTTTGGGTTTAGTTTGGGTTTGGAGATTGGTTTGGGTCTGGGTTTGGGTTTAGTTTGGGATTGGAGATTTGCTTGCGTCTGGGTTCTGGTTTAGCTTGAGATTGGAGATTGGTTTGGGTCTAGGTTAGAGTTTAGTTTGGGATCAGAGATTGGTTTGGGTCTGGGTTTGGGTTTAGTTTGTGATTGGAGATTGGTTTGGGTCTGGCTTTGGGTTTAGTTTGGGTTTGGAGATTGGTTTAGGTCTGGGTGTGGGTTTAGTTTGGGATTGGACATTGGTTTGTGTCTGGGTTTGGATTTAGTTTGAGATTGGAGATTGATTTGGGTCTAGGTTAGTGTTCAGTTTGGGATTGGAAATTGGTTTTGGTCTGGGTTTGGGTTTTGTTTGAGATTGAAGATTGGTGTGTGTCTGTGTTTGTGTTTAGTTTGTGATTGGACTGTGGTTTGGCTCTGTGTTTTGGTTTCGTTTGGATTTGGAGATCGGTTTGTAAGAGGGTTTATGTTTAGTTTGAGGTTGGAGATTGGTTAGGGTCTGGGTTTGGGTTTTGTTTGAGATTGGTGACTGGCTTCGGTCTGGGTTAGGGTTTAGTTTGGGACTGGAGATTTGTTTGGGTTTGGGTTTGTGTTTAGTTTGTGATTGGAGTCTGGTTTGTGACTGGGTTTGTGTTGTGTTTCAGGTTGGAGACTAGTTTAGGTCTGGGTTTTGGATTTAGTTTGTGAATGAAGTTTGGTTTGGGTCTGGGTTTGGGTTTAGTTTGGGATTGGAGTTTGGTTTGGGTCTGGGTTTTGGTTTAGTTTGTGAAAGGAGTTTGGTTTTGATCTGGGTTTGGGTTTAGTTTGTGATTGAAGATTGGTTTGGGTCTGGGTTTGGGTTTAGTTTGGGATTGGAGATTGGTTTGGGTCTGGTTTTGGGTTTAGTTTGGGTTTGGAGATTGGTTTAGGTCTGGGTCAGGGTTTAGTTTGGGATTGGAGATTGGTTGGGGTCTATGTTTGGGTTTAGATTGCGATTGGACATTTGTTTGGGTCTGGGTTTGGGTTTAGTTTGTGAATGGAGTTTGGTTTTGATCTGGGTTTGGGTTTAGTTTGTGATTGGAGATTGGTTTGGGTCTGGGTTTGGGTTTAGTTTGGGTTTGGAGATTGGTTTAGGTCTGGGTCAGGGTTTAGTTTGGGATTGGAGATTGGTTTAGGTCTGGGTCTGGGTTTAGTTTGGGATTGGAGATTAGTTTGGGTCTGTGTTAGGGTTTCGGTTGGGATTGGAGTTTGGTTTGGGTCTGGGTTTTGGTTTAGTTTGTGAAAGGAGTTTGGTTTTGATCTGGGTTTGGGTTTAGTTTGTGATTGAAGATTGGTTTGGGTCTGGGTTTGGGTTTAGTTTGGGATTGGAGATTGGTTTGGGTCTGGTTTTGGGTTTAGTTTGGGTTTGGGGATTGGTTTAGGTCTGGGTCAGGGTTTAGTTTGGGATGGAGATTGGTTTGGGTCTATGTTTGGGTTTAGTTTGGGATTGGACATTTGTTTGGCTCTGGGTTTGGGTTTAGTTTGTGAATGGAGTTTGGTTTTGATCTGGGTTTGGGTTTAGTTTGTGATTGGAGATTGGTTTGGGTCTGGGTTTGGGTTTAGTTTGGGTTTGGAGATTGGTTTAGGTCTGGGTCTGGGTTTAGTTTGGGATGGAGATTGGTTTGGGTCTGTGTTAGGGTTTATTTTGGGATTGGACATTGGTTTGGGTCTGGGTTTGGGTTTAGTTTTTGATTGGAGATTGGTTTCGGTCTGGCTTTGGGTTTAGTTTGTGATTGAAGATTGGTTTGCGTCTGGGTTTTGGTTTAGTTTGGGATTGGAGATTGGTTTGGGTCTGGTTTTGGGCTTAGTTTGGGTTTGGAGATTGGTTTCGGTCTGGCTTTGGGTTTAGTTTGTGATTGAAGATTGGTTTGCGTCTGGGTTTTGGTTTAGTTTGGGATTGGAGATTGGTTTGGGTCTGGGTTTGGGTTTAGTTTGTGATTGGAGATTGGTTTCGGTCTGGCTTTGGGTTTAGTTTGTGATTGAAGATTGGTTTGCGTCTGGGTTTTGGTTTAGTTTGGGATTGGAGATTGGTTTGGGTCTGGTTTTGGGTTTAGTTTGGGTTTGGAGATTGGTTTAGGTCTGGGTCTGGGTTTAGTTTGGGATGGAGATTGGTTTGGGTCTGTGTTTGGGTTTATTTTGGGATTGGAGATTGGTTTGTGTCTGGGTTTGGGTTTAGTTTGAGATTGGGGATTGATTTGGGTCTAGGTTAGTGTTTAGTTTGGGATTGGACATTGGTTTGGGTCTGGGATTGGGTTTTGCTTGAGATTGAAGATTGGTGTGGGTCTGCGTTTGTGTTTAGTTTGTGATTGGACTGTGGTTTGGCTCTGTGTTTTGGTTTCGTTTGGAATTGGAGATAGGTTTGTAAGAGGGTTTATGTTTAGTTTGAGGTTGGAGATTGGTTAGGGTCTGGGTTTGGGTTTTGTTTGAGATTGGTGATTGGTTTCGTTCTGGGTTAGGGTTTAGTTTGGGACTGGAGATTTGTTTGGGCTTGGGTTTGTGTTTAGTTTGTGATTGGAGTCTGGTTTGTGACTGGGTTTGTGTTGTGTTTCAGGTTGGAGATTAGTTTAGGTCAGGGTTTTGGATTTAATTTGTGATTGAAGTTTGGTTTGGGTCCGGGTTTGGGTTTAGTTTCTGTTTGGAGATTGGTTTGGGTCTGTGTTAGGGTTTTGGTTGGGATTGGAGTATGGTTTGGGTCTGGCTTTTCAATTAGTCTGTGAACTGAGTTTGGTTTTGATCTGGATTTGGGTTTAGTTTGTGATTGAAGATTGGTTTGTGTCTGGGTTTCGGTTTAGTTTGGAGATTGGTTTGGGTCTGGGTTTGTGTTTAGTTTGAGATTGGAGATTGGTTTGGGCCTGGGTTGGGGTTTTGTTTGAGATGGGTGATTGGTTTGGGTCTGGGTTTGGATTTAGTTTAAGATTGGTGATTTTTTTGGATCTGGGTTTTGGTTTAGTTTGTGATTGAAGATTGATTTGGGCCTGGGTTTGGGTTTAGTTTGAGATTGGGGATTGGTTTGGGTCTGGTTTAGAGTTTAGTTTGGGGTTGGAGATTGTTTTGGGTCTGGGTTTGCGTTTAGTTTGGGATTGGAGAATGGTTTGGATTTGAGTTTGGTTTTAGTTTGTGATTGGAGATTGTTTTGGGTGTGGGTGTGGGTTTAGTTTGAGATTGGACATTGTTTTGGGTCTGTGTTTAGGTTTAGTTTGGGATTGGAGATTGGTTTGTGATTGGTTTTGTGTTTAGTTTCAGGTTGGAGATAGGTTTGGGTCTGGGTTTGGGTTTTGTTTGAGATTGGTGACTGGCTTCGGTCTGGGTTAGGGTTTAGTTTGGGACTGGAGATTTGTTTGGGTTTGGGTTTGTGTTTAGTTTGTGATTGGAGTCTGGTTTGTGACTGGTTTTGTGTTCTGTTTCAGGTTGGAGACTAGTTTGGGTCTGGGTTTTGGATTTAGTTTGTGATTGAAGTTTGATTTGGGTCTGGGTTTGGGTTTAGTTTGGGATTGGAGATTGGTTTGGGTCTGTGTTAGGGTTTCGGTTGGGATTGGAGTTTGGTTTTGATCTGGGTTTGGGTTTAGTTTGTGATTGGAGATTGGTTTGGGTCTGGGTTTGGGTTTAGTTTGGGTTTGGAGAATGGTTTAGGTCTGGGTGTGGGTTTAGTTTGGGTTTGGAGATTGGGTTAGGTCTGGCTTTGGGTTTAGTTTGGGTTTGGAGATTGGTTTGGGTCTGTGTTTGGGTTTATTTTGGGATTGGACATTGGTTTGTGTCTGGGTTTGGGTTTACTTTGAGATTGGAGATTGATTTGGGTCTAGGTTAGTGTTTAGTTTGTGATTGGAGATTGGTTTGGGTCTGGGATTGGGTTTAGTTTGGGATTGGAGAATGGTTTGGGTCTGGGTTTGCGTTTAGTTTGGGATTGGAGAATGGTTTGGGTGTGGGTTTTGGTTTAGTTTGTGATTGGAGATTGGTTTGGATTTGAGTTTGGTTTTAGTTTGTGATTGGAGATTGTTTTGGGTGTGGGTGTGGGTTTAGTTTGAGATTGGACATTGTTTTGGGTCTGTGTTTAGGTTTAGTTTGGGAGTTGAGATTGGTTTGTGATTGGTTTTGTGTTTAGTTTCAGGTTGGAGATAGGTTTGGGTCTGGGTTTGGGTTTTGTTTGAGATTGGTGACTGGCTTCGGTCTGGGTTAGGGTTTAGTTTGGGACTGGAGATTTGTTTGGGTTTGGGTTTGTGTTTAGTTTGTGATTGGAGTCTGGTTTGTGACTGGTTTTGTGTTCTGTTTCAGGTTGGAGACTAGTTTGGGTCTGGGTTTTGGATTTAGTTTGTGATTGAAGTTTGATTTGGGTCTGGGTTTGGGTTTAGTTTGGGATTGGAGATTGGTTTGTGTCTGTGTTAGGGTTTCGGTTGGGATTGGAGTTTGGTTTTGATCTGGGTTTGGGTTTAGTTTGTGATTGGAGATTGGTTTGTGTCTGGGTTTGGGTTTAGTTTGGGTTTGGAGAATGGTTTAGGTCTGGGTGTGGGTTTAGTTTGGGTTTGGAGATTGGGTTAGGTCTGGCTTTGGGTTTAATTTGGGTTTGGAGATTGGTTTGGGTCTGTGTTTGGGTTTATTTTGGGATTGGACATTGGTTTGTGTCTGGGTTTGGGTTTACTTTGAGATTGGAGATTGATTTGGGTCTAGGTTAGTGTTTAGTTTGTGATTGGAAATTGGTTTGGGTCTCGGATTGGGTTTTGTTTTAGATTGAAGATTGGTGTGGGTCTGCGTTTGTGTTTAGTTTGTGATTGGACTGTGGTTTGGCTCTGTGTTTTGGTTTCGTTTGGAATTGGAGATAGGTTTGTAAGAGGGTTTATGTTTAGTTTGAGGTTGGAGATTGGTTAGGGTCTGGGTTTGGGTTTTGTTTGAGATTGGTGAATGGTTTCGTTCTGGGTTAGGGTTTAGTTTTGGACTGGAGATTTGTTTGGGCTTGGGTTTGTGTTTAGTTTGTGATTGGAGTCTGGTTTGTGACTGGGTTTGTGTTGTGTTTCAATTTGGAGATTAGTTTAGGTCTGGGTTTTGGATTTAATTTGTGATTGAAGTTTGGTTTGGGTCCGGGTTTGGGTTTAGTTTCTGTTTGGAGATTTGTTGGGGTCTGTGTTAGGGTTTTGGTTGGGATTGGAGTATGGTTTGGGTCTGGCTTTTCGTTTAGTCTGTGAACGGAGTTTGGTTTTGATCTGGGTTTGGGTTTAGTTTGTGACTGGAGATTGGTTTGGGTCTGGGTTTAGGTTTGGGATTGGAGATTGGTTTGGGTCTGGGTTTCGGTTTAGTTTGGGATTGGAGATTGGTTTGGGTCTGGGTTTGGGTTTAGTTTGGGATTGGAGATTGGTTTGGGTCTGGGTTTGGGTTTAGTTTGGGATTGGAGAATGGTTTGGGTGTGGATTTTGGTTTAGTTTGTGATTGGAGATTGTTTTGGGTGTGGGTGTGGGTTTAGTTTGTGATTGGAGATTGTTTTGGGTGTGGGTGTGGGTTTAGTTTGAGATTGGACATTGTTTTGAGTCTGTGTTTAGGTTTAGTTTGGGATTGGAGATTGGTTTGTGATTGGTTTTGTGTTTAGTTTCAGGTTGGAGATAGGTTTGGGTCTGGGTTTGGGTTTGGTTTGAGATTGGTGACTGGCTTCGGTCTGGGTTAGGGTTTAGTTTGGGACTGGAGATTTGTTTGGGTTTGGGTTTGTGTTTAGTTTGTGGTTGGAGTCTGGTTTGTGACTGGTTTTGTGTTCTGTTTCAGGTTGGAGACTAGTTTAGGTCTGGGTTTTGGATTTAGTTTGTGATTGAAGTTTGATTTGGGTCTGGGTTTGGGTTTAGTTTGGGATTGGAGATTGGTTTGTGTCTGTGTTAGGGTTTCGGTTGGGATTGGAGTTTGGTTTGGGTCTGGGTTTTGGTTTAGTTTGTGAATGGAGTTTGGTTTTGATCTGGGTTTTGGTTTAGTTTGTGATTGAGGATTGGTTTGGATCTGGGTTTGGGTTTAGTTTGGGATTGGACATTTGTTCGGGTCTGGGTTTGGGTTTAGTTGTGAATGGAGATTGGTTTTGATCTGGGTTTGGGTTTAGTTTGTGACTGGAGATTGGTTTGGGTCTGGATTTGGGTTTAGTTTGGGTTTGGAGATTGGTTTAGGTCTGGATTTGGGTTTAGTTTGGGTTTGGAGATAGGTTTAGGTCTGGGTCTGGGTTTAGTTTGGGATGGAGATTGGTTTGGGTCTGTGTTTGGGTTTATTTTGGGATTGGACATTGGTTTGGGTCTGGGTTTGGGTTTAGTTTGGGATTTGAGATTGGTTTGGGTCTGGGTTTTGTTTTAATTTGAGATTGGAGATTGGTTTGTGTCTGGGTTTGCCTTTAGTTTGGGATTGGAGAATGGTTTGGGTCTGGTTTTGGGTTTAGTTTGGGTTTGGAGATTGGTTTAGGTCTGGGTCTGGGTTTAGTATGGGATTGGTGATTGGTTCGGGTCTATGTTTGGGTTTAGTTTGGGATTGGACATTTGTTCGGGTCTGGGTTTGGGTTTAGTTTGTGAATGGAGTTTGGTTTTGATCTGGGTTTGTGTTTAGTTTGTGATTGGAGATTGGTTTGGGTCTGGGTTTGGGTTTAGTTTGGGTTTGGAGATTGGTTTAGGTCTGGGTGTGGGTTTAGTTTGGGTTTGGAGATTGGTTTAGGTCTGGGTCTGGGTTTAGTTTGGGATGGAGATTGGTTTGGGTCTGTGTTTGGGTTTAGTTTGGGTTTAGAGTTTGGTTTAGGTCTGGGTTTGGGTTCAGTTTGGGATTGGAGATTGGTTTGGGTCTGGGTTTTGGTTTAGTTTGAGATTGGAGATTGGTTTGGGTCTGAGTTTGGGTTTAGTTTGGGATTGGAGATTGGTTTGGGTTTGTGTTAGGGTTTTGGTTGGAATTGGAGTATGGTTTGGGTCTGGCTTTTCGCTTAGTTTGTCAATGGAGTTTGGTTTGGGTCTGGGTTTGTGTTTCGTTTGGGATTGGACATTGGTTTGGGTCTGGGAATGGGTTTAGGTTTGGATTGGAAATTGGTTTACGTCTGGGCTTGGTTTTAGTTTTGGATTGGAGATTGGTTTGTGACTCGGTTTGTGTTTAGTTTGCGATTGGAGATTGGTGTGGGTTAACTTTGGAATAGGAGCTTGGTTTGGGTCTGGGGTTGGGTTTAGATCAGGAGTGGAGTTTGTTTTGGGTCTGTGCTTGAGTTTAGATTGGGATTGGAGATTGATTTGGGTCTGGGTTTGGGTTTAGTTTTTGAAAGGAGAATCGTTTGTGTCTGGGTTTCACTTTCGCTTTGGATTGGAGATTGGATTGAGGCTGGCTTTGTGTTTAGTTTGTGACTGGAGATTGGTTTGGGTCTAGGTTATTGTTTAGTTTGGGATTGGAGATTTGATGGGTCTGGGTTTGTGTTTAGTTTGGGATTGGACATTGTTTTGGGTCTTAGTTTGGGTTTAGTTTGGGATTGGAGGTTGGTTTGGATCTGGGCTTGGGTTTAGCTTGGGTTTGGAGATTGGTTTGGGTCTGGGTGTGGGTTTAGTTTGAGATTGGACATTGTTTTGGGTCGGTGTTTGGGTGTAGTTTGGGATTGGAGATTGGTTTGGGTCTGGGATTGGGTTTAGTTTGGGATTGGAGATTTGTTTGTGACTCGGTTTGTGTTTAGTTGGGGATTGGAGTTTGGTGTGGGTTTACTTTGGAATAAGAGGTTGGTTTGGGTCTGGGGTTGGGTTTAGATCAGGAGTGGAGATTGTTTTGGGTCTGTGTTTGACTTTCGTTTGGGATTGGAGATTGGTTTGGGTCTGGGTTTGGGTTTAGTTTTTGAATGGAGAATGGTTTGTGTCCCGGTTTGCGTTTAGTTTTGGATTGGAGATTGGATTGAGACTGGCTTTGTGTTTAGGTTGTGACTGGAGATTGGTTTGGGTCTGGGTTTGGGTTTTGGTTTAGTTTGTGATTGAAGATTGGTTTTGATCTGGGTTTGGGTATAGTTTGGGAAGGAGATTGGTTTGGGTCTGGGTTTGTGTTTAGTTTGAGGTTGGAGATTGGTTTGGGTCTGGGTTTGGTTTTAGATCAGGAGTGGAGATGGTTTTGGGTCTGGGTGTGGGTTTAGTTTGAGAATGGAGAATGGTTTGGGTCTGGGTTTGGGTTTAGTTTGGGATTGGAGATTGGTTTGGGTCTGGGTTTTTATTTAGTTTGCGATTGGAGATTGGGTTAGATCTGGGTTTGGGTTTAGTTTGTGATTGGAGATTGGTTTGGATCTGGGTTTGGATTTAGTTTGGGATTGGAGATTGGTTTGGGTCTGGGTTTGGGTTTAGTTTTTGAATGGAGAATGGTTTGTGTCCCGGTTTGCGTTTAGTTTTGGATTGGAGATTGGATTGAGAATGGCTTTGTGTTTAGGTTGTGACTGGAGATTGGTTTGGGTCTGAGTTTGGGTTTTGGTTTAGGTTGTGATTGAAGATTTGTTTTGGTCTGGGTTTGGGTATAGTTTGGGAAGGAGATTTGTTTGGGTCTGGGTTTGAGTTTAGTTTGATATTGGAGATTTGTTTCGGTGTGGGTTTGGGTTTAGATCAGGAGTGGAAATGGTTTTGGGTCTGGGTGTGGGTTTAGTTTGAGTCTGGAGAATGGTTTGGGTCTGGGTTTGGGTTTAGTTTGAGATTGGAGGTTGGTTTGTGACTCGGTTTGTGTTGAGTTTGGGACTGGAGCTTGGTGTGGGTTTTCTTTGGAATAGGAGTTTGGTTTGGGTCTGGGTTTGGGTTTAGATCAGGAGGGGAGATTGTTTTGGGACTGTGCTTGAGTGTAGTTTGGGATTGGAGATTGGTTTGTGTCTGGGTGTGGGTTAAATTTGAGATTGGACGTTGGTTTGGGTCTGGATTTGGGTTTAGTTTGGGATTGGAGATTGGATTGAGACTGGCTTTCTGTTTACGTTGTGACTGGAGATTGGTTTGGGTCTGGGTTTGGGTTTAGTTTGGGATTGGAGATTGGATTGAGACTGGCTTTTGTTTAAGTTGTGACTGGAGATTGGTTTGGGTCTGGATTTGGGTATAGTTTGGGATTGGAGATTGATTTGAGTCCATGTTTGGGTTTAGTTTGGGTTTGGAGATTGGTTTGTGTCTGGGTTTGGGTTTAGTTTGGGATTGGAGATTTGTTTGCGTCTGGGTTTGGGTTTAGTTTGGGATTGGAGGTTGGTTTGGGTCTGGCTTTGGGTTTAGTTTGGGTTTGGAGATTGGCTTAGGTCTGGGTCTGGGTTTAGTTTGGGATTGGACATTGGTTTGTGTCTGGGTTTGGGTTTAGTTTGAGATTGGAGATTGGTTTGGGTCTAGGTTAGAGTTTAGTTTGGGATTGGAGATTGGTTTGGGTCTGGGTGTGGGTTTAGTTTCGGATTGGAGATTGGTTTGGGTCTAGGTTAGAATTTAGTTTGGGATTGGACATTGGTTTGGGTCTGGGTTTGGGTTTTGTTTGAGATTGAAGATTGGTGTTGGTCTGCGTTTGTGTTTAGTTTGTGATTGGACTGTGGTTTGGCTCTGTGTTTTGGTTTGTTTGGAATTGGAGATAGGCTTGTAAGAGGGTTTGTGTTTAGTTTGAGGTTGGAGATTGGTTTGGGTCTGGGTTTGGGTTTTGTTTGAGACTGGTGACTGGCTTCGGTCTGGGTAAGGGTTTAGTTTGGGACTGGAGATTTGTTTGGGTTTGGGTTTGTGTTTAGTTTGTGATTGGAGTCTGGTTTGTGACTGGGTTTGTGTTGTGTTTCAGGTTGGAGATTAGCTTAGGTCAGGGTTTTGGATTTAGTTTGTGATTGAAGTTTGGTTTGGGTCCGGGTTTGGGTTTAGTTTGGGATTGGAGATTGGTTTGGGTCTGTGTTAGGGTTTCGGTTGGGATTGGAGTCTGGTTTGGGTCTGGCTTTTCGTTTAGTCTGTGAATGGAGTTTGCTTTTGATCTGGGTTTGGGTTTAGTTTGTGATTGAAGATTGGTTTGGGTCTGGGTTTGGGTTTGGGTTTGGAGATTGGTTTGGGTCTGGGTTAGGGTTTAGTTTGGGGTTGGAGAATGGTTTGGGTCTGGGTTTTGGTATAGTTTGGAATGGGAGATTGGTTGGGCTTGGGTTTGGGTTTAGTTTGGGATTGGAGATTGGTTTTTGCCTGGGTTTGGTTTTAGTTTTGGATTGGAGATAGGTTTGTATGTGGGTTTGTGTTTAGTTTGAGGTTGGAGATTGGTTTGGGTCTGGGTTGGGGTTTTGTTTGAGATGGGTGATTGGTTTGGGCCTGGGTTTGGATTTAGTTTGAGATGGGAGATTTTTTTGGATCTGGGTTTTGGTTTAGTTTGTGATTGAAGATTGATTTGCGTCTGGGCTTGGGTTTAGTTTGAGATTGGGAATTAGCTTTGGTCTGGTTTAGGAGTTAGTTTGGGATTGGAGATTGGTTTGGGTCTGGGTTTGCGTTTAGTTTGGGATTGGAGAATGGTTTGGGTGTGGGTTTTGGTTTAGTTTGTGATTGGAGATTGGTTTGGATTTGAGTTTGGTTTTAGTTTGTGATTGGAGATTGTTTTGGGGCAGGGTGTGGGTTTAGTTTGAGATTGGACATTGTTTTGGGTCTGTGCTTAGGTTTAGTTTGGGATTGGAGATTGGTTTTGGTCTGGCTTTGTGTTTAGTTTGGGATTGGACTGTGGTTTGGCTCTGTGTTTTGGTTTCGTTTGGAATTGGAGATAGGTTTGTAAGAGGGTTTGTGTTTAGTTTGAGGTTGGAGATTGGTTTGGGTCTGGCTTTGGGTTTAGTTTGGGATTGGACATTTGTTCGGGTCTGGGTTTGGGTTTAGTTTGGGATTGGAGATTGGTTTGGGTCTGGGTTTGGGTATAGTTTGGGATTGGAGATTGTTTTGGGTCTGGGATTGGGTTTAGTTTGGGATTGGAGATTGGTTTGTGACTCGGTTTGTGTTTAGTTTGGGATTGGAGCTTGGTGTGGGTTTACTTTGGAATAGGAGTTTGATTTGGGTCTGGGTTTGGGTTTAGATCAGGAGGGGAGATTGTTTTGGGACTGTGCTTGAGTGTAGTTTGGGTTTGGAGATTGGTTTTGGTCTGGGTTTGGGTTTAGTTTAGGATTGGAGATTGATTTGAGTCCAGGTTTGGGTTTAGTTTGAGATTGGAGATTGGTTTGGGTCTAGGTTAGAGTTTAGTTTGGGTTTGGAGATTGGTTTGGGTCTGGGTTCTGGTTTAGTTTGAGATTGGAGATTGGTTTGGGTCTAGGTTAGAGTTTAGTTTGGGATTGGAGATTGGTTTGTGTCTGGGTTTGGGTTTAGTTTGGGATTGGAGATTGGTTTGGGTCTAGGTTAGAGTTTAGTTTGGGAATGGGCATTGGTTTGGGTCTGGGTTTGGGTTTAGTTTGGGATTGGAGATTGGTTTGGGTCTAGGTTAGAGTTTAGTTTGGGCATTGGTTTGGGTCTGGGTTTGGGTTTTGTTTGAGATTGAAGATTGGTGTTGGTCTGGGTTTGTGTTTAGTTTGTTATTGGACTGTGGCTTGGCTCTGTGTTTTGGTTTCATTAGGAATTGGAGATAGGTTTGTAAGAGGTTTTGTGTTTAGCTTGAGGTTGGAGATTGGTTTGGGTCTGGGTTTGGGTTTTGTTTGAGATTGGTGATTGGTTTCAGTCTGGGTGAGGGTTTCGTTTGGGACTAGAGATTTGTTTGGGTTTGGGTTTGTGTTTAGTTTTTGATTGGAGTCTGGTTTGTGACTGGGTTTGTGTTGTGTTCCAGGTTGGAGATTAGTTTAGGTCAGGGTTTTGGATTTAGTTTGTGATTGAAGTTTGGTTTGGGTCTGGGTTTGGGTTTAGTTTGGGATTGGAGATTGGTTTGGGTCTGTGTTAGGGTTTTGGTTGGGATTGGCGTATGGTTTGGGCCTGGGTTTTGGTTTAGTTTGTGAATGCAGTTTGGTTTTGATCTAGGTTTGGGTTTAGTTTGTGATTGAAGATTGGTTTGGGTCTGAGATTGGGTTTGGAGATTGGTTTAGGTCTGGGTCTGGGTTGAGTTTGTGATTAGAGATTGGTTTGGGTCTGGGTTTGGGTTTAGTTTGGGATTGGAGATTGGTTTGGGTCTGGGATTGCGTTTAGTTTGAGATTGGAGATTGGTTTGGGTCTAGGTTAGTGTTTAGTTTGGGACTGGAGATTGGTTTGGGTCTGGGTGAGGGTTAAATTTGAGATTGGACATTGTTTTGTGTCTGGGTTTGGGTTAGTTTGGGATTGGAGATTGGATTGGATCTGGGTTTGGGTTTAGTTTGTGATTGGAAATTGGTTTGGATCTGGGTTTAGATTTATTTTGGGATTGGAGATTGGTTTAGGTCTGGGTGTGGGTTTAGTTTGAGATTGGACATAGTTTTGGGTCTTGGTTTGGGTTTAGTTTGGGATTGGAGATTGGTTTGTGTCTCGGTTTGTGTTTAGTTGGGGATTGGAGATTGGTGTGGGTTTACTTTGGAATAGGAGGTTGGTTTGGGTCTGGGTTGGGTTTAGATCAGGAGTGGAGATTGTTTTGGTTCTGTGCTTGAGTTTAGTTTGTGATTGGAGATTGGTTTGGGTCTGCGTTTGGGTTTAGTTTGGGATTGGAGATTTGTTTGTGTCTGTGTTAGGGTTTCGGTTGGGATTGGAGTATGGTTTGGGTCTGGCTTTTCGTTTAGTTTGTCAATGGAGTTTGGTTTTGATCTGGGTTTGGGTTAAGTTAGTGATTGAAGATTGGTTTGGGTCTGGGTTTGGGTTTAGTTTGCGATTGGAGATTGGTGTAGGTTAACTTTGGAATAGGAGCTTGGTTTGGGTCTGGGGTTGGGTTTAGATCAGGAGTGGAGATTGTTTTGGGTCTGTGCTTGAGTTTAGTTTGGGATTGGAGATTGATTTGGGTCTGGGTTTGGGTTTAGTTTTTGAAAGGAGAATGGTTTGTGTCTGGGTTTCACTTTAGCTTTGGATTGGAGATTGGATTGAGGCTGGCTTTGTGTTTAGTTTGTGACTGGAGATTGGTTTGTGTCTCGGTTTTCATTTAGTTTTGGATTGGAGATTGGTTTGGATCTGGGTTTGTGTTTAGTTTGGGATTGGAGATTGGTTTGAATCTGGGTGAGGGTTAAGTTTGAGATTGGACATTGTTTTGGGTCTGGGTTTGGGCTTAGTTTGGGATTGGAGATTGGTTTGGATCTGGGTTTGGGTTTGGGTTTAGTTTGGGATTGGAGATTGGTTTGGGTCTGGTTTTGGGTTTAGTTTTTGAATGGAGAGTTGTTTGTGTCTGGGCTTTAATTTAGTTTTGGATTGGAGATTGGATTGAGGCTGGCTTTGTGTTTAGTTTGTTATTGGACTGTCGTTTGTGTCTGTGTTTTGGTTTAGTTTGGAATTGGAGATAGGTTAGTAAGAGGGTTAGTGTTTAGTTTGTGGTTGGAGATTGGTTTGGGTCTGTGTTTGGGATTTGTTTGAGATTGGTGATTGGTTTGGTTCTGGTTTAGCGTTTAGTTAGGGGTTGGAGATTGGTTTGGGTCTGGGTTTGGGTTTAGTTTGGGATTGGAGATTGGTTTGGGTCTGGGATTGGGTTTAGTTTGGGATTGGAGATTGGTTTGTGACTGGGTTTGTGTTTAGTTTCAGGTTGGAGTCTGGTTTGTGACTGGGTTTGTGTTGTGTTTCAGGTTGGAGATTAGTTTAGGTCTGGATTTGGATTTAGTTTGTGATTGAAGTTTGGTTTGGGTCTGGGTTTGTGTTAGTTTGTGAATGGAGTTTGGTTTTGATCTGGGTTTGGGTTTAGTTTGTGATTGAAGATAGGTTTGGGTCTGGGTTTGGGTTTAGTTTGGGATTGGAGATTGGTTTAGGTCTGGGTCTGGGTTTAGTTTGGGATTGGAGATTGGTTCGGGTCTGTGTTTGGGTTTAGTTTGGGATTGGAGATTGGTTTGGGTCTGGGTGTGGGTTTAATTTGAGATTGGACATTGTTTTGGGTCTGAGTTTGGGTTTAGTTTGGGATTGGAGATTGGTTTGTCACTCAGTTTGTGTTTAGTTTGGGAATGGAGATTGGTGTGGGTTTACTTTGGAATAGGAGGTTGGTTTGGGTCTGCGGTTGGGTTTAGATCAGGAGTGGAGATTGTTTTGGGTCTGTGCTTGAGTTTAGTTTGGGATTGGAGTTTGGTTTGGGTCTGGGTGTGGGTTTAGTTTGGGATTGGAGCTTGGTGTGGGTTTACTTTGGAATAGGAGTTTGATTTGGGTCTGGGTTTGGGTTTAGATCAGGAGGGCAGATTGTTTTTGGACTGTGCTTGATTGTAGTTTTGGATTGGAGATTGGTTTGGGTCTGTGTGTTGGTTAAATTTGAGATTGGACATTGGTTTGGGTCTGGATTTGGGTATGGTTTGGGATTGGAGATTGGATTGAGACTGGCTTTCTGTTTAAGTTGTGACTGGAGATGGTTTTGGGTCTGGGTTTGGGTATAGTTTAGGATTGGAGATTGTTTTGGGGCTGGGATTGGGTTTATTTTGGTATTGTAGATTGGTTTGGGTCTGTGTTAGGGTTTCAGTTGGGATTGGAGTATGGTTTGTGTATGGGTTTTGGTTTAGTTTCTGAATGGAGTTTGGTTTGGTTCTGTATTTGGGTTTAGTTTGGGATTGGAGATTGGTTTGGGTCTGGGCTTGGGTTTAGTTTTTGAATGGAGAATGGTTTGTGTCTGGGCTTCAGTTTAGTTTTGGATTGGAGATTGGATTGAGGCTGGCTTTGTGTTTAGTTAGTGACTGGAGATTGGTTTGGTCTGGGTTTTCGTTTAGTTTGGGATTGGAGATTGGTTTGAGTCTGGGTTTGTGTTTAGTTTGTGATTGGACTGTCGTTTGTGTCTGTGTTTTGTTTTAGTTTGGAATTGGAGATAGGTTAGTAAGAGGGTTAGTGTTTAGTTTGTGGTTGGAGATTGGTTTGGGTCTGTGTTTGGGTTTTGTTTGAGATTGGTGATTGGTTTGGGTCTGGTTTAGCGTTTAGTTAGGGATTGGAGATTGGTTTGGGTCTGGGTTTGGTTTTAGTTTGTGATTGGAGAGTGGTTTAGGTCTGGGATTGGGTTTACTTTGGGATTGGAGATTGGTTTGTGACTCGGTTTGTGTTTAGTTTGGGAATGGGGATTGGTTTGGGTTTACTTTGTAATAGGAGGTTGGTTTGGGTCTGGGGTTGGGTTTAGATCAGGAGTGGAGATTGTTTTAGGTCTGTGCTTGAGTTTAATTTGGGTTTGGAGATTGGTTTGGGTCTGGGTTTGGGTTTAGATTTTGAATGGAGCATGGTTTGTTACTGGGTTTGGGTTTAGTTTTGGATTGGAGATTGGATGGAGGCTGACTTTGTGTTCAGTTTGTGACTGGAGATTGGTTTGCATCTGAGTTTGGGTTTAGGTTGGGATTGGAGATTGGTTTGGGTCTGGGTTTGTGTTTAGTTTGTGATTGGACTGTGGTTTGGCTCTGTGTTTTGGTTTGTTTGGAATTGGAGATAGGCTTGTAAGAGGGTTTGTGTTTAGTTTGAGGTTGGAGATTGGTTTGGGTCTGGGTTTGGGTTTTGTTTGAGACTGGTGACTGGCTTCGGTCTGGGTAAGGGTTTAGTTTGGGACTGGAGATTGGTTTGGCTCTGGGTTTTGGTTTAGTTTGGGATCGGACATTGTTTTGTGTCTGGATTTCTTTTTAGTTTGGGATTGGAGATTGGTTTGGGTCTGGGTTTTGATTTAGTTTGGGATCGGACATTGTTTTGGGTCTGGATTTCTTTTTACTTTGTGATTAGAGATTGTTCGAGTCTGAGTTTGGGTTTAGTTTGAGATTGGAGATTGGTTTGTATCTGTGTTTGAGTTTACTTTGAGATTGGAGATTGGTTTGGCTGTGGGTTTGGGTTTAGTTTCGAATTGGAGATTGGTTTGGGTCTGGGTTTTGGTTTAGTTTGGGATTGGAGTTTGGTTTGAGTCTGGGTTGGGGTTTAGTTTGGGATTTGAGATTGGTTTGGTTTTGGGTGTGGGTTTAGCTTGTGATTGGAGATTGGTTTGTCTCTGGGTTTGGGTTTAGGTTGGGATTGGAGATTGGTTGGGTCTGGTTTTCGGTTTAGGTTGGGATTGGTGATTGGTTTGGCTCTGGGTTTGGGTTTAGTTTGGGATTGGAGGTTGGTTTGGGTCTGGGCTTGTGTTTAGATTCGGATTGGAGATTGGTTTGTATCTGGGTTTGAATTTACTTTGAGATTGGAGATTGGTTTGGGCCTGGGTTTGGATTTAGTTTGGGATTGGAGATTGGTTTGGGTCTGGGTTTGTGTTTAGTTTTGGATTGGAGATTGCTTTGGGTCGGGGTTTGAGTTTAGTTTGGGATTGGTGATTGGTTTGTGTCTGGGTTTGTGTTTAGTTTTGGATTGGAGATTGCTTTGGGTCGGGGTTTGAGTTTAGTTTGGGATTGGTGATTGGTTTGTGTCTGGGTTTGGGTTTAGTTTGGGATTGGAGATTGGTTTGGCTCTGGATTTGGGTTTAGGTTGGGATTGGAGATTGGTTTGGGTCTGGGTTTGAGTTTAGTTTGCGATTCGAAATTGCTTTGGGTGTGGTTTTGGGCTTTGTTTGCGATTGGAGATTGATTTGTGTCTGGTTTTGTGTTTAGTTTGAGTATGGAGATTGTTTTGTGTCTGGGTTTGGGTTTAGTTTTGCATTGGAGATTGGTTTGGTTCTGGGTTTGAGTTTAGTTTGAGATTGGAGTTTGGTTTGGGTCTGGGTTTGGGTTTTGTTTGAGATTGGAGATTGGTTTGTATCTGGGTTTGAGTTTACTTTGGGATTGGAGATTGGTTTGGGTCTGGGTTTGGGTTTAGTTTGGGATTGGAGATTGGTTCGGTTCTGGTTTTGATTTAGTTTGGGATTAGAGATTGGTTTGGGTCTGGGTTTGGGTTTAGTTTGGGATTGGAGATTGGTTTGGTTCTGGTTTTGATTTAGTTTGGGATTAGAGATTGGTTTGGGTCTGGGTTTGGGTTTAGTTTGTGATTGGAGATTGGTTTGGTTCTGGGTGTGGGTTTAGCTTGGGATTGGAGATTGGTTTGTCTCTGGGTTTGAGTTTCGGTTGGATGGGAGATTGGTATGGGTCGTGGGTTTGGGTTTCGGTTGGGATTGGAGATTGATTTGGGTCTGGGTTTGGGTTTAATTTGGGATTGGAGATTGGTTTGAGTCTGGGTTTGGGTTTAGTTTGGGACTGGAGATTGGTTTGGGTCTCGTTTTATGTTTGGTTATGGATTGGAGATTGGTTTGGGTCTGGGGTTGGGGTTAGGTTGGGATTCAAGATTGGTTTGGGTCTGGTTTTGAGTTCAGTTTGAGAGTGGAGATTGGTTTGTGTCTGGGTTTGGCTTTAGTTTGAGATTGGAGATTGGTTTGGGTCTGGATTTTGGTTTAGCTTGGGATTGGAGATTGGTTTGAGTCTGGGTTTGGCTTTCATTTGGGATTGGAGATTGTTTTGTGACTCAATGTGTGTTTAGTTTGGGATTGGAGATTGGTGTGGGCTTACTTTGGGATAGGAGGTTGGTTTGGGTCTGGGTTTGGGTTTCGATCAAGAGTGAAGATTGTTTTGGGTCTGGCCTTGCGTTTAGTTTGAGATTGGAGATTGGTTTGGGTCTGTGTTTGGGTTTAGTTTGAGATTGGAGATTCGTTTGGGTCTGGGTTTGCATTTGGTTTGGGATTGGAGATTGGTTTAGGTCTAGTTTTTGGTTTTGTTTATGATTGGGGATTGGCTTGGGTCTGGGTTTGTGTTTAGTTTGAGATTGGAGATTGGTTTGGGTCTTGGTTTGGGATTGGAGATTGGCTTGTGTCTGGGTTTCGGTTTAGTTTGAGATTGGAGATTGGTTTGGGTCTGGGTTTGCATTTAGTTTGGGATTGGAGATTAGTTTGGTCTGGGTTTGGGTTTAGTTTGAGTCTGGAGATTGGTTTGAGTCTGGGTTTGGGTTTAGTTTGGGATTGGAGATTGGTTTGGGTCTGTGTTTGGGTTAGTTTGAGAATGGAGATTGGTTTGGGTCTGGGTTTGCATTTAGTTTGGGATTGGAGATTGGTTCAGGTCTAGTTTTTGTTTTTGTTTGTGATTGGAGATTGGGTTGAGTCTGGGTTTGGGTTTAGTTTGAGAGTGGAGATTTGTTTGGGTCTGGATTTGAGTTTAGTTTGAGACTGGAGATTGGTTTGGGTCTTGGTTTGGGTTTAGTTTGGGATTGGAGATTGGTTTGGGTCTGGGTTTGGGTTTAGTTTGGGTTTGGAGATTGGTTTGGGCATGGGTTTGGGTTTAGTTTGAGATTCAAGATTGGTTTGGGTCTGGGTTTGGGTTTAGTTTGAGTCTGGAGATTGGGTTGTGTCTGGGTTTGGGTTTAGTTTAGGATTGGAGATTGGTTTGGGTCTGGGTTTGGGTTTAGTTTGAGAGTGGAGATTTGTTTGGGTCTGGGTTTGTGTTTAGTTTTGGATTGGAGATTGGCTTGTGTTTGGGCTAAGGCTTGACATTGTTTTGGATCCGTGTCTGGATTTGCGTTTGGGTTTGGATTTAGGATTATTATCGGGATTGGAGCGTAGTTTGGGTTTGGGTTTGGGCTTGGAACTGGGGATTGGTTTGACTCTAGGTATGGGTTTGAATTTGGTTTGGTTTGATTTTGAGATTGTAGGTAGCTTTGGGTTTGAGTCTTGGCCTGAGTTGGATTTGAGTTTGGGTTCGCGTTGTGATTGGAGGTTGATTTGGGTTTGGGTTGAAGTTGAGATTGGAGGCGGCTTTGGTGTTGAATTTGGTGCTGTTGGAACCTTGCACAATTGGCTCCAGTGTCGGGGAAGGTATTGAGTAAAGGTGGCTGTAGTCGATCAGTTAGAGCTGTTGTATTCTGGGTATTTGATACTTGATGATTAGGCATCAATCTGAAATTTGAAGTTTACATCGTATCATATTCTGGTATTGCATAGTAGAGTGGTACAGAAAGAATTTTGGACCTGGGAGAACGGCTAGATGCATATAGCTTGAGAGTTCTGGACCCTAGGTGCTCTAATCCTGGACCTGGTGACTAGGATTTAGGCCTTTAGCAGTGCTGAGAAAGGAATATCCATGTGTATACACCTGATCTTCGATACAATACACTGTCATTGGGACCACAAAGATGTTTTGGGTGCTCGAAGGGGCATATGAACCAACAGCAGTGTAACAAGAAATTATTGCCTAACAGTGGGAATAGTGACATGAATGCCGCAAGCACTAGGTATCCAATTAAACTTTAGCCTTTAGCCCCAGGAAAATTGTCAAGAAAATTGATAAATGGATTGTTCGGGAAAAGAATTGGCAAATATACAGTTAAATTTAACAACTCTCAGAACCATTTACTGGCTATTCCCAGGGCCTTGGTTTAACATCAAAAAATGGAATACTCCCTCAGACCTGCACTGGACCATTAACTTAGATTGTACTCAAACTCTTGGAGTGGTATTTGAACCTATGAACTTCTGAATCAGAGGTGTTTATGCAATCACAAGCATATAAATAATTTACTGTCCCAATAAAATGTGATTCTCTTCAAAACACCCGAGAAAGTCAAATCAACTTGTGTGTGGGGCCAAGAACGGGTGGAATAATGACCAGGGCTGCGTTTCATGCTTACATGAACCATTTTCACTCATGGGATCCTTACACTGTGGAAACAGGCCATTTGGCCCATCAAGACCACATTAACCCTCTGAAGACCATCCCACCCGCACCCACCCCTCTACTCCACTCTATCCCTATAATCCTACATTTCTCATGGCTACCCCACCCAGCCTGCACATCCCTGGAGATAACAGGCCAATCTACCTAAACTGCACATCTTTGGTATGTGGGAGGAAATCCACACAGACATGGGGAGAATGCACAAACTCCAAACAGACAGTTGCCCGAGGTTGGAATCGAACCTGGGTCCCTCTCGCTGTGAGGCAGCAGTGCTAACCACTGAGCCACCATACACCCCTCATTGGGACAAAGTGTGATAAAGTTACATCTGTACCCATCTCATCCAACCATCCAAACCCCCTTAGGAGCAACGTTTCCCTGCATTTCCTTTGGTTCTGTGTGGCTTGTCTTTTGAATGGGTGTGTGAGGGCAATGGCAGCATCTTTCTTTAAGTACTTGGCCACAGATGCGCAATCTTAAAGAGACCACCAAAGCACAGTGCCAACTGTTGCCTCATTGAAGAGGATTGTGATCCTTACCACCAAGTCCCGCCTTCAGATCCGAAAGCATAAAACAATACCATACAAGACTTAAATTTCAAATTATTCTTCCAAGGTGGCCATCCAATTAAAGATTGTATCCCATCCCACCCCCCAAGAACTGGTGTCCCTGTTAGTGGGTGGCAGGGGGTGGGACATGGAGCTGGAAACCTGGCGCGCAACAGTGATCATTGGCCAAGATGTATCACCAGAGAGAGGGTGCCGCTATGGTAGCGGTACCCTCAGAAACAGGAGGATGCAACTGGGGTAAGCCAGGGTCTCACAGCTGGGGCTCAGCAGTCAGGTGGGATGGCACTGTGGAACATAGACAAGGCCGTTGCTGGCTTGCCATCCATTACTTGTTGAGGGAGTGTCCTTCATGAGTCTTTAAGAACGCTGACCCCTCTCTCCAGTAGAGTGCCAGGTAATCTATGCACACAGCAGGAAACACCACATGGTGCAAAATATCCTTCGAGACAGGAGCTGGCTCTGACAATTCATTGGCCATCTTGTGGGTAGCTAAAGCATTAAGAATATGGCACAGTTGCGAGAAGGCATCAAGCTCCCAGATTCCTTGCCCATTGCTTTGTCAGCTCTGCCACCTTTCAGTCCGTCAGCTATAGGCTAGGAAAATCTTGAGCTTTTAGTCTTGACTCACTGCGAGCCATTGCATGGAATATCGGCTAAGATTAATGATAACATACACAGCATATTGTTGTGGTCTCTCGACTTCAATTGCCCCCAGATGCATGGGTTATAATGCGTTGATGTTTCATTGTGATGTAGATTTTGGTCATCAGTCACCAGTCCTAATGTCTGTTTCTTTGACTCATTATTTGTATGTGTCCAAATACAGTTCTCAGACAGTTTCCTCTGTTGAAGGGTGCTATAAAATTTCAAGTTGTTGTTGATTGTAGGTTTTATGGAAACTGTGTGAAAAAGTCCAGAAGCAGCAAATAACATTCATGGACAATTAGGTTTACATTCATGTCAGAACAGTGCCTCAGTTCTGCTCTGCTATTCTAACTAGATCATGGTCTATCCATACTTCAACCCCACTTACCCTGATTTGTCTCCATTCTCCAAAAAATCAATCCAGATTTGACCATTTTAATTCACCCTTAGCATTTTTCTTTGCTTTTCAAGAAAGCTTCCTTTCAGATTATGATTCATTGTTTATCTAAACAATCTATAGTAATTTTGCGAACTACATAATGGCATAAAACTAAAATACAATACGCTAGGAGACCATTTGGCCCATCACATCTTTGCCAGTTGAAGAAGAGCTATCCATCCTAACCCGCCTGGAGGGTCTGTAGTCCTGAAGATCATGGTTCATCAAATAGGCATTTGGGTCCTGTACTTTTGAAATGCAGTGAGTGTTTTTGCCTCTCCGATTCATTCTGGCAGAGAGTTCCAGGCCCCTACCACACTCTGGGTGATAACATGCTTCTATGCCTCCTTTCTCTATCATTCTTTACCTATCACTTTAGATTTATGGTTTTTGGCCCAACTGCTAATCTGATTTGGTCATCCCTATTTATCCTTATCTAAGCTGCTCATATTTTCATTGCCCTCAATTAAGTCACCCCTCAGCCTCCAATATTGCAATGAAAACAACCTCAACCTATGCAATATTTCCCAACAACTACACTGATCCAGTCAAGATAATATCATCTCTGCATCCTCTCTATAGTAATTACATCTTCACTGGTAATGTGGTGACCAGAAGTACATGCTATAGTTTAACTTGTGCTGTAAACATTACCTGCCTGCTTTTGTATTTTATAAAGTGGAGCATGTCATATGTTTCCTTAACCACCTGATTCGTCTACCCACTATCTTAAATGAAACATACTCAAAAGGTTCCTCTGTTCCTGCACATTACTCAACATCCTCCCACTGGTTGCAAATTCCCTTGCTTTGTTCCAAAATACATTACCTCAAACTTCCCCAGGCTGAGCTCTACTTTCCACCTTCCTAATCCAACTATTTGGACTATATTGTCTTGCAGTGTGATGTTTTCCTCAACACTATCAGCTACAGGACCACTTTTTTCATTATCTGTCTTTGACGTTCCCCTACATTTGTATCAAAATCTTTAACATAAACGACAAACAGCAAAGGGCTGAGCCTTGTGGAACTCCACTGGTAACCACCTTCAGCTTCTCATCAACAATTACCCATTGCTTTCAGCCACTAAGGCACTTTTGTATCTAAGTTCCCATTCTCCCTCGGATTCCAAGGGCTTTTATTTCTACTCCAGCCTGCCAGCTGGAACCTTGTTAAAGGCCTGGCTAAAATCCATGAACATCACTTCCACCATGCTGCTCTCACCAATCCCGCTTGTCAAACTCCTCTAAAACTTTCATTGAGTTAATCAAACATAGCCTTTCTTCAACAAATCCACATTGACCTCCCTTGGTTAAGTTATGTCTTTCTGAGTGAAGGTTTATGCTGTCCTGCTGAGTTTATTCCAATAAATTGCCCACAAGTGAAATGAAACCAACTGAACTAGAATTAGTCAGACTATTTCCTTTTTGTTTTAACAACAGTACAATGCAGATAGTCCTCCAATCCTAAAGCACCATGCTGCATCGAGGGGGGATTGAAATAGAATGGTTAGAGTGGTCACAATTTCCTTCTTGCTTGTGTTAACAACCTGGGATATATTTCATCCAGACACCACTTCCTCACTTGCAATGTTAATCCCATCCAAAAGTTCAGACTCTTCCTCCATAACCACAACATCATCAGCCCCACTTTTCCAAATATAGAAGCAAAGTGTTCATTAAAACAATAAAACCACATTCTCTGCCTCCATGCACAGGTTCCCATTGTAGAGTCTATTAGCAGTCTGCTGTTCAACTGTTGCTCCTCTTTAGACCACAACAGGGATTAGTCTGTCTTCCAAAAACTTTTTTATTTACGTCTCTTTGTTCAACACAAACATAAACTTACTCTTACTAATCTACATCCATTACTGGGGAGAGACTAGCCCTTTTTTTCCAGAATATAAGACAATTGTACTGACCACACCTCCAGCACATTTGGAACTTGAATCCAAAACTTTTTAGTTTTGTACTAGAGGCAATAGTCTTCCTGTGATTGATCACAGACTGTGAACATGATGGGGGAAGGGAGAACAGTCAGGTTGAGGGACATATTTCTGTCTCCACTTTTCAAATATGCGCGAGAACATGGTTAAAAGCCACACTGAACCCCAGTATGGATGAACACAGCAGGCCAAGCAGCATCAGAGGAGCAGGAAGGCTGATGTTTTGGGCCAA
Organism: Stegostoma tigrinum; assembly: GCF_030684315.1. Classification (NCBI taxonomy): domain Eukaryota; kingdom Metazoa; phylum Chordata; class Chondrichthyes; order Orectolobiformes; family Stegostomatidae; genus Stegostoma; species Stegostoma tigrinum. Next base: position 52,585,554 of record NC_081373.1, read on the forward strand.
GACCCTTCTTCAGAAAAATTCTCCGGCATCTGCAGTTCCTACTATGTCTGAAACAATTTTAACCCCACTGTGAAGCCTCTTCTATGGATGTCTACCCTGAAGTAGTTACCATTTTTCTGAAAAAGGGTCTAAGCCCGAAACGCCAACCTTCCTGCTCCTCTGATGCTGCTCGGCCTGCTGTGTTCATCCACCTTGTTATCTCAGATTCTCCAGCATCTGCAGTTCCTACCGTCTCTGAACCCCAGGCTGCATGTGTTAGTGAAAGGAGATGTGTGTTGTGAGGGTCATTGTTCATCACCCCTACACTGCATGTAAAATGTAGAAACTCTCAGCAGGTACACTGCCACGGTGCCTCAGACACCGGCCTATTTGTTTTTAAAATTGCTTGACCAAATCAAATTAACATATTGTTAACAAGTTAACAAATCAAAAAAATTGACTGCCCACAAGACAAAAGAGAAGGTAGAAAGAGATGGAGGGGTTAAGTTAAAATGAGTGCTGGGTGGGGAGACTCTTCTGTGCCCACCTCTCTCTGAAAATTTTGAGGGTGTTGGTGGGCACTGCGTGCTGCTTCTTCAAAGGTGCCCAGCCACAAATGTAGCCATGGAGGAGAGGCAGGCAGTCAGAAACAAGCAGCTCCTGCATTGCCTGCTGCCTGGTCCTGCTCATGGCTCCTTTAGCCAGGCTGAGGAGCAGGTTCACTTCAAGGCTCCCTTACAGAAAAAAAAACACTGTCCACCAGGGGGCAGTGAAATGACAATCAACCAAACAAAGAAGGGGGTGTGGGCCTAGAAACTAGCCTTTTCCAACTTTCTCCAGCTCACACTGGGGGAAGGGATCACACAGCTGTTGCCTTCACTCTGTTCTCTCTCCATGGATGCCAGCCTGACCTGCTACACCTTCAGTTTCATTTCCCTAATCAGCCTGTTCAGCCATGTCTATGATATTCCTCTGGAGTAGGTGAGGCTTGATGGGATCCCCTAAGCCAGAGGCAGAGATACTACCACGGTGCCACAAGTTCCCTCAGAGAGCAATGTATTCAGGGATTTTATTACACAGCTCAGGAGCAGAGCACCTTGAAACCAGGTATCTCAACTCAGGTTTAGGGATACTACCTGAGAAACTGTGCACTTTGAAGAGCTTCACTGCTCTCTATCATCTCTTGAGTATGTCTTTAAAGGGGCCATCATATTTAATTCTTACACTTGTTCTTATTTAACATTCTGCTCTTTATGTACTTAAAACAAGCTTCAGGCTTTCTGAGATCTTACTTGGTACCATTTCTTCATATCTTCCCTTTGCTTTCCCAAGTTCTCCTTTAATCCTACTCCTGACATTTTCTCTACTTGTCTAGGCTTTCTGAAGTATTAAACTCAGTGTCTGACATGTTTCTCTTCTTTCCTAACATAGCCTTTGCACCTTGTTTTTCAGAGGGCTTGAGATTTGTCTGTTCCACTAATTTTCTGTAAACATATTTATCCTGAACCTCTTTCATTGAGTAGCTACTACCAGTCTGCTTTTGCCAAATCATTAATAAAATTGGCAGTCCTCTAGCTCCTTATATTCCTATTTTATCTTTGACCTTTCCCATAACAATGTTTAAATATAACTGAAATGCGATCACTATCAATTGATTTGCACCATTTCGCAAGCTACAGGAATCTAGCCATCACAGTCCACATTATTTGTTGTAACAACACACAAGAGAATATTGGTCAGTTCGGCTCATGTGGCTGCATTTTGATTGCGCTGCATTAAAGCAGCTTGATTAGAAGTACAAGACAGGTCCTAATAAAGGGGGAAACCCTTCTAAGTGACAGTAATATGTTTGCATGGAAATACAACTGCAGATTTAACTCATCTGTGGCCACGTAGATGGAATCTAATTGGCATTGAGCCAGACAATAAATAAAGTCATGAAAGAAAGTCTTCAAAGTCTGATAGGCGTGCTAAAATGTTTTCACAATTAGTCTTGTTAAATATGACCTAGCTCACACTTTTCCTTGAAAGTGAAGGATTGAAGGATATGCCCTCACGTTTGTCTCCCTGGCTTGCAATCTGCAGGAGCCAAATCAGAATCAATTCTGTCCATTAGGAATTCAGCACGCCACCTCCAATGTAATAAATGCGAAGATGGATAGTATGCGCAGAAAGTCAAGCAGGGTTCCTGTCCCAGTGTATAAAGCATAAGCGTGCCTATAAAACAGGGCTGCTCAAAAACAAAGCACACACACTCTCTCTCTCACACAAAGACAGTGCCAGGAAACTAGTTCAATCGTAAAATTAGTGTAACTGTCTTCTTCCAACACTTACAAGCCTTGATGTGAACTTTCTTTTTTCAGTGTCAGGGTTTTGGTGCTGTGGGCGAAGGGGCAATGGTGGGCGTTTGCTGAAGTTTTAGCTAGGCCATGCCTGAGGGAACCACATTGGTGTGGGATGAATCACTTAAAGGCCAGATGTTAAGAACGGTAGGTTTCCCTACTGAAAGAACATCAACATATCAGCTGCCTTTTTTTCTGTAGTTCCACGTGACCGTTATGGTCACTTTTACTAACTTTTGAAAGTGACATCAACAACCCCAGTGGAAATTAAACTTCCATTCTACTGCCTTATTATTTCCAGGCCTATAGATGACTGGCTAATGAAAATAACGGCTATGCTACCATTGCCTATTTTGATTTGATTTATTACTATCATATGTACCGAGGTAGGGTGAAGAGTGTTGTCTTATTGTGTTTTACAGGTCGATCATTCTATACAAGTGCATCAGGGTAGCTACAACTGTGTAATGACCATCTATTTATTATTCCATTGTCTAGTTATGTGTTATCTGTCCTGTGGATTTTAAGTGCCACTGTACCAGTTAAATATAAAGATAAACCAGTCATAGCGAAATGCAGACAAAATGCTGATTTGCCTCAGTCAGTACCATAGAAGTTCTGTGATTCATTGATGGTCAATGTAAACTGGGGCTTTTCCCACATTTATCTGGTTTGTAGAATGCAAATGAGGTACACCAGGAAAGGCAATGCTTTCTGCAATAGTGTGAAGAGCTGGCTGCCTGTCATTCCACACCACCCACATACATGTAGAAATGTTTGCAGACTGTGCAAGAGTTGGACCTTTACAGAAGTGCTTGTCACTGTGAAGGGTCTGAGGGTTCCGATTCCTGCTGGGATTACCGAGTTCTCACAGCCCTCTGAATTCAGCACTCTGCGCCCACATTTGCCTTGCAGGATAAAGAGCATCCTTTTGTCTTTGTGAGATATGTGTCAAATACTGCAAAAGAAATGTACTGCCAGGCAATGCTTCAGGCTTCAGGTGCTTTCCTGCTTTGATCGAGTGCAGAACAATTTGAATGTACAGACTGTTTTCCCTTGATTTGGTTTAGGAGAGGCGCTGACCAATTTTAATCCAAGTGACAGAGAAGTTTTCATTGTGAGTCTGGGTTAGTCGCAAGTTGTGCATTTCATATTATGTAGTCTGATGTAAATATGAGCTCCAATAGGCAGTCACTGGCTCTGAGATTTAGCACATATATGAACTAACATCTTGGGCCATGTACAAGCTATCTTGACAGCAAAAAGTGATGTGTTATAGCTATCTGCCTCCAGGCAGAGATAGGCATCTGTGTTGTTATGACTAGCCTTTGCACAAGGCTCCCAAGTTTATTACAGTTCTACACTGGATGTCCAAAATTTCAATCTCTGAGGGGAAGAGGGTTCAACTGGTTCCTCACCATTATTCACCTGTCCCCTGGGTTGCTCGCAGCAATGGTAATTTGTAAAGGACCCCTTCCCTTTCTCCCAGACCCAAATTAAATTATTTTTTATAGGAACCTATTTAATCAGGATTTATTGCATAAACAGAAGAGTGTGTTTGTTTGTTTGTTCTTGAACACCAGAAGAAACAATAGTACTGTTTTCCCATTTGTCAACATCAGCTCCGACAGCTGACTGTATATACAACAGCAGACTGCATGTACAACAGGCAGGTCCTACAGCAGACTGTATATACAACCAGCAGGTCCTACAGCAGACTGTATATACAACAGGCAGGTCTTACAGCTGACTGTATGTACAACAGGCAGGTCCTACAGCAGAATTTGTCTATAACAGGCAGGCCCTGTAGCAGAAAGTATCTATAACAGGCAGGCCCTGTAGCAGTCAGTATCTATAACAGGCAGGCCCTGTAGCTGTCAGTACCTATAACAGGCAGGCCCTGTAGCAGTCAGTACCTATAACAGGCAGGCCCTGTAGCTGTCAGTATCTATAACAGGCAGGCCCTGTAGCTGTCAGTACCTATAACAGGCAGGCCCTGTAGCTGTCAGTATCTATAACAGGCAGGCCCTGTAGCAGTCAGTATCTATAACAGGCAGGCCCTGAGCTGTCAGTACCTATAACAGGCAGGCCCTGTAGCTGTCAGTATCTATAACAGGCAGGCCCTGTAGCTGTCAGTACCTATAACAGGCAGGCCCTGTAGCAGTCAGTATCTATAACAGGCAGGCCCTGTAGCAGTCAGTACCTATAACAGGCAGGCCCTGTAGCAGTCAGTATCTATAACAGGCAGGTCCTGTAGCTGTCAGTACCTATAACAGGCAGGCCCTGTAGCAGTCAGTATCTATAACAGGCAGGCCCTGTAGCAGTCAGTATCTATAACAGGCAGGTCCTGTAGCTGTCAGTACCTATAACAGGCAGGCCCTGTAGCAGTCAGTATCTATAACAGGCAGGTCCTGTAGCTGTCAGTACCTATAACAGGCAGGCCCTGTAGCAGTCAGTATCTATAACAGGCAGGCCCTGTAGCAGTCAGTATCTATAACAGGCAGGTCCTGTAGCAGTCAGTACCTATAACAGGCAGGCCCTGTAGCAGTCAGTATCTATAACAGGCAAGCCCTGTAGCAGTCAGTACCTATAACAGGCAGGTCCTGTAGCTGTCAGTACCTATAACAGGCAGGCCCTGTAGCAGTCAGTATCTATAACAGGCAGGCCCTGTAGGAGTCAGTATCTATAACAGGCAGGTCCTGTAGCTGTCAGTACCTATAACAGGCAGGCCCTGTAGCAGTCAGTATCTATAACAGGCAGGCCCTGTAGCAGTCAGTATCTATAACAGGCAGGTCCTGTAGCTGTCAGTACCTATAACAGGCAGGCCCTGTAGCAGTCAGTATCTATAACAGGCAGGCCCTGTAGCAGTCAGTATCTATAACAGGCAGGTCCTGTAGCTGTCAGTACCTATAACAGGCAGGCCCTGTAGCAGTCAGTATCTATAACAGGCAGGTCCTGTAGCTGTCAGTACCTATAACAGGCAGGCCCTGTAGCAGTCAGTATCTATAACAGGCAGGCCCTGTAGCAGTCAGTATCTATAACAGGCAGGTCCTGTAGCTGTCAGTACCTATAACAGGCAGGCCCTGTAGCAGTCAGTATCTATAACAGGCAGGCCCTGTAGCAGTCAGTATCTATAACAGGCAGACCCTGTAGCTGTCAGTACCTATAACAGGCAGGCCCTGTAGCAGTCAGTATCTATAACAGGCAGGCCCTGTAGCAGTCAGTATCTATAACAGGCAGGTCCTGTAGCTGTCAGTACCTATAACAGGCAGGCCCTGTAGCAGTCAGTATCTATAACAGGCAGGCCCTGTAGCAGTCAGTATCTATAACAGGCAGGTCCTGTAGCTGTCAGTACCTATAACAGGCAGGCCCTGTAGCAGTCAGTATCTATAACAGGCAGGTCCTGTAGCTGTCAGTACCTATAACAGGCAGGCCCTGTAGCAGTCAGTATCTATAACAGGCAGGTCCTGTAGCTGTCAGTATCTATAACAGGCAGGCCCTGTAGCAGTCAGTATCTATAACAGGCAGGTCCTGTAGCTGTCAGTACCTATAACAGGCAGGTCCTGTAGCTGTCAGTACCTATAACAGGCAGGCCCTGTAGCAGTCAGTATCTATAACAGGCAGGTCCTGTAGCTGTCAGTACCTATAACAGGCAGGCCCTGTAGCAGTCAGTATCTATAACAGGCAGGCCCTGTAGCAGTCAGTATCTATAACAGGCAGGTCCTGTAGCAGTCAGTACCTATAACAGGCAGATTCTCCAGCAGTGCATATCTGTACCAGTTGAATAATACAAGAGGCAATCTCTGCAAATGGGTGCAGTGGTCCTAGGTAGGCAGCAAGTACAACAGGTTGGTACTGCAGCAAGCAACTGGTAGGTCCTAAAATAAGCAGAATCTACAAAAGATGGATCTTATTGCAGCCTCAAGTTTCAAACGGGAGGTCCTACAATAGACTGAATCAACAACAAGTGGATCATGATGACCAACAGGCAGGACCTACAACATTTAAACAACTTGTTCCATGAGAGCATTGCTGAAAAAGTGCCCTCAGTGTGTCATACCATTGTTGTGCTTATCTCCCTAGTCCCGTGTGTGTGTGTGTGTGTGTGTGTGTGTGTGTGTCTGTGTCTGTGTCTGTGTGTGTGTCTGTGTGTGTCTGCGTGTCTGTGTGTGTGTTTGTGTGTGTGTGTGTCTGCGTGCGTGTGTGTCTGTGAGAGAGAGAGTGTGTCTGTGTGTGTCTGTGTGTGTCTGTGTGTGTGTGTGTGTGTGTGTGTGTGTGTGTGTGTGTGTGTGTGTGTGTGTAAGAGAGATTTAGTTTCACCTATATTCTGTCTGCTACTTTACTACTAAGTATCGTGTTACAATATAAAAATGTTGATGATGTTCCTTTCTGTAATGTACAGTTCAACCTATCCCATTTTAATGTTTCAGTTGCCCTTATTTTCCTGTGGATAGGTAGAATATCAATTATGAATTACATTTTTCAAATCAGCACTTTACCTTGAATACAGTGTGGCATCTTAGAAAAAAGTAAGCATGTCAAAGCATTCTGAGTTGCTTCTAGTAAATTATTTGCTGTTGGTATATGCAGGCTGCCTGAACAAAGCTGAAAAAAACACCAAATGGGGGGTTGTAGTGCAATTGTGGTTAAGGTTTGTAAGTTAAATTACTGTCACACAATTACATCATTATGCCTCAATTAATACTCACTATTCTCAAGAACTCAGTTCCTCAGGTTTAGCACCATCATCTGCAGGAGACATCATAATCCTGAAATCTATCCTTTGATAAAATGGGGTCTCTGAGCGTTTCTTCAGAGTCAATACCAGATAAACCATTCAAGCAAAGGGACAAGCTGCGCCTGGAAGAGTCAGACTGAGGAATTGAGTATCAGCGAACTGGCTGAATGTTAGAGTAATGAGGAAACGGGGACAAGCTGTGGGCAAACATGGAGAGCTACTGTTATTCCCAGGCATCTCAAGGCCACAGACGTTGGCTTTGTAATGTTGGCAACGTAGAAGCCAGTATGCACTCAGCAAAGTCCAAAAAGCAGCAAAGTGACATTGACTGGAATAATGTTTCCCATAATTTTGATTGAGGGATAAATATTGGGCAGAGTTAATTCATGGGACTTGAATCCAGAAGCTCAGGGCTAGCCACCAGCTGAGTCACAAGTCACAATTTAACCCATTCTCTCTATCCACCTCATACACTTTTTTGCCAACATAATGATGTAAACTGCAGAGCACAATGAGATTTGTGAAGGCAAGTGGAATCGGGTAGGATTTTCCCTTTACCACCCGAGTCACTGAGTATCATGTAGGAGCGGTATGTAATTGGTGAAATGGACAGTTAGAGTCACACGCCCATACCCACAGACTCTAAACCATCCTTGCATTTGTTTCAAAATCAGGTCATTTCCCTTGCCGGGCATGGGAGAAAGCAGCGCCTGTGGACAGAACAATTGCTTCAAATTCCAGGCAGCAGAGACAGTGAAGCAGCCTGAGCTCTACGGGATATGAATAGGTTGGCAGGAGACTTGACTACACAAGGACCTGAGGAGCAGAGAGGTAAAATATATGGTTCAACTCATTCCAAATTCCAATCTGCACATGCAAGTGACAAGAGCAACTTTTAGCAATACAAGTGATAGAACAATGAATGCACAAAGACTTGTCCAATCCTGTGTATTCCGTAGCCCTCCATGGTCTCCACTGCATAATGCAGTGAGGTCAGAGGTCCACCCACATACATACTTTCAAAGTATTGCAGTGAGCGTTTGCATGGTATTGATTGCTTTGTTTCACTAGTTCTCACAAATCTGTGTCTTTCATATGTGTCTATGAATAGCTGCTTATATCCAACAAGAAATGAAGACTCGGTTTGCATTTTGGCTCAGGATAACTTCTTAACAAGTAATGAAAATGTGAAACATCTCCACACTATTGGGATATGCTCAGATTCTGTGTGTTTCAATTTATACCTTAGAGCTCTGCATAGGAGGAGTAAAACATGAAGCACTCAGGAAGCTAATAACACTCTGACAGTCTCTTTCATTGGTAACGCTCCAGGCTGCAATGACACAGAAACCGATCAGATTGAAATGTTGGAGGGACAGGTTAATGCAGAATGTATAATTCTCCATAATTTGTCTGCTGAATGGTTATTTAAAGCAGATAGAATGTCAGCCATTTGAAAATGAAATGACCAAAAATTACCTTTTAGCAGAATGGGGAAAGCTTTGTGATTCCTGCCCTTGAGCAGTCAGAGAGGATTGGGTCAGAAGCTGAGCAGTTAGCCAGCCTACTCATAGTTACTGGGAGCTGTGCTTATACATTCTGATGCATTAATATGAGATTACAAGTTTATTTTTAGGAGCGGGATTTTGCTAACTGTTTGGGGAGCAATATGGATTGTTCATGCAATGAAAGAGCAAGTTCGAAAAGGTAGAAAATCAAGAAACTTACTTTTCATTGGTTCTGACTGCAGAAAGTTGGTTTCTCATCAAAAGTCAGAGGAACATTCAGTGAACACTCATCCACAAAGCATCTCTGCGTAATCCTCCTCTTCTCTGCCAATCATTCAATCTTTGCTCACAAGAAACGTATTCATCAATCGGTGTGTTGTGAAAATAATTATCCATGAGTCTGATGGTGTAAATCGGTAGATTTTTGCAGCAATATATTTCAGTAGTAGTGGTTGAGATATCTGACAAAGCTATCTGGAACTGAATCAGTTCTTCCCATTATAACCCAAGCCCACTGAAGTCTTGACATTGAAATTGTCATGGTAATTGACCTGCTCCACGTGTTCAAAACCCTTCCATCCCACAGAGAGGAGTCCCATTGTGCAAATGGACCGGAGGCTTAAGTACGAACACCATTGCACCAACATTGTCCTAAAGAGAAAGAACCAGTATCTGTGGGCTGTGGGAATGATATATTCCATTGGAAAAAAAAGTCACAAGTACAACTGTGTGATTTTACAAAGGACCCTTAGAAAGCCGAACATAAGGAAAGGCTTCTCTCTTCTTTTTAAGCGCTTTTAAACTTCAGTAATATATTAAAAAAAAGTGACAAAAGTAAGCAACTAAAATAAAGCATGACACAGCATGATCTGATTTATTCTATTCCTTTCATGCCAGATATAACTTTGACCTTTCTAAAACACTTTCTTGAGAAGTAACTTTACACAGTATCTCCAATGCTACACCACCAGCACCCCCACTCCTTGGCCCACATATTGTTATCATTAACTCTCTTCCATTATCATTTATTGTTCTCTTCATCAGGTTGTTCCCAGCTAAGGTCCCCGACACCATGCTGTACCCTTTGCTCCAGTTCTCATCCACCGCCCCCATTGTTAGCCGCTCCAAAGTGCTCCCACAAAGCTAGAAGAGATGCATAAGATTCAAGCAGAGTCATTTCCAGGATAACTTACATCTTTTTAAGGAAGTGGCTTCTCAGTTTAACCTCAGTTGCTAAAGCGAAGAGGAACCTGATATTTCAGGATCAGACACGTGGGCAGAATTGTGTAGAGGCAACGGGTCTGACGAGAGACCTGTGGGACCTGTTTATGTGAAGGCCTCAGGCTATTCAGGCGATCGTAGGCCACTGGCCAGTCTTCTCCTGGAATCAAGGGGCAATGAGTTTTCTGAGCAAGGGCTTCAGGCTGAACAAAGGCTGAATGTAAGAACAGTTCCACATCCTCTCCTGAGTCTGAGGTGTATGGATGACCCAGGCCATGGGTAGATAATGTGGGATTTTGCAAGGTGGGAGGTTGTGTGGTCACAGATCTTTAGTAAGACAACAGCAGAGCTACCGATATGAAGGGTTTGGAATTCCACATTATAAAGAGTGATGGTTAAAACACATCTGCATTCATATAGCCCCTTTCATGAAACCCCCAGGACTCTCAAAGAGCTTTACATTCAATGAAGTAAGATTGAAGTGCAGTCTTTGTTGTAATGTAGGAAACAGCACAGCCGGTTTGCATACAGGAAGCTCCACTGGCAGCAGATTATTTGTTTGTAGCAGTATTGATTGAGTGGTAGGAATTGGCCAGGACACTGAGGAGAACTCTTTGAAATAGTATCATGGGATTGCTTATAACCTTCTGAAAGCACAAACTGGACCTTGGTTTTAACAGGTTATCTCAAAAGCAGTACTTCTGAGAGTACTTCAGTCCATCTGTATTACGATGACTTGTCAACCTAGGTTAGATACACAAGTCTTTGGAATGAACCTTGAGCCTTCTACATCACAGGTGAAATGTTACCGCTGGCCTGAATGAATGAATCCCTAACATTAGTTCGGTATTGTCGTGTGAAACCATCAATGTTGACCAACACCATGGGAGAGCCCTGTGTCCTTCTTCAATAATGCACTGTTGGATCTTTAATTCACTCATTAGCAGGATCTCCATTTACATTTGAAAATTCAGCGCTGTCTCCGTGCTGTCCAGAGATCCCTCTCATTATAGAAATGCACAAGGGATTTTCCAGCCTTTTGGAAATGCCCAGCACGTGGAACATGTCCATCATTTCTCCACGTTTCCATGGTCTGGCTGATAAAATTGCAGCTGCAGACATGGAGAACAGCAAAGGATGGATGTGCTGAAGTCTTCGCTGTGCACCTTTTAGTCACAGATGAGAAGGAAAAATGTGACCATTGATCATCTGAATGCTGAAAATGTGATTTTCCAACAACTTTGTAACTTCTCCTCAGGATCAAGGTGGATCGATTAGCTCAGTTGATTGGCTAGCTGGCTAGTCATACAGAGTGATGCCAACAGCATGGGTTCAATTCCCGCATTGACTGAAGTTACCATGAAGGACTCTCTTTCTCAGTCTCTTCCCTCACCGGAGGCACGGTGACCCTCAGGTTAAACCACCAATGGTTGTTTCTTTCTAATGAGAGGGTAGCACAATGGTCTGGTAAAGTATGGTGAGCGAAATAACTCTACAGAGACCCTTTATTTATATGTGTACTGTACATGGGCTCTGACCAGCTAGATCAGAGCCAGTCTCTAGAGTGAGGAGAATCCCTGAGGCTCCTACTTATATCTGTCAGCCAGGGCTCCCTGATTGGCCCAGGTCAACAATCCTAATGGGGGATCTCATTCTTGATGAGACCCAACTGGCTAGCCTTTGTTCCAATCACCACAGTGACTTTACCCTCAATACAGTGTGGAGCTGGAGAAACACAGAAGGTCAGGCAGCATCAGAGGAAAAGGAAAGTCGACGTTTTGGGTCGGGACCCTTTACCAGAGCCTTAGACTGCCGAAGCAGTTAGAAATCAACTCTCCCAGCATCCTAACCAGGAACTTACCAAACAGCTCAAGCATGTGAAGAACTGAAGTGGCACAGATGGATCAATGAAATAACGATGAGTGACAAATATATATCACGGCATTACTGTTGAGTAGGACCGAGTTCAAATAAAATCAGTCGAAAATTTGACCATTGCAAGATTTATGACCTTGCATTCAAAAGTTTGACTATGTGATTCATCATGAATCACTTGAACCATTGCCTTCAGCAGGAAGCATTGAGAAAGTTACAAACAAAGCACAAGCACCATTCGTTTAAATTGTATTTAATATTTAGAGTTTGTCACAAACATTCGGATTGTTAAAAATGACCAGAGGACTGAAATAAGCTTTGTTGCCCTTTACCATAGGCCAGCCATCGTTTGTATTTCTCCAGACTTTTTCCCTCACACCTTACTTAGCGAAAACTCTGACCTTTACTGCTCAGTAATTAGTGGCGAAATCTCCATCCTTTCAATTTCCGGGTCAATTTGTACGTGAAATAACAGGACACATCAGGGACATACTTTTACTGTTCCAGGAGGAATAGACGCCACATCCTCAGGCCCATTAACACATGGTAAATAAAAACCAAAAGAATGGCGGATGCTGGAAATCAGAAACAGACACAGAAATTGCTGGAGAGAAATCAGAGTTAACATTTCGAGCCCTGTGACCCTTCGTCAGAACTTAGTGTTACATAATTTCATTGAACACACGGATCGCTGTGGGAAGGCCTAAAATGGCAGCGACAGTAGGCAGCGACTGCACTCCTCAGCTTGTAGCTCACCCATTCCGCCTGTCTTTGCTTTGTTTCTTTTCTCTCTTTACTCATTCTTTTTCTCTCTTTTTAAAGTGATTTTTTTTTGTTTAGTGTTGTTTCGAGAAAAGGACTTAACTTGGAGCGATGGTGACATTGTCAGAGTGACTGGAGTCCTGAGCAAAGCGGGGATGGCTGATGTGCCTGCACCGGAGACGGTTGTTAGACTGGGTCTGGTGTGGGTGGTCAGTCTGGTCAGCCTACCTGTGGAAGTCCCCTTCACTGATCTCCTGTAGGCCTTTTGCAGGAAGACTGTAATATTTATCCTTTTAGTTTTAGTTCTTACTTTTCTAACTTATTCTATGAATAACTGTGAGGTAATGTAACTCTTTTTTATCTCTCTATTTTGTATCCAAGAGTTGTACCTAGATACTTTGTACCTGGGGTAGTGCCATGACGGTCAACATTGTAAGCTAATCACTGTACTCCTCTACATGAATACACATGACAATAAACCTAATTCTAAATTCAAATTCTTTGCAAGGCCGTCAAAGTTGAATGTAATGACCAGTCATGATCCTGTAAATTAAAATGGACAGTTGGATTGATTTGGATTTCATTAAGTTCATTGACATTCATGCAATAGAGATGAGTCCTAAAGGCAATCAGTATGATATGTTCCTATAACCAGACCACAAATGAGTCAGGGAGAGTTACTGCTCAGATTGGTGTCATTGTCTAATACCCTGGAGGTCCCTACTGTGGACCAATGATAAGACCAATTCTCAGTCAGAATTCCCTGAAGTGTGAAGTGATTGTTTTTATTTTTGGAACATTCCAGTGAACTGTCTTCATTCCACCTGTCTGTTTCCAAAAACTCCCTTCTCAGTTAGGATTCATCATTTCCTGTCATTCATCGCTCTCCACAGAGCCAGCCCCGATTAGCACTTGGCTGCTGCATTGCACAGCCACAGAGGGAGCAGCTGCCGACTGTTACTGCACACATGCATACACACATGCACAGGCACACACATACACACACACACACAGACACACACACACACACACACATGCACGCACGCACACAAGCACACACACATACATATATACACATGCGCACATACACACACACACACATGCACGCACGCACACAAGCACACACACATACATATATACACATGCGCACATACACACGCACACATACACACACATGCACGCACACAAGCACACACACACAAGCATACACACACACGTGCGTGCACGCACACACACACAGACACACACACATGCACACACACGCACACATACACTCACACACACGCGCATATACACACGCACACATACACACACACGTGCACATGCACATGCAAACCCACACACATGCACACACATACATTCACATGCACACAGACATACACATGCGCGCACACACACACACGCACACATACACACACGCATACACACACACACTCAGACACAATCGCACTAACACACATACACAGATACGAACACACACACACAGGCATACACACGCACACACATCCACACACACACACACACACACACACACACACACACACACACACACACACAGGTATACACACGCATGCACTCATACACGCACACATATATACACACATGCACACACACATATACATACACACACATACACACACACACTCAGACACACACATATACACACGCACACATACACACACGCACACACACACACGTACGCACACACATACACACACATGCACAGACACACACATACACACGCACAGACACACACACCCGTACACAAATGCACGCACACACACGCACAAATACCAGACAGTTCGATATTAGCTGTCTGATATAATGTGATAATTATAGCCCCTTCCTTCATGCTAAAGGCTGACTAACACCTTCAGTGTTGTAAACGGCTGGGGTTTCCCCTCACTCCGCCCCCTCCAGACATCCATGTCTTCTGTTTTGTTACAACTTGTTCCAGCGTGGAAAATATTTGATTCCCATTGAAATGATTGTGATAAGGGCATCTTACTCACAATGTTATCAGAGAACGGACAAGGACCCAATCTGTTCTGTGCTGTCAGTTAGAATCAGCCCTCACATCTTTCAGGATCTCCTTATTCTTTGATACTGAATAAAAATACCCTACTGAGCAATTTCCTGACCAAGATTCTTCCGCAACAACAATTTGCATTTTTGCAGGGCCTCCAGCATATTAAAATGTACCAATTAAGTGTTTCGGAGATACTAGGACAGAGAGTTAAAAGCTTGGTCAAGGAGGGAAGCATCAAAATGGTACTTAAAGAAGCAGAGTGAGACTGAGAGGTGGAGAGATACAGGGAGGAAATTTCAGATTTTCAACAGCAGAAAATGCCCGACCTATGGTGAAGTGAACCTAATGACAGTTTTGTCCAGCTGAGATGCAGCTCCCTCTCACTTTCTAATTGAATTGCCCACCAGACCTAAAGAGCAGAGTGGGCTATTCCTGCTTCACAGTTCCTAATCATTAACTATCCCATTTTACCTATGTTTAAATTTCAGTAGGGAGCACATCTTGAGATGTCACTAAGTGTACTTAAAATGTCTAGAATTACGAAAGAAACCTCAATCATTATTCAGTCAGCACTTTCAAATATTACTTCATCTGTAACCATTCCACCAAAAATATTAAAGTTTACATTTAGATGGCCTGTGGATAAAAGTATTATGATCATGTGCCCAATAATTATATCTGTTACTCTGTTTTATTTACTACTGAAAAATATAATTAGCTTTAGCTGGATTCCACCTTTACCACATGTTGCTGCTGACTAACATATTGGACAACATTTATTCAGAAAGCAGCACTATTAATCATCACTCACAGATGACTAATAAGTGATGCAAAATGGACGTACAAAAATGTTCTGTGTGTGAAGCAGTATTTTCTTTTCAAATCAGCCTCGTGTGCGTTAGTGCCTTACATCATTGTCAAATGCTAGGGTGTTGCTGATGTCAAGTGTCTGTCTCACTATACTGCCATTTTACAAACACAGGTAACTTCAAACAAACATGAAAATGATGTGTGTCTTTAGTAAACAGACTGCTCAGAGTGTTTCCTGAAATGTACCAAAGAATTGAACACTGTTTATCTGGAAATCAATTAATGCAAGAGTAGATTTGCTGCAAAAATTGGTGGTAAAGACTCGATGGGCCAAAGGGCCCCTTCTGTACTGTATCATTCTTTGGTTCTATGGTTCTAAACGAGCCCTCAGACGTGCTACTTCCTTCCTTGTTGAACTGGAAATGGGAAAGCAGTTCTCATTTTCACTCTGCAGTGCCTACGACTGATCTGATGGAAATTTGGTCACAATGCAGGATACACAAAGGCTAGGTCTACATAAGAGCCACATGAAATGCTGAATGTGCAGACTAACTGTACTCCAAGCACCAAAAAAAAGCATTAGTTCCTCTCACTAATTTCAGAGACGAAGTGAACTGAAACTCAGAATAAATGACAAAGAGGCTGCTAACAGGGCATCTGAAGATACAGAATTTACTCTTCCAAAAGCGATGAGTTGATGTGAGCGATTACTTTCATTACAATATGTCTTGCTTGGTTTTTGTCTCTTTACTTCAATAAAGAGAACAAGTTTGAATGGATGACACTATTGTGAAGCTTGTGTCATACAGATTAAACGATCAACATCACTCCAGTAGGGGGTGGGGTTACAAACCCTACTGTGCCCTCTCCTGGTGTATAGCGGCTGTGCACATTCATTAATTGTAGCTCCCAGCAGATCATTCGATGCTGGTAATGTTCATAATTAGAAAGACACAAGCTGGTGCAATTGCTCAAAATTCTCCATCAGAAGTGTACACAGCAAAATGTTTATATAGCGATTGCTTCATCCAGCGTTTCAACCTCCAAATCCTGTTCAGCTATTCAATTAGATAATGGCTTAGCTATTTTTTTACCTACTTTTGCTTTACATCCTTCGAATCGTAGAATAATGAAACAGGCTGTTCGGCCCATTGTTTCTCAACTGGCTCTTTGAAGTAGCTCTCAAATTTGTTCCATTCCCCTGATGTTTCCTCATAGCCATCCAACTTGTATCCTTGTCAAGTACAAACCCAATTCTCCTTTGAATCTGCTTCCAGTAGTGCAAGGTGGATTATAATAACTCATTATTAAATTCTCTTTATTTATAAACTGGAATACTGCAGATGCTGGAAATCTGAAACAATAACAATAATTTCTGGAGAAGTGCAGTCGATCTGGGAGGTTCTGTGGTAAGAGACTCAGAGTTAATGCTTCAGCTCGTGTCAAGGCTTTTCATCACATAATATTCGTTAGATAAAATGTGTTGTGCTGCTCATTATTGTTAAAGCATGGAAAAGATTTCTTTGGCTAAAGAAAAAGTCTTATTGAGGCTTCATTTTGTCACAAAGCTGCAAAAGAGGGGAGATAATGTGTAACTGTATCAGTTCTTGTGATGACGGATATTGCTTTCAATTATTTTAACACCAACTTTCAATTTCCCAGCACTATAATAATAACTAAAATGATCCTAAAGCTTCCAGTACTGTTTAAAATTAAACTGTATCACAGAAACAACTGATGTAGATTTTGCAGGTCTTTTGGCTTTCACTACTGAGTTCTTTAAATTTTGTGAAGTAAGGAGAATAGGAAGATTTAATAGAGATGTTCACAATAGTACAGAGTTTTGATGGTATAGACGGGGAAGTGCCATTTTGATTGTTGTGAGAATTGCTAATCAGAAGACATGGGTAAATGATAATTTGCTGAAGAAGCTATTACACCTCCACAAGCAATCTGATTCTACCCAGTATATGACACCTCTCCAAGCCTGTGACTTCAATTTTTTCTTACAAGGACTTTGTTACGACAGGTGAATTTGTTCTTAGCTCCATGTCACATATGCATGCCACACAATCAGATGTGATTCCTTATACTACATCGGCCCCATTAAGTTCCACCTACCCCGAAGTCTCTAATTCTCCTATTATATTACACTTGCCCCAAGTCTCTGATTCTCCCATTATATTACACTCGTCCCCAAGTCTCTGATTCTCCCATTATATTACACTCGTCCCCAAGTCTTTGATTCTCCCATTATATTACACTCGCCCCAAGTCTCTGATTCTCCCATTATATTACACTCGCCCCAAGTCTCTGATTCTCCCATTATATTACACTCGCCCCAAGTCTCTGATTCTCCCATTATATTACACTCGCCCCAAGTCTCTGATTCTCCCATTATATTACACTTGCCCCCAAGTCTCTGATTCTCCCATTATATTACACTCGCCCCAAGTCTCTGATTCTCCCATTATATTACACTCGCCCCAAGTCTCTGATTCTCCCATTATATTACACCTCTCCAAACCTATGGTTTTATCAGCGTGTTCACCTTGACCCCTCCATGGGTTCCCTCGGATTGTGTTGTGCAGAAGGAGAATTGACAGATGATATTAACTTAGCGATCTTGCCGTCTTCGGGTTCTTGTACTGGACACATTGTCTCGAGTCAGTTTGACTGCATTGATGACTGCCTTGAATGTTAGATGGTCTCTTCACCTTAAATGTCAACTCTACACGGATGACGAAAACAACAAATGTTGGAGATCAAAGCGGATCAGGTACCATCCATGGAGAGAGAGAGAGCAAGTTTCAAGTCTAAATGACTCTTCAGACTCTTCTGGTCACCAAGTCCCCTAACAATCAAAATAGTGTTTCCCCATCTGGGCTACCAAAACTCCCTATCATTGTGAACATCTCTATTTTACTATTCTCTCTTAAACGACAAAAGTTTAAAGAAGTCAATTTTGAAAGCCCAAGGACCTGCAAAATCTTTTGTGATACAGTTAAATTTCAAACAGCAATGAAAGCTTTGGGGTCATTTTAGTTGTTATTGTAGTGCTGGGAAATTGAAAGTGGGTGTTAACATAATCGAAAACAATCAGATTTCTCAGTGTAATGATTTCAGGCCATGCAATGTCACGCTGTAAAACTAGTGGATGAGACAAGGACTATTACATGAGATGAAGAGATAGAATATCTTTTCATTAAGATCAAACTAACTGTATCATTAACACTTCGCCCTTTTATTGCCTAGAATTAAGATTAATGATCTGTAAAATATGTATACATTTTAATCTTCAATTTATTGTGCTCGTCTCAATTACCTCATCAATAATTATTTCAAGCAACATTTTTGAACTTGCACTAAAAATGAAGGGGTTCCCCAAAGAGTAAAACATGTGGCTATTAGTTTAAACCACCCGTAAATGAATAAGCACAAGCAAAATCACTGAAGAACGAACATAGGTTTAAACAGAAGTAACCAGGGAATCTCAAAGTTCTTCAAAGGACTTTTGAAGTATCATAATTGCATTATGTACAAAAGTGCACCAATAAGTGGTAGCTAAGGTAAGAAAAGAAAGACGCACTAACAGCAGTGTGATAAATAAATAGCCAGGCTGTTGAAGGGATATTGGATAAGGGACAAATTGTTGACCTGTACACCAGGATAAGTCTCTTGTGTGCTCTATTGCCATCCATCAGCAAAGGATTTCATCCAACAGACAGCTATTGGGGGGAACAGTGGCTCCAGTGGTTAGCACTGCTGCCTCACAGCCACAGGGACGTAGGTTCAGCACCACCCTTGGGTGCGCATTCTCCACATGACTGTGTGGGCTTCCTCCGGGTGCTCTGGTTTCCACCTCCCAGCCAAGGATGTGCAGGTTGGGGTGGATTGGCCATGCTAAATTGCCCATAATGTCCAATGATGTTGCTGGCTAAGTGAGTTAGCCATGGGACACACAGAGTTGCAGGGATAGGGTACAGGTGGTGACTCTGGGTGGGATGCTCTTTGAAGGTCAGATGGGCCGAATGGCCTGCTTCCACACTGTAGAGGTTCTATGCTATGATTCGACATCAAAAATTAACACAGTTCAGTCCCTTTTTATGGGCAAGAGGCAGGCACAGGGACAACCAATTTAGCAGATGCCACATTTAAGCCACATGGAAGAGATAGTAAGAACTGCCGATGCTGGAGTCATGGATAACACAGTATGGAGCTGGAGGAACACAGCGGGCCAGGCAGCATCAGAGGAGCAGGGAAGCTGACGTTTCGGGTCGGGACCCCTCTTCACAAATGCACAAGGAAGTTGCTTTCACCGCTAAATTAACTTGACCTTCTTGTGAGGCCAACTGCACATTGAGTCATCGGGGTGCTATATTGAGGCTCCTGCAATTATTTAGAGCTCTGATTTAGTGTAGAACTTGCTGTGCCTGTTTCTCTGTCTTCAGCAATCTGTTCAGAGTTCCAGGATAAGCTCACTCGAGGCCATCAGTAAAAGCACAGCCATGCTGAGTATTTTTGAAATTTTGAAGAGTCTTTGACCTGGCTTCATGAATCAATGGACACTCCACAAAACACTGATATTTATAACTGACCCGCCCTCTCCCTTCACCATACAGCCCTGTGTTGCCCTCTCCTGCCCTGACCACTGAAAGGTTTAAGTTGAATATTGTCGGGTGTCACAATAATCAGATGTTGATATGCAAACTGAGCTGATTGGTCACCAGAACTTGTCTGATTTATTCAGATTGTGATTCCAGTATATTTTTCTTTCTGTGGCTCTTCAGTCAGATACGACTGGAATCACACCTCTGCTCCAGAACAGTTAGGAATTTAAGTCCAGTAACTTTGACAGTGGAGCCCTCCCTCAGCACTGCGCTGACAGTGGAGCCCTCCCTCAGCACTGCGCTGACAGTGGAGCCCTCCCTCAGCACTGCGCTGACAGCGGAGCCCTCCCTCAGCACTGCGCTGACAGCGGAGCCCTCCCTCAGCACTGCGCTGACAGCGGAGCCCTCCCTCAGCACTGCGCTGACAGCGGAGCCCTCCCTCAGCACTGTACTGACAGCGGAGCCCTCCCTCAGCACTATGCTGATATTTGAGCCCTCCCTCAGCATTTTGCAGACAGTGGAACCCTCCCTCAGCATTTTGCAGACAGTGGAACCCTCAGCACTGTGCAGACAGCTGAACCATTAATCCAGATATCCACAGATTTTGGGTAATATCCTGGGGACCCGGGTTTGAATCCCATCACGGCAGATGGTAGAATTTGAATTCAATAAATATCTGGAATCCGTGAATCCATTGTCGATTGTCAGAAAAACCCATCTGGTTCACTAATGTCTTTTAGGAAGGGAAACTGCCATCCTTACCTGGTCGGGCCTACATGTGACTCCAGGCCCACAACACTGTTGGTAGAGCGCCCTACACCGAAGTGATAACCTGGATTCTATACTCTAGTCCTCCAAAGAGGCTTAGAAGTTCTGACTCATCGGAGGGAATGTGTCAAGCAGGAAGCTCAGTCAATGAAAGCGTAAAGAAACAAACAACGCTGCAAAGGAAATTGTAAAGACTGCAGATGCTGGAAGCCAGATTCAATAAACGTAAAGGTGTGGAGCTGGATGAACACAGCAGGCCAAGCAGCATCAGAGGAGCAGGAAAGGTGACGTTTCGGGCCTAGACCCTTCTGGACAAACATAGCAGGTATTGCTGCAAATGCTGAACATTTGAGAAAATTTTACAAATAATAAACCATGGCATTGAGTCCCAGTTAAAGTTAAAATGTTGGCTAATTTTTATTTAATGTAGGACTTCTGAACAAGTAGTTCAGGACACTGCTCAATGGTTGGAACGACATTGGGTTACAGATGAATTTTATAGATTATAATTGACCAGAGGCTCCAGCAAGGATGGAAATTGGAAAAGTGAGGGGGAATGGCAGCTAAAATATCAAGTGTCAAACCGCAGAATGGTCATGATCAGGACACATTCTGAAGGGCAGTGACCCAAACTGTGATTATTATGCCCAGTGGAGTTGGCACTATTGGACAACCAAATGGGTAAAGTACACATGGCCTCCTCTACCAGGGGGATAGGTTTGTGCTTGGTAGTGACAGAAGCGAATGAGTAGATGCTATGTCAGTGCATGGGGTGGGAGGTGAAGTTGCTATCACAGCAAAGATGCAAACTCTGACCTGTGGTCTACCTGAACCGATTTTCATCTCATGACATGTGACTGCCTGAGACCCAGTGATGTTAATTTCAACCATTTACTTGCAGTTTGCAGGTGTCTCCTTTGCGTTTGGCTAATAAGAGTTGGCTCCTCTCCAGTGTTGAGTGGCTTTGATTTTCATTTCGTGCCATTCACTGTGGGAGCTGCAATGCTGTAAGTGTGCAGGAAGAGGAATTCCATACAACCAAACTGTAGGCATTAATAACAGACACAGCCTACAGGGCACATGGTTCTACACCTTCACTCCACAAACCCCAGGGCTGCTGGCAGTCAAGCGTAACAGAGTTGTCATGCCCAGAAAAGGAATGTCACACATACACATTTTAAACTCAGCCTGTTCAACCCTCCCTGCCATCCCCACCTTCTTGACCTGGCACAACCTGTTCATCCTCTCTCCCACCTATCCGCCCATCCCATCCCACTGACCAATTCCCACCACTCCCTACCTGCACTCACCTATCACCATCCCACCTACCTTCCCCAGGCCCGGCCCTCCTCTCTCCATTTATTTCTGAGCTCCCTTCCCCCTATCCTGTTTCTGAAGAAGGGTCCCAGCTTTCCTCCTCCTCTGGCCTGCTATATTCCTCCAGCTCCACACTGTGTTATCTCTATTCAATGGGAAATTGTCTGACACTGTCTTTGCTTTTAAAATGGGCATTGAAGCCAATAAGAAATAATGGGAACTGCAGATGCTGGAGAATCCAAGATAACAAAGTGTGAAAACCACCTATCTTCTTTTCTCTCCATCTTCGGTCTGCCTCCCCGTCTCTCCCTACTTATTCCAGAACCCTCTCCCCATCCCCCTCACTGATGAAGGGTCTAGGCCCGAAACATCAGCTTTTGTGCTCCTGAGATGCTGCTTGGCCCATTGAAAGCCAATAAGATGGCCATCAAGGGTCAGTTGACTTTTGTAACACTGCCCTAACTTGCAAATACCTCACGGAAGGTTTCTATCTGTAAAACCAAGCGTGGAATACCTCACTTGAATGGACATATCAAAATTTAAAAAATATGGAATTCACACCTTCTACTGTTTGTAGATTTAATCCAGAACTCATTGTTCATGGACTCCAAA
Source organism: Stegostoma tigrinum (assembly GCF_030684315.1). Taxonomy (NCBI): domain Eukaryota; kingdom Metazoa; phylum Chordata; class Chondrichthyes; order Orectolobiformes; family Stegostomatidae; genus Stegostoma; species Stegostoma tigrinum. Next base: position 52,608,125 of record NC_081373.1, read on the forward strand.
CTCACTGACTCTGAGCCCAAAATTTAACAATGAAAGCTGAACAGAACCACTTAATTATAAGGAGATGGCTCCATCCATTCCCACCCTGTGTAATAATGGTTTCTAACTTCGAATGATTCTGAGTGGCATGAGAAGTATTGATCACATGGTCACATGACCAAAATTATCCAGGACCTGGGGAGAAACCTGTAAATTTGCAAACAAAGCAGCAGCAACAAAAGCACTAATGGGTGAGACAGTGGAACTTCCACTGGGCACAGAAGCCCAGCATTAACGATCTGGGACATGGGTTCAAAACCTACAATGGCAGCAGATGGAATTTATTTAAGAAAAATAATCCAGAAGCGAAAGTTTGTCTTTAGTAATGGTGACCAATTGTCGTAAAATTCTATCCAGCTTGTTAATGAGTAATCTTGCCTATATGTCATTCAATATCTCATTGTGGTTGACCCTTAACAGCTGCCCTGTGCACTGGCTGAGCAAACCAGCTTAGATCATAAGCAATTAAGGACGGGGAATGAATGGTGGGCTTCCCAGCAACACCCACATCAAATCATTAAAGAAAGGAACAGCCCTGCTATCAGACTAAAGACTGAAACGTGTACAGTCTCCGAGCCTGTCCTTTTCAAATCCGACAATGCAGAAACTGATCCTCAAGACTGCATTTTGTAACCTGCTGAAGATTCATCTCTGCAAGAGGACCCTGCAATCACTTTGATTATTAAATTCAGCAAATTACATTGCAAGAGTGAAAAGGAGCCCATTCTTTATTAGGCATGCCTCAGGATGAACTAATGACATAATAAACTATTCATGTAACTTGTGGAATTTGCTTAAACTATTCCTGTAACTTGTAGAATTTGTTTTAACTGTATTTTCTTCAATTGTATGGGAGATAAAACCAAGTGAGGAATTTTAGAACTTTGTAAAAACTGAAAGAACTGTGGATGCTGTATGTCGGAAACAAAACAGAAGTTACTGGAAAAGCTCAGCAGGTCCGGCATCATATTCAGAAGTGGAGGGTCAGTCGACCCGAAACGTAAACTCTGATATCTTCTTCATGGATGTTGCCCGACCCCGCTGACCTTTTCCAGCAACTTCTGTTTTGTTTCCTGGAACTGTGTGGTTCCAAAGAATCACATGTCACTGATCAGAAAAAGAAGGGAGTGAATCGTCGAAGTAACTTTGTCATGGCCTCCTCTACATCGCTGACTAGAACTTTCTTGCAAGCACAACCACAGAGAATTTTGTCATTGTTTGATCTTTTGGCTTTACCAGCAACTGGGAGTGGGTGGGACACATCTGCTGCAATGTCTAATGGATAAGATCAACGTATTCTGATGCAATAAATATCACAGGTCACCAGTGGCAAACTGCAAAGATCTAATTCACTCTCTACAGCAAAAAAGTTGTGAAGTCTCCACTGTCGAGCATATTGAAAGACGTTTGGTCTCCCAGGGATTTATGCTGCAGGCAGGAAGCTGGAGTTAAAACCTAAAATCAGCCATGATTGTATTGAACAATAATGCATGATTGAACGGCCATATAATCTACTCTGCTCTAATCTCCAATGTCATTCAGATTGCAGTCAGAGTTTCCTATCCAGTCTTTTGACGACAAGAAGAGTGAATTATCCTTTTTGGGGCATAGAACATAGAACATTACAGCACAGTACAGGCCCTTCGGCCCTTGATGTTGTGCCGACCTGTCATACCAATCTCAAGCCCATCTAACCTACACTATTCCATGTACGTCCATATGCTTATCCAATGACGACTTAAATGTACCTAAAGTTGGCGAATCTACTACTGTTGCAGGCAAAGCGTTCCATTCCCTTACTACTCTCTGACTAAAGAAACTACCTCTGACATCTGTCCTATATCTTTCACCCCTCAATTTAAAGCTATGTCCCCTCGTGCTCGCCGTCACCATCCTAGGAAAAAGGCTCTCCCTATCCACCCTATCTAACCCTCTGATTATTTTATATGTTTCAATTAAGTCACCTCTCAACCTTCTTCTCTCTCATGAAAACAGCCTCAAGTCCCTCAGCCTTTCCTCGTAAGACCTTCCCTCCATAACAGGCAACATCCTGGTAAATCTCCTCTGCACCCTTTCCAAAGCTTCCACATCCTTCTTATAATGCGGTGACCAGAACTGTACGCAATACTCCAAGTGTGGCCGCACCAGAGTTTTGTACGGCTGCAGCCCAACCTCTTGGTTCCGGAACTCGATCCCTCTATTAATAAAAGCTAAAACACTGTATGCCTTCTTAACAGCCCTGTCAACCTGGGTGGCAGTGCAAATCCAGAATGCTTCATGAGTACTTCAGAATACTGCTTCCTGAGGATGAAGATGCTGGCAATATCGTGGTAGCAGCAGAAGTTATAGATGCAGCAAATATCTGGCAATACCACCACACATTTCCCCTTCATCACACACTATCCTGACTTGGAACAGTAATGGCTGCTGCTTGATGGGTCAAAATCCTGGAAGCCCGTCTCTAACACTGTGGTTGTCCTAACACAGCACAACGCAGAGGTTCAAGAAGACGGCTTCCCTCACCTTCTCAGGGATAATTGGGGATCGCTGGCCCAGACAGCGATGCCCACATCCCTGGAACAAATAAATAAAATTTGGAGAAGTTTGAATTAATTAAGGCGAGGCAGCATAGATTTGTCAAAGACGGATTGTTCTTTACTGTCCGTTGTTACAAATTTACTGAATTTTTTTGATGAAGTAACAGGCAAGTTTGAAGAAGGGGAAACACAACGGCAGTTAAGTTTAAGAAAATGTTTTACGAAGTGGCACATAAAAGTGTTATGAAGATGCGGTCATGTCAAACATCAATTTTAATTAATTGGCTGGAAGCGGACTTTGGACCTTCAGTGTGTTAATTGTTCACTGAAACAAGGATTCCGAAACCAAAACCCTCTGTCAGAATTTTTGTTACCCAGTAGTCCACCTTTCATCCTGTTGGGATGGAGACTTCGATAGAGACAATCAACCCTTAGAAATGCATTAACAGCTTTTGGGCTGCATTACCAAAATGAAGATGTTCATGGTATTCAATACTGGAAGAAAGAACTATTCTGAAGATAGTTGCTAGAATAATATAAATTACTTTAGCTGTAAAACAAATTGACTAAGATTTAAAAAAAAACAGGTCTGTGGGAATCAAAGCCATCCCTTGGAATGTCCAATGGACGACTTTTTGAACTTTTCAACATGAAGAGACGTCATGCGATACGGAAACAAAAACAGAACTTGCAGCTAAAGCTCAGCAGGTCGGCAGCATCTGTGATGAAAACATTCGGAGTTAATGTTTCAGTTCTGGTGACCCTTCCTCGGAACCCGTTGTTGTGGGTGTTTTTGGACTGGTCAGGCCAAAGACCCTCAGCAACTTCACAAACCTCATATTGCATCTGGGAACGCTGAAGCCCAATGGTCTCAATGTGGACTTTACAAGCTTCAAAATCTCCTCATCCCCGGCCTCATCCCAAGACCAGCCCAGCTTGTCTCCGCTACCTTGACCTGTCTGTCTTTTCTCCCACCTATCTGCTCTTCCCACCTCACTGACAAATCCCCACCCCCACCTCCTACCTACTAGCCTCATCCCCGCCTCCTTCACCTGTCCACCTTCCCTCCCACCTACCTGCACCTCCCCCTTCCGAACCCCCATCCCAACTCCCTTCCTACACTCACCTTTACTGGATTCATACCCATCTCCTTGACCTGTCCGACTTCTCTCCACCTATCTTCTCCTCTATCCGCCTTATATCATCGCCTGCCCACCTCTCTATTTATTCCAGCACCCCTTCCCCTCCCCTATTTCTGAAGAAGGCTGCAGACCCAAAACGTCAGCTTTCCTGCTCCACTGATGCTGTTTGGCCTACTGTGTTCCTCCAGCTCCACACCTTGATATCTCAGACTCCAGCATTGGCAGCTCCTACTATCTCTGGGAGAGGAAGTCACCATTCTCTCTCTTCTTGTATCTCCATCTAAAATGAGGCAGTATTTGCTGAGTCCCGTTGTGTCTATTTTCTTGTAAGTAGGTTGAGAACTTTTAAAGGAAGACTCTTTTCCCATAGCAGCATTTCCAGAAGAAGAAATAGACATTAGTAACAAGGATAGCGACAGCCAGACTAGGCAAATAGCTACTTGCTATGAACCCATACCTACCTTCTAGTTCCTTACAGTCAATGTTAACCTCCTCTATTCTATAACTGGCATTATTGCATGTCTAGTTCAAATGTGTGGTATTATGTGCAGGTTTCAAATGTTGTGGAGTATTTGAATATATTTAATATTTTTACCTGGGTGTGTGCAAGACTGACCTATCCCTTCCCTACCTCCCCACCTATACTCTCCTCTCCACCTATCTTCTTTTCTCTCCATCTTCGGTCCGCCTCCCCCTCTCTCCCTATTTATTCCAGAACCCTCACCCCATCCCCCTCTCTGATGAAGGGTCTAGGCCCGAAACGTCAGCTTTTGTGTTCCTGAGATGCTGCTTGGCCTGCTGTGTCCATCCAGCCTCACATTTTATTATCTACAATAAAGCTGACCCCCTTGTTTAACTGAGGAATACCTGTCAGGCTCATTCTTTCCTCATATACAGCCCATTACACGATGAATTGTTGATACATCCTCTTGAAATTCAATATTGCTGTCATAATCGGACAAAGACTAGGAAATGACAGGAAGCAATCCACAACCCCTTATCTCGTTGTAACAAAAAACTTGCTAAATTGTTTTAAAGAACTGGTTGAAGGACAAAAACCAATGAGTTACATGGAAGTAAGGGTCACAGGAGGGGTCTTGGCCCGAAACGTCAGCTTTTGTGCTCCTGAGATGCTGCTGGGCCTGCTGTGTTCATCCAGCCTCACATTTTATTATCTTAGTCACAGGAAGTAGTTGTTTTTCGAGCTGGAAGATGTGAGACAGTCATGGTTCTCAAGGGTCAGTGCAGGATCATTTGAGTTTTTAAATTGTATAAGCGACTTTGATACTGGAATACACAGTAAAATGTCAACACTCCTGATGATACCAAGCTTAAAGTTCTGGCAAAAAGTGAGGATGATACCAAATGGCTGTAAAAGGATATGATTAGGCTAGCAGGCAAATGGCAGATTGAATTTAATGCAAGGAGGTGCGAGGGAAGCGTTTTGACTGAGGGAATAGGGAGAGGCAAGATAAGACATGGAACAATGGGATTGAAGAGATTTAGAGCCATAGAGATACAGCCATAACAACAGACTCATGCCAACCAGATATCCTAAGTAGATGTAGTCCCATTTGCCAGCTTTTGGCCCATATCCCTCTAAAACCTTCATATCCATGCATCCATCCAGATGCCTTTTAAATGTTGTAACTGTACCATCCTCCACCACCTCCTCTGAGCAGCTAGTTCCCTACACACACCACCCTCTGTGTGAAAATGTTGCCTCTTAGATCCCTTCTAAATCTTTCCCCTTTGACCTTAAACCTCTGCCCTCTAGTTTTGGAGTCCCCGCACGCTGGGGAAAAGGCCTTCTCTTTCAAATGTTGAACCGTATTTCTCAGGGTCTTCCTGACCTGTTGAGTATCTGTAAAACTCTCAGGTTTTTATTCCAATGGGCCACTCCTGGGTCAGGGCCAGAAACCACAGGATCCAGAGTTTCCTCCTGTTCTGGACATTCTGCCAGAATCCACTACCCCCCCAGACACCGCCAAACTTGTACACAAGCACAGTGCGACCCTGGACCCCGGACCATAACACCAGGAAGGAATAAAATTAGAAATAAAGCCTTTTTGAAACTGAACAGAATGGACCCAGGCACCAAATAGGTGTTGGAATTTCTAATAGGTTTATGATTCTAAACAAGTTTATAAAAGGTATGACCAGTTTGGAAATCTACGAGGCATAATCAATGTTTGATAAAGAATAAAATGGACAGGAGACGGACATGGAGGAATATATCATGGGAGTTTGAGAGTTTATATAAGAAATTACAATTCCAGCTAGAGCTTCCAGAATCTGTACTGGTGTTCAGCCAATGTGCACAAATCTCCGCCATGGCTCGGCTGTTGGTTCTGATAGGTACTCCACTTTGTTGGCAAGGAACCCTGCTTTAAAAAGAGGAGCTGCTGCCCTAAAAAACTGTGTATGTAGGCAACCCTGTCCATCTCCCTCTGCAAGACTTGTTGGCAGCTCTGCATGATACACAGAATTGGAGACTCTGCATTACTGACGCTCGAAATCAAAAGGGGGCTTGTCACAGAAAACACAGGATTGGGCCGACAGCCAACCACAAATGAATCCTGGAATTCCACAGGGAATAGCAAATAGATGTTTTTGGTGAGACTTGAAATATCATTATGTCAGGAATTGTCCAAAATTAAGGAGATGAGTATTTGAAGCAATTCATGAAGCAGATGTCCTCAGGGTGAATATGACGAGGATGAATAGCAAGGAGATAAGGTAAGGTAAAGTTGTCATAGTTGCAGAGGACCACAGTGAATCGGTGGTTTAACCTGAGGGTCACCACATTTCTGGCGAGGAGGTGTGATTGAGAAAGAGAGTCCTTCATGGTAACCTCAGCTGGTGAGGGATTTTAACGCACACTGCTCCTCAAACTAGCCATTCAGCCAACCAAGCTAACCAATCCCTTTTAAATGTGTTACACACCAGTAGAAAAATATTCATTAAAGCTCAGGATGTTGAGGCATTGCATCAAGCTATCTGCAGGAGGGTTCAAGTCTGGTGGAGATAACAAGGTGTGGAGCTGGGTGAATACAGCAGGCCAAGCAGCATCAGAGGAGCCGGAAGGCTGACGTTTTGGGCCTGGACCCTTCTTCAGATAAGGGCAAAATCTGGTGGCACAGTTTACTGTAAGGGAAACAGGGAATGGAAAAGATCAGGAAAAAATATTGGAGGTGAAGGGGAAGCTTCCTTTGTACAACACAGGAATCAGACTGTAGAGGCATATTCCACACGAGCCGAAGCATTGAGTTAAGAATTTTTTGAACTTTTGAGAACATGGGAAAAACACCATGTACTTTACATGCCCATGTATTTGATAATTTGGAATAAGAGGTAGGATTTAAGAGTTCATGAAACACTCCTCAATACACGCACTCAATAACAGGTGAAAGTAATCTCACGAGGATCATTTGCCCAAAGTAGGTTCACAGCTAGGTTGCAGAGGTCAGATGACTGGAAAGTGGCTATCATAGTTATATTCATATTGCCGACATTTAGGGAAATCTGTGGGATGTGCTAAGTGTCCAAGAGGAGGATTATGAAGTGAGGCCCGTGGATTGGGGTTACAAGAGTGGCAAACTAGAAATCTCAGTTTCAGAACTGATTCGAGGATACACCAAGAAAGAAAAGGGTGGTGTAGTGTAGAAAGGATTTCTAGAGGTGATCCTGACAGCAACATTTCAAAGAGATCTCAATGTCAGGAAAGGGGCCACTGCCGGTCAAGGCAAACAGGTAGAAACACAGAAAATAGGAGCTGGGGAAGCCCATTTGACCCTTCTACCATTCAATATGATCATGGCTGATGATCCAACTCAGGCCTCTGTTCTTGCTTTCCCCCCATACCCTTTGATCTCTTTCGTCCTCAGAACTACGTCTAACTACATCATGAAACATATTCAACATTTTAGCCTCAATCACTTTCTGTGGCAGAGAATTCTACTAGTTCATCACTCCATGAGTGAAGAAATCTCCCTTTATCGCAAATAGCCTAGCCATATCCTTAGACTGTGGCTGTAGCTTGGGTAAAGGAGACAATGGATAAAGTTCTCATCATCTGTAAATGTTTATGGCTCCTACTAGAATGGAAGACAAGGTGATAAAAGAAGCTAAACCAAGAACAACAAAATTGGAAAGAATTAGGATCATATTCAGAAGTTGATGATAGAAATCAAGATAATAAAGTGCGAAGCTGGATGAACACAGCAGGCCAAGCAGCATCTCAGGAGCACAAAAGCAGACATTTTGGGCCTAGACCCCTCATCAGAGAGCTCTCTGATGAAGGGTCTAGGCACGAAACATCAGCTTTTGTGCTCCTGAGATGCTGCTTGGCCTGCTGTGTTCATCCAGCTTCGCACTTTATTATCTTGGATTCTCCAGCATCTGCAGTTCCCATTATCTCTATCGATGATAGAAATCAACTTGTTTTGTCACACAGGTGGATTTATATGGAAAAGGTCCTACCAGATGGGACTATAAGGCCATGAATAGTTAGTCATCAAAAGTTTTGAGGAATGCTTGGGAGAAAGAGAGGTTATATGGCACATATTATATGGTCCCATTTTTGATACCTACTGGTGTCACGAAATTGTCCAATAGGATTTTGAGATTCACCAAACTTGTGGAGATCTGGTTTGCCACATGATACAAAGTATGTTCAATAGTTATTTTAAACAAATTGCCATCTTTTGAAAATATATTTGAAGCTTTAAACTATCAACAGCCAAGACTGATACAATCACTGCTAAAGAAACAGATTTAAAAGACCTGGCAATCTAACTTCTCCCAAAATTAAACTTGTTATTTAAAGAGTGGTGATGTTAACTGAAGTAAGGCTCTAGGCCTGAAATGTCAGCTTTCCTGCTCCTAAGATGCAGCTTGGCCTGCTGTGTTCATCCAGCTCTACACCTTGTTATTTCAGATTCACCAGTATCTGCAGTTCCTATTATCTATGCCATCTGAAGTATTTTGTTTCTGACAGTGTATCCTAAATAAAATGGTTTTTTTAATCACAAATTATATATTGCATATTGCCTTCTGCACTCTGAATCCCACCTTGCTTATCATACTTCAACTTCCATTTCCAAACCTCCTATTATTTTACCTTAATCGCTAAAATTGCCCTATTCTTTTCAATTGAGTTTTAAGCACAGTTAATGGGAGGGCCATGAGGCTTGTTTTCGAACAGAGAGACCTAGGAGTGCAGATACATTAAAAGTGGCGCCACAGGTAGGCAGGGTGGTGTAGAAGGCATTTGGCATGCTTGCATTCATTGGTCAGAGCATTGAGTACGGAGTTGGGACATCATATTGTGGCTGTATTGGTGAAGTCCCTTTAGAATACTGTGTACAACACTGTTTGCCCTGCTATAGCAAGATATTATTAAATTGAAAAGGGTTCAGAAAAGATTTGCAAAGATGTTACTAGGACTGGAAGTTTTGAGTTATAGGGAGAGGCTGGATAGGCTGGGACATTTTTCAATGGATCATGGGAGGTAGAGGGGTGACCACATAGACGTTTATAAAATCATGAAGGGCATGGATAAGGTAAATAGCAAAGTTCTTCATCTAAAGGTAGGGAAGTCCAAAACTAGAGGGCCATATTTTTAAGGTGAGAGGGGAAAGGTTTAAAAGGGACCTGAGGAGCAACTTTTTCCACACAGAGGATGGTGCATGAATGGAATGAGTTGCCAGAGGAAGTGTTAGAGGCAGATATGATTACAATGTTAAAAAGATATTTGGACAGGTGCATGAATAGGAAAGGTTTAGAGGGATATGGGTCAAATGCAAACAAGTGGGAGTAGCTCAGTTTGGGAAATCTGGTTGGGACAGATGAGCTGGACGGAAGGTTCTGTTTCTATGTCGTATGACTCTATGAGGATGCAAAGATGCCTTGAGAGGATTTAGATGGGCCAAGTGCAAAAGAACATGGTAGGTGGAAAATACTATAGAAAAATGTGAAGTTATCCACTTTAGCAGAAAAAAGAAGACACATCCCAAGTATTTCTTAAATCTTGAGAGACTGGAAAAGTGTTAATATGCAAAAGAATGTAGGCTACCTTGTCTGTAAATAACTGAAAACTAACATGCAGGTTCCACATTCAATTAGGAAGTCAAATGCTGTTCTGTTTTTATTAATAGAGGATTTGAGTGCCACAATAAAGATGTTTTCTGCAATTGTGTAGAGGCTTGGTGAGATTGCACTTAGAATATTTTGTATAGCTTTCGGTTCCAAGGAAAAATACATTTACCATAGAGAGAGTTCAGCAAATGCGCACCAGATTAATCCCTAGGATGGCAGGATTGTCCAACTAGGGGAGACTGCGGAGGGTGGACTTACATTCTCCAGAGTTCAAGAGAATGAGATGGGATTCTGCTGAAGCATATTTAATTCTTACAGATATCAAGAGAATAGATGCAGGAAGGATGTTTTCCTAGCTGGACAGGTGTAGGGGAGAGACTTGGCGTGAAGAATTAGGGGACCCCAGCTTAGAATGAAAGGTAGGCTAATGCGGACTGAGATGAGGAGGAATTTTGTCACTTGGAGGCTGCTGAATTTTTGGGATTCTCTACCCCAGAGACTGTGGATGTTCCATCATTGAGTAGATGTGGAAATGTATGGACAGTGACGTCACAAGACTCTCATATACTCAAGAAAGGATGGGGAGGGACTGAAGCTAATATTAAACAAATTTATGTAGAACATGGAATAGACAAAGTGCAACTGACTGGGTGGGGGGGTGCTATAAGGGTGTCAATTTGACCTCTGCAATGATGTAGACGTAGTAATTACAAGCCTATTTTACATCTCCCACGTGTGTTACTTCTATTGAAATCAGTGTAAACATGTCTGGGAGGTGCCAGAGAAATGTAAAACCAATTATCTATGTGCTAACTTCTATGTTATACAATTATGCAAAACCAAGTCTGGACACCATTGAATCAAGAGAGAGTAACTGAGCTAAAATGTAATCAAAAGTTATGGAAAGCGTCAAAATTTCCTTAGCATGGGGATTATTTTATTGTGTGGAATTGGTGTTCACATTTTTTGGTCAAATAGTCTGTGCCTGTAACACTATATAAATGTAACTGAAAGAACATGCAAGAAACTTTTACAAGGCTCTTGGTGACCTTTCTCATTTTTTGCACTCCTATGTTACCATGCCTGGAATAAAATGTGAGACAAGTTTTCTTATAGCAGTGAAACTTCCAGGCAGTAAAAGTTCAGTTAACTGTGGCCCCACAACAGAGCAAAACATATATCATTTGCAAGATTATGATGTGGGAATTACAACTCTAAATCATTATTTAATGTCAATCTTTATGAAGGTGAGACCGAATCAGCCTTTAGTTTGCACACTCTTGCAATGCCCCCTCATTAAGAATCCAATCAATCATTCTGCAAATAGCACTTCAGAGATGAAACCATCTTTTTTTGTCATTCTCCAAAGCATTTTGAAATCATTAAGTGCTCGTGAACTTCAACCTCCTGCTACATTTTGAGGAACAAACTGCTTTTTAATTTATTTGAGTTTTTACAATTAAAGGAAATAACTGCACAATTCCCTACAATCCACGCAAGGCTTGAGGAGCGTTGTTCTTTAAATGTTTCTCTGAAGGCTTACCATGGCATCCATTTTTGAATTTAGTTACATTCGGTCCCCAAGGGATGACATACCAACTCTCAGGCTCGTCAGTGTCAATCTTGATTAGTACCTCAGTGAGGATTTTATTACTATCAGCATTTGCCAGGCCACTTGTCAGATTACAGCTGCTCCAAGTCTACCTGCAAGAATTTAACTTGTCATTTGTTGATTGGTAGTTTTGTCACTTGCAAATGATCTATACAGTACCTTAACATCACAACACAGTGGCAGCTTTCCCTTGAGAGGTTTTGAGATTTGGGAATAGTCAGCAGTCATGGCAAACAGCAGGATTCCACAACTGACCAGGAGCCACGTCCTCCCACACAGATCTTTGTTACACTGCTCATTCTCCCATTAAGCTCTGATACAACTCCAGCACTATCCCCAGGCATAGTTCGCATGAGAGAAGTTTAGGACTGCAAATTGCTGGCCAGAAAAATCAGATACCGATTTCTATGGCACTGACCTAAACAAAAAGAAAATCTTATTATACTGTAATTTCCCACTAATTACATTCACAATGAAGACCTATTTTAATATCACAGCAATTAGAAAGTACAGTAATTTAAGTCTAATAAAGCAAACTGGGAATTGAGGTAGTTTCGATGATAATGTGATAAGTTAGAGCACTGAAATAAACGGGGTGATCAAACAGAGAGGCATCTGCTGGCAAACTGTTAGTATTGAGATCAGACCCATGGCAAGCCCCTTTTAATGAATTATGGGAAGAGGCTGTTTGGCCCATTGTGCCTGTGTTGGCTCTCTGAGAAAGCCCAGCTAACATTTCCTTCTTTTTAATATTCATCCTATTCCATTCCTAATGGATCAGCCTCCACCACCAAGCCGTTGAATTTCAGATCACAACAACACTTTGGCTGTGAAGGGAATTCTAATCGTCCTGGCGATTATTTTAACCTGATGACCTCCTCCTTACCGATGTAAACAGTTTCTCTGCCATCTACGAGATCAAAATCTTTCTGAATTTTGAACGTCTTTTAATTTTTTATTCATAAACATATCTCTCTGTACACACATAGTTACTAAAACTGCTTGGTTCTGTACAGTATCATGTGAAAGAACAAACAAACATTCGAGTTTCACTCTATCCAGCAAACAACACATTTATTACTTGTGCGGGACTATATTTCTGAATTTTGAACACATCTATTTAATCTCGCCTTAACCTTCTCTTCTGTAAGCAGTAACTTTTCTTCCTGCTGCTTTCTACCTGAATAAACAATGTTTAATTTAATCTGACTGTTGGCAACAGTTTCATCTCGTTCACACATAGCGAAAAAAAATGACAATACAAAGCCTCAGCAGCAAGCCATTATCACCGAGGCAGAGCAGAGGGGAGCCTCCTGCAGAAACTGTCCCTCAACTGTTTTCCACCTAGCTGAACCTTCTAAATGATGATTAATCACCGAATAAAACCCAGGACCCTGACAGGCAGATAATAGCAAGCAAAAAAACAAGGCACTGGAAGAAACAGGCAGGTGCTTATGGACCAGTTTGGGTGGGTGGGGGCTTAAGAGAAGATGGATGGCCTGATAAATGCCTGATGCTTAAGATACTTTTCTTTTGCAAGTGAAAACTAAGGCATCTGACAAACCCAAGCTCTTAGGGAAGCACATGTCAAACTGATGCACTTCTCTGAATGACGAGAATCTGGCAGGGCTGATTTCCAAAATGAGAAAATGAAGCTTTCAACGGGCATTTGGTAGCTTGGGTTTTATTTTTAATTGCTCTAATCCAACCCAGTTACAAGAAGTGTTTAAACTGGATTGAGAGTGAACTATGTGGGAATTCCACATGACCCTGCAATCCATTACCCAGCAACAAAATCTACAGGGTTTATTGTTTATAACACCAATTTATCCCGCCTTTGTCCCAACTAATTTTAAAGGAAATGAATCGAGGAATCCAAGGAAATAATTATCCTGCGTTCTGATGTAAAGAATTAGATTTTCCACACTAAGGAAACCAGCAATCTCTCGTAATAAAATGCAAAATGAGGTGTGATTAAAAACTATCGCTGAAGTAACCACACACAGCGAACCAGGAGGATGAAGGAATATTGCACATGGATTTCCAACTACCTCTTCACGTGCAGTTCATGGAATTTTGCTCTAAACCAAATCTGAACTGATGCTGCCATTCGAAATCTCAAGCCACTTATTGGGAAGAGGAGGTCATATGAGACGTAGGAGCAGAAGTCAGCCATTCAGCCCATCGAGCCTGCTTTGCCGTTCAATGAGATCGTGATCATTTTCAACTCTACTTTCCTGCCTTTTTCTATAACCCTCGATTCCCCTTAATGATTAAAATTTGTCTATCTCAGCCTTGAATGTCCTTAACGACCCACCCTCACAGCCATCTGCAGTGAGGAATTCCACAGATCCACTTCCCTCTGAGAGAAGAAATTCTTCCTCTATTTCAAATGGGTGACCCTTTATTCTGAGATTATCCCCTTTGGTCCTGGGCTCTCCCACAAAGGGTTGCACAAAAAGGCTAATTCACAAGTATAGAACATACAGGATTATGGTTAATTTATGAATGTGGATAGAAGACTGCTAATGGACAGGAGTCAAAGAGACAGGATAAATGGTTCTTTTCTGGATAGCAAAAAGTTACTAGTGGGGTGCCATGGGGCTCAGTCCTTTCCACACCTACGCTAGTCAAGTCCAGTAAAAATCTTGCATGTTTCCAATAAGGTTCACAAGTTCATATGTTCATGAGAAATAGGGACATAAGTAGGCCATTCGGTCCATTGGGCCCATCGAAGTCTGCTCCACCATTCGATTAAGGCCCAATATGGCCCTCACCCCCACTTTCCTGCCTTCTCCCCATAACCCTTCAAACCATTACCAATTAAACAGCTGTCTAACTCCTCCTTAAATTTACTCATTGTCCCAGCATCCACCTCACTTTGGGTAGTGAATTCCACATATTCACAACTCTTTGGGAGAAGTAGTTATCCCTTTATCCTTAGACTATGACATCTCGTCCTAGAATGCTCCACAAGATGAAGCATCTGCTTCACATCTATTTTATCCCTACCCTTTATCATTGGTGGAGGCAATGGTCAAGTGGTATTATCACTGGCCTGTTCATCCAGAGACCCAGATAATGTTCTGGGGACTCGGGTTTGAATCCTGCCATGGTAGATGGTAGAATTTGAATTCAATGATTATCTAGAATTGAGAATCTAACGATGATCATGAATCCATTGCCGACGACAGGAAAACACATCTGGTTCACTAATGACCTTTAGAGAAGGAAATTATCATCTTTACCTGGTCTGGATTACATGTGACTCCAGACCCACAGCAATGTGGTTGACTCTTAACTGCCCTCTGGGAAATTAGGGATGGGCAATAAATGCTAGTAGTGCCTTCATCCTGTGAATGAATAAAGGAAAATCTTGAATTCCTCAATTTGATCTCCCATCATTCTTCTGAATTCCAGAGAGTATAGTCCTAAACTGTTCAATCTTTCTTCATACGACAAATCCCTCATCTCTGGGATCAATCTAGTTGACTGTCCCCAATGCCATTACATCTTTCCTCAAATAGGGGGAACAAAACTGTGCACAATACTCCACTGCAGCCTCACCAATGCCTTGTAGTGTTGCAACAGTACTTCCTAACCTTTATATTCTATTACTTTAGCTATAAAAGCTAACAATGCATTCACTTTCTTTATTATCTGCTGTACCTGCATGCTAGTTTTCTGTGACTCATGAATGAGGACACCCAGATCCCACTGCACTGGACCTCCTCAAAGTCTCTCCCCATTTAGATAACAGATCGCCTTCTAATTTTTCCGACCAAAAGGCATAACCTCACACTTATTCATGTTAAACTCCATCTGCCACATTTTGGCCCACTCTCCTAACCTATCTATATCCACTTGTAATATTCTCACTTACTCTTTGCAATTTACCATCCCTCCTATTTTTGTGTCCTCTGTAAATTTGGCTATAGAGCTTTCTATTCCTGTGTTTAAGTTATTAAAATGTAGATTGTAAATATCTGGGGTACAAGAACTGAACCCCATGGCACCCCACTAGTTACTTTTTGCTATCTAGAAAAGAACCATTTATCCTGTCTCTTTGTCTCCTGTCCACTAGCAGTCACCTATCCACACTCATAAATTATCCCTAATCCCGTATGTTCCAACCTTGAGAATTAATCCTTTTGTGTGACACCTTATCAAACACCTTCTGGAAATTCAGGTATACTACATCTACAGGATCCCCATTATCCCCATTGCTTATTACATCTTTGAAGAACTCTAGCAAATTAGTCAAACATGATTTGTCCTTCATAAAGCTGTACTGACTCTGATACATATCAGTTTGACTTTCCAAATGTCCTGATATTGCTACCTTGATAATTGCTTCTAACACTTTGCCAACAACAGATGTTGAGCTAACTGGTCTGTAATTTCGCACATATTGCCTCCCTCCCTTTTTGAATAAGGGCATTACATTAGCATTTTTCTAATCTACTAGAATCTTTCCTGTGCCCAGGGAATTTCAGAATATTGTAATGAATGGATCCGCTATCTCCGCCGCCACTTCCTTTAATACCCTGGGATCTAGGCCATCAGGCCCAGGGCACTAGTCTGCCCCCAATCCTAATAGTTTGCTGAGTACCTTTTCCCTATCGATGTTGATTGTTCTAAGTTCTACCCTTTGTAGTGCTCTGACCTGCCCTTTCTAATAGGAATGGTACTATTGTCCTCTGCCATGAAACCTGAGATCTTTCCTTTTATATACCTATAGAAGCTTTTGCTATCCTTTTTGATATTTTGTGTTAGTTTTCTTTCATAATTTACCTTAGCTTGTTTTATTAATTTCTTAGTATCCCTTTGTTTATGTTTGAAAGTTTCCCAATCTTCTTGCCTGCCACTTCACAACATGCTATACCCTAGTTTTTGACTTTATATTGTTCTTGACCTCCTTGTTTAGCCATGGGTTTTTTTTTAAAGCCTCTTACCATCTTCCTTCCTCCCTGGGATATATTTTAGTTGTGAGGAATTGAGTTACTCCTTAAACAACTGCCACTGCTCATCTGCTGTCTTACCTTTCAGCTTTCCTGCCAAGTCTACTCAGGCCAAATCTGTCCTCATGCCTATGTTAAATTCCTTTGTTTAATTCCAGAACACTACTCTCATTCTTTTAAATCTCAGTAAGCACAGGCCCAATCAACTCAATCTTGCCTTAATAAGGCAGCCCCTCCGTACCTCGTTACATCCTAGCGAGCTTTCTCTGGACTGCCTTTGATGCCAGTATATCTTACGTTAGAGGAAGGGACCAAAACTGTTCACAGTATTCCAGCTGTGGTCTGATGTGATTTCCCTCTTACCTCCTGCATGGTTCACACTGATAGTAACAAAGGCTAAAGAGCCCCTGCTTAATATAAATAACAAATGGGGTGTCAATGGCTGCCTGTCACACAATACTTTTTTCTTAAAAGTACAGAATTGGGGCATTGCTGGGTAAGCTAGAATGTATTGCCCAGCCCAGGGAAGTATGAAGAGACAGCCACATTGCTGTGGGTCTGGAGTCACATGTAGGCCAGGCCAGGCAATGAGGGCACTTCTTTTCACGAAAGGACATGATTGAACCAGATGAGTTTTCCAGCAGTCAACAGTTGATTCATGATCATCATTAGACTCTTGATTTGAGACTTTTTTTTTGAGCTAAGACCTTGTTCCTCCATTAGACAGAGGCAACAGGTCTTCCGGCCTCTGACACTTTACTCACACAGCCTGACACTCTTGATCACCTGCAGAGATCTATTATTCAGCCTGTTGACACACCACTCACACCATTTGTATGATCTTTTGATCTCTCTGCTTATAAAGTCTGTGCCTGTGTGTTTTTCTTAACTTCAGCTGACAAAGGAGCAGCGCTCCAAAATCTTGTGATTTCAAATAAATCTGCTGGACTATAACCTGGTATCATGTGACTTCAGACTTCACAGACTGTGAGAGGCTGCTATGGACAAATTGACTGCTACGTTTCCTGCATTCCAACAGTGACTACACTTCAATACAGTATTATTTCAATGACGGTAAGAGTGCTGTAAGACATCTTGAGGTTGTGGTAAGGATTACTTTACATGTTCTGCCTTCTTTCTTTCTCATGATCTGACTTGAGGGATGAAGGTTGCCCTGGGTAACAAAATTTCAAGGCTAAACTGGACAGCATTACTATAGTGACTGTGCAAATCAGATTATGAAGAAAAGACTCTAGTCAGGAAGGCAGCCACTTCAGCTCTGCCAACAATTTTGTTCTGAACCCTGTCACTCACACTCCCCCAGCCTGTCCAACTCCTGTCCGCTTTCAACAGCCAAGTTAGTGCACCACCAGGAATACTCAGGCAGGAGGGCACCATTCAGCCCCTCATATCTAAATCTGCTATTCAATCTGACCCTGGCTAATCTACACCTCAGCTCCATGGACCTGCCTTAGCTCCATATCCCTTAAACAGCTGAGAGAAGTATCCTGCAAAACACAAATACTTACTCATACAGCAAAAGTAGGAAGCGGAGTTGAGCTGTGCCCAGTAGCTTATCAAGTTCTACAGTTGTAATATAGGAACTAGCTCAAATCCTCTAGGTGCATGTCTTCTTTCGACTTACATAGAGCTTGTCACACTGTGACCCCAAATTGAGTGGCGCAGAGAGAGCCGGGGCTGTGAGCTCAGAATAATTTCTGACTGAAGCAGGATCCCTTTGAGTGCTTGTTATTTTATTCATAGACAGAGGTGACATAATGGACTACTCTCTGAGTCTTGCTTGCGTTTGTATGGAAAAATAGCCTGGGACTAGGGTTTTTTTAAATTGGCAATGTCCTGCCCTATTGTCAACTCCCCAGTCTTCAATTCCCATGCCTTGCTCACTTTCCTTCACCTGGTCCATGATTCAGGTTACCTCCCAGTTAACAAATCCTTTATCGCCCACACATTCACTCTGGAGCCTCACAAAGGTTGTGGCCCTAAGAAGGGGTTACACTGCGAAAAAGTTTGGGAAAGATGGGACCTACTACTCTGTCAGACTGGGCCTGATTTTAACCCAGTCACTTACACAGAGTTAAGACCAGGCACTTGTGATCTTCCTTTGGAGTGTGCATTGTTGTATTGTCCCATTTCGCTACCTCAGTTCACAACTTGGACAAAGCAGTGACTGTTTGCAAACAGATTTGACTGGAACAGTTTTCAATTGCACAACCTCTCAGTTGTGCTATAATTGATTGCTTATTAAGTGGCTCTTATGAGATTCACCTCAGTACAATGGGAGTAGCTGGAATAGCATCAACATAGGGCTGGAGCTCAGTTCTGAGGGACTAAAGGATCCATCACCAGCAGCTCCATGGCCTGCTCTCACAGACTTACATAGAACAAAAATCCTGCTCAGTTTATGAAGCATTCCTCATTGTTTGCCACAGCCCCATTCTCGTGTAATTTAACATTGTAAACATTGTAGGTCATACAACTATATAAAACAATCCCTCCTTGCAGCATCCACGCTTCCATCAGACACTGAAACTGAAGGTTGTCCAAAGTTCTGTTGAAAGTTGGTTACTTATCCATAAATATCAGTGACTCCAAGCCACTGCTTCCATGTTGGGTCTATCATTAGCTGGAGCTAGTTAAGGGCTGTTTTCTCAGTTCAGCCACAATGTAAAGGCTTTTCTGCAAAGGTTGAATGAGATGGGGATCCTTTCTCCATGAAAACAAAGGCTAGATGCAACCTGATGATCTTTCAGATTTTGATTGAGTTTAAATAGGACATTTGTGGAGAACACGTTTCCAAATTTGGGACAGTCTAAAATTCTGGACCAGAGAGCACACTGGTTATGTCCCCATCTCTGAGCAAGGAGGCTCATGCTCAAGTTCCACCAGCTCCAGAGGTGTGCAGCAACATGTCTGAATAGATTGATGAGAAAATATCAAAAACTAGGGCCATAAATACCAAGATAATCATGAATAAATTTAACAAGAAGAAGTTCAGGATAAAGGGGGTTGGCTTACTCTGAGAGGAATTAGAATACGGAAGCCCCGACTAATCATTGCCTTTTGACTTTGATTTAATCTTCAGTGAAATTACACTCCATGAAATAGGAATCTATTGTCCAGGTGATAAAGTACCATTATTTTATACGTCAGATCCACAAGATCCCAACATAAAGCAGTAAGGTAGCTGATGAGTACACAGTAACTATCTGTCCCAGTGCATTGAAAAGCAGCACGAATTAATTTGTTTTACAACTTTCTGTGTAAGTTTTTTTTATATGTGCAGTCAAAGAATGATTTTTTTTATTTGCAGAGTAGGTGACAATTCCTCTGAAAATGCCACACCAGAAATTCTGCTTACATTGCTCCGTTTGCATGGGGATAATCGGGTAAATGAGTAAACTTTTAACAGTTAATGTACAACCAGGCCAACAAATACATCATTTTGTCAACTTAGGCATACTAGCCCTTTTCATCTAATCATGTACCTTCCCTTGTAGCCTGTCCTTGTCCAATTAGTTCCTTAGATGCTCCATCTTCATCCCTGATGTATCACTGCTGTGGGGAGCTGATTTCAGTCACTGTCACTGACCATGACGAAGCAGCCCTTGATTGTGTCACACAAGATGTCCTGTGGACCAAGTCCAGACAACTTTGACTAATAAACAATTCCGCATGCCCATGTTAACCCTTACTCTGCTAAATAAACAGGAACTCCCTATGGATACTGTGACATCTGTTTTGGCTGATGTTTTAAGACTTGAGTGAGTGGCAAAGTTTCCAATTAATTGGTAACCACGAATGATGAGACAATGGGTAAACAGTGAACTGATACAGAATGAGAAACAATGCAACCTTATAGAGACATTGCTGAATAATTGCCACAAGTTTCAAGAATGACAAAGAACAGGTTTGACTAAACAATCCAGTGTGGGTTAGTCAATTCAGTAAAGTTGACGTTATTTAAAACGAGCTGAAAGTTGTGACTTATTCTTGCATTAGTAGAACAGGTTATCTTTCCACTACCTGCATGCGCTCAGAGATGTTACTTGATACATTCTTTCTCTTACTGATATCTTTAGTAATATCACAACAGTGAACAGTGCAGGTAGATAATTGATCCACACTTAATTCTTGCCTGAGAATGTTTCTGGGCCAAAATGGACACAAATGAAAACCAAAATACTGTGAATGTATGAGACTTTAAGATGTAGGAGCTGAAGGAAGCCATTTGATCCACCAAATTTGCTCTAACATTCAATGGGATCATGGCTCATCTAATTGTCCTCACTTTCCGGCCTTTTCTGCATCATCCTTGATTTATTTACCAATTCAAATCTATTTCTGCTTTGAATATAATTAATGAGCCATTCTCAACAGCCCTCTGCCATAAAGAACTCCAGAAATTGACTATCCTCTGAGGGAAAAATAAATTCCTCTTTATGTCCAACTGGGGCGATCTTACTCTGAGACTATGTCCCCACAAGGGGAGACGTTTTCCTTAATCTTTTAACAATTCCGACAGGGAGTTATAGTGGAGCTATATTGTTAGCTCTGTTTTTCCTCTCTCTCTCTACACAAAACACTGCATTGATAATACAAGCGAGATGTTTGTCCTTTATTCATTAACAGGAGGGGCGTCACTGGCTGGGCAGCATTTATTGCCCATCCCTAATTGCCCAGAGGGCAGTTCAGAGTCAACCACATTGCTGTGGGCCTGGAGCCATATGTAGGCCTGACCAGGTAAGGATGGCAGATTCCTTTCCCTAAAGGGCATTAGTGAACCAGATGTGTTTTTCCCCAACAATCAACAATGGATTCATGTTTTGAGTTAGATCCATGATTACAAGTATTTGTTTGGGTCGCTGGATTAACAATCAAAAGTAATACAGTGAGGCCCAACTGGGCCTAAATGTGTCACCTTCCGAGATTTTCAAGCTACTGGAGCAGGCCACTCAGCCCCTTGAGACTGTTCCTTTAAAATTATTGCTGGTCTCTACATTAGGCAGAGGGAACTAAAATCTGAGAAACTCCACCTTAAAAGTTTCATGGCCCAGTGTTGAGGAGAAAGAATTCCTGATCTTCCCTACTCCTGGCACAACTGTAGAAAATAAAGCTAAGATTCTCAATGAAGCAAATCGTGTAGATTGAGGAGAAATTTTATCGGGCAGGAACAAAAACATTTCTCGAACAGATGGTTAATTAATAAAAAGTCAGAGGTCTGCAAGACTCCTTCAAGATAACCCTGCTAATCCCAGCTTTTAAAAGATGAAATTATTTTGCTGTCTGAAAGAACCACAGCTAACATTGATGCCTCAACTGACTGTCATTTTTAAAAACAATGTCGCCTAGCCGATTTCGGCACTGTCACCCTTAAGAATAATTAGCTTCCATCAAAGCAGTAGATTATGTGTTCATGTCTCCCATTGAGTCATTACAATGAGGTACCAATAAAGATGAATTATGCCTAATCTTTCCTTCTCTTCTGTCCAGCTGATTGATGATTATAACATCTTCAATATTACAAAGCAGAAAAATGACACTGACATTTAGAACGCGAGACTCCAACAGATAAAAACTGACTGCAAAGCACGTTCTCCAAAGAGAAAAACAAGCCAAGACAAATAAGCCTCCAAACAAAGAGGCAATTAGGCAGTGTGTGAATTATAGAGTGGCTATACCTTGTGGGTGGAATCTGACCCCATTAACTACACAGCACTAGGGGGATCCCTGGCTTTTTCACCATGATACTTTACTAACAAAGTGCCCTGGCTACACGTGTTCTCTGCCTGAAACAAAGGCAGAAGCACTAATCCTTTCAGAGTTTTCAAGCAGCTACTGGTGGGAATGCCATATTAAGTGAGTTTGCCTCATGTTAAAACTCAAATCCTCTGGGTATTTGTGAGAAGTGTCCCGACCCAAAACGTTAGCTTTCCTGCTCCTCTGATGCTGCCTGGCCCGCTGTGTTCATCCAGCTCCACACTGAGTTATCTCAGACTCCAACATCGGCAGTTCCTACTCTCTCTTCTGGATATTTACTCCTCAGGTGCCAAATGAGGATGGGAGTGAGCTTCTCTTTCCCAATTCTGAATTCCCAAGCTGGGAATGTAGGAATGGAGGAGGCCATTGAACATCTCGCACTTGTTCTGCTATTCTTTAGAATCATGGCCAATTATTTTCTCTAATTCTTTTGCGGGATATGGGCACTGCTGGCCACATTAATTGCCCTGGGGGAGCTGCCTTCTCAAATTGCTGCAGCCCATGTGATAAGAAATCTAAAGTTTAATACATTTAACCCAATTCTTCAAGTGGAATCAGACAGGATTAAGGGGCTTTGGTGAGGCCTCTTCTGTGTGCAGTTCTGGTCACCCTGTTAAAGGAAGGATATTATGAAGCTGGAGGTGGTTCGGAAAAGATTTACCAGGGTGCTGTCAGGAATTGAGGGTTTGAGCTATAAGGAGAGGTTGGAGAGATTGTCACTGGCACTTTAGGAGCTTGAGGGATGACCTTATAGAGTTTCTAAACTCATGAGGGGCATAGATAAGGTGAATGACAGGTGTATTTTCCCTAGGGTGGGGGATTTTAAGATTAGGGGGCACATTCTTAAGGTGAAAGGAGAAAGATGTGAGGGGTAACTTTTTTTACGCAGAGTGGTTCGTGTGTAGAATGAGCGAGTGGTGGATGAGGATACAGCTACAATGTTTAAAAGATATTTGGATATGTACACGAATAAGAAATGTTTGGATGGGTGTGGGCCAAGTGTGGATAGGTGGGACCAAAACAGAAGTTGCTGGAAAAGCTCAGCAGGTCTGGCAGCATCTATGAAGAAAAATCAGAGTAAACGCTTTCAGGTCCCATGACCCTTCCTCAGAACTAGTTTAATTTGAGATTATGGTCAGCATGGACTGGTTAGGCTGAAGGGTCTGTTTCTGTGCTGTATGACTGTATGATTGACGACCGTGCATTCAGTTCAACAGGCCCATATTCCACAAGAATCTCCTCAGCCTGGTTCATTTCATCTCACCGGTGTATTCTTCAATTTTTCTTTCTTTGTAAAAAAAAAGTTTGCTCAAGGGGAAAGGCAAGGGAAATTGCAATATTTACTGCATGCGTCTATCTCAGAGCACTTTAAATATAGGGATCTGATTAGGAGGGTGCCTGTAAGGTACAGGATAAAGCCAATGGTGAGGGACTGATCCCTGCTTGCCTCTGAGAGAGGAAGACAAGGGAAACGTCTGCCATGGAAACCAGCTCAGGGTGAAGTATCAGCCAGCAATGAGCCAAGGACCTGTTTTCAAGCAGGGAAAGCATAGAGTCCTGGTCCTGTAGTAACAATCTCCACATTCCAATTTCTTGTCTTCCTTATTGGGTTTATTAGTGACTATCATATTTGTCAGGGGGTTAAGTCAATAGCCCCTGGACACAGAGGATTACAATGCAGTATTAACCCTGTGCTAGTGACTGCGATACAAGCAGCTCATTAACTCCATACTGCCTGCTCATTTCAGCATGCAGCCAGCACTAATGATTGGTTGGGATTTATCGGCAGGCTGGGGTAATTAGCGCTAGTTATAATTAGCCCGTTCCTCCTAAAGGAGAGGAGTTCTGCAGCTGACCAGGAGCAGGGAGTCAGGCAGGGAGTGAGTCTGCTCTGGAAACACTTGAAGAAAAGCACAATTTGGGAGGGCCTGAGCTCCAGGGTTTTCACAGACTGAACTGGATGCCCAATGGGGTTAATGTAAGGCAGGAGCAATGACGTGAATCACCGGGGGCCAGCAAGCTGTCCAAGCACACAGTCAGAAACCAGCAATGGAAGTCAGAAGAGATTCGTTGAACTCACAAGCGGTCAAGATCCACATGTCTTTCGAAATGCCAATGGGACCACAAACCGCAGAAACTACTCAAAAACCACCACACCCCCAACACTCACCTAACAACAATCTCTATCAGTCAGGACACATACCTAACATTCATCTGAACCACAACCTGAGTACTGCTGCATGCCTCACACCCTCATTGCACAGGATGGACACACTGCTTGCTACTCAGCCACATCAGCCAAATAGATTGCACAGCATTCACTAACGCATTTCCCTCTCTCCTGCAGGGCAAAGTAAGACAATGGGTGAGATGGTGTTGGGTATTATTGAGATGCCTGTTGTTGAGGCCATGGCAGAGGCGAGGCTAAAGCTATTGAAGGTGATGTTATCCACAGACATAATCTTTCTAACATCCCACTTTCCTTTATCCTACACCTTCCTGTGATTTACAACCTGTTGATGGAGTATCCATATCCTTCTCACTTTCCCCTCCGTTTCCGTCAACTTCCTCCCTTGTTGCCCTCCTACACACAGGGTGTACAACAGACCCAATGGTAGATGAACAACAAAAATATGCTGACAATGGTGACACACTACCATTTAATTCCGCATTCGCAGCCGCCAGTTCAGATACCAACCATGTATGTAACGACTCAGAAGACAGGATAGTGAGGCTTCAGTATGTGGCACCCAGCACCAAGGCAGTGGGGAGGACCATGTATGCACCATTTGACTGGAGCAAGAGGTCTATCAACAGAATATGCTGCCGTGGGCATTTCAATGGAAGTAACCTACAGGGAAATGCTGATGGAAACGAACATTGGAATTCTTGATGCACTGCAAAATCTGACAGAAAGCCTGTATTCAAAATCTGACAGGAAGCCTGTTTAGGAGAGTGAAAAAATCCAGCAGCAACTATTCATTTCTTACCATTTTTGTAGTTTTTTTTGGCTTTTGATTTTCCAGGATTTCCTAGATTCAGGGAAAGTTCCATTAGGTTGGAAATTAGCAAATATAATCTCAGATTCAAAAAGGAAGAGAGACAGTCCAATCATAGAGTCATAGAGATGTACAGCATGGAAGCAGACCCTTTGGCCCAAATCATCTGTGCTGACCAGATATACTAAATTAATCTAGTTCCATTTGCCAGTATTTGACCCATATTCCTCTAACCTGTTCCTATTCATATGCGCATCCAAGATGTACCCATAATTAAGTAGAAAACTGCAGGGCAGTTAGCTTAGTATTTGTCATAAAGTCGATGGTAGAAGTTATTATAAAACATGTTATTGCAGAACACTAGGATATGTTCAAGGTGATCAGGCAGAGACAACTTGATTTGGTGAAATGGAAATGAAACATAATGAATTTATTGGAGTTCTTCTGTACTGTGGATAGTGTAAAACAGAGCATATACTGTACTTAGACCTCCAGAAGACATTTGAGAAGGTGTCACATCAAAGGCTGTTGAAGACATAAACATATTGGCCTGGACAGAAGGTGGGCTGGTGAATGGGAAATGGAGAGTAGACATAAATGGGTCCCTTTCTATTTGGCAAGACATAACAAGTGGTGTAGCACAGGGATCACTGTTAGGGTCTCAACTTTTCTATCATTTACATAAATGATTTTGACGAAGGGACTGAAGGTATGGGTTGCCAAATTTGCTGATGACACAAAAATAGAAAGGAAAACAAGGAAATTGAAGAGGATGTAAGAAGGTTGCGAAGGAATGTAAATAAGCTGAGTGGGCAAGGAGCTAGCAAATGAAGGAAAATGTGGGAAAGTGTCCATTTTGGCAGCTAGTTTAACAAAGATGTATCTAAATGGTGGGAGATCGCAGAGGATCTGGATGTCTAAGTGGATCACAAAAGCAGATACAGCAAGTGATTAGGAAAGCTAATAGAAGGCTAGGAGTGTGGGCAAAGAAGTGGCAGATGGGCTACAATGTGGAAAGTGAGAAGTTATGCACTTTGATAGGAAAGATAGAGGCTTAGACTATATTTTAAGTGGGGAAAAGTTTCTGAAGTCTGAACAGGGACTTCGGAGCCGCAGTTCTGGATTCTTTTAAGATTAATATACTGGTTCACCTGGATGTTAGGAAGGCAAATACAATATTAGCATTCATTTTGAGAGCGTTAGAATACAAGAGCAGAGATGTACTGCTGAAGCTGTGTAAGGCTCTGATCAGACCACATTTGGAATATTCTGAGCTGCTTTGGGCCCCATATCTGAGGAAGGATGTGCTGGCATTGGAGAGCATCCAGAGGAGGTTTACAAGAATGATTCTGGGGATGAGGGGCTTGGGTCATATGATGAGTGGTTGAGGACTCTGGGTGTGTGCTTGATGGAGTTTAAAACAATGAGGGAGCTGGACCTAATTGAAACTTACAGAATTCTGAGAAGCCTGGATAGAATGGATATGGAGAAGATGTTTTCTCTAGTGGGAGAGACTAGGGCCCAAGAGCACAGCCTCAGAGTGAAGGGATGACCTTTAGAGCTGAGATGAAGAGGAATTTCTTCAACTAGAGTGTGGTTAATCTGTGGAACTCTGTATTTAAGAGAGATATAGATTGGTTCTTGATTAGTAAGGGGGTCAAAGGTGACAGGGAGAAGACAGGAGAATTAGACTGAGAAATACACCAGCCATGATCAAATGGTGGAGCAGCCTCAATGGGCCAAACAGCCTATTCTGCTGCTAACTCTTGGGGTCCTGTAGCCCACCAGTGCTCTTACAGTCACCAGTCATCCTGAAGCTGAGACTGCAGCCAGCCGTGCTGAGATGGTGCAATGTTCTATAGGTCCAGAGCTGCTCGGGAGGTGCTCTGCCATGGCTTCCTGCAGACTCATCCACTTCCATCAGCCCTGCTACAGTCATTGGGACTGTGTAGAAACATGAGGTCAGGCAAACACACTCAGAGAATGGTGAGGAATTGACTCCTTTATGCCTGTTGAAATGAGTCAATTATATTAATTCAGTTTGGAATCATTATTTGGTCGCAGCTCTTACTACTTGTATGGTGGCCCAGCAGAGGCTGTGATT
Organism: Stegostoma tigrinum; assembly: GCF_030684315.1. NCBI lineage: Eukaryota > Metazoa > Chordata > Chondrichthyes > Orectolobiformes > Stegostomatidae > Stegostoma > Stegostoma tigrinum. Next base: position 52,635,396 of record NC_081373.1, read on the forward strand.
GCTGGCATCAGATGGAAGGTGAGCTGTGGATCTGTCGGGGGTGAGGGTGGCGTACTGTTTACAGGCATTACCCTCAGCTGAATTCTCCATAGACTGTCTGCCCAGACACGGACTGTCCAGTATGTATCCTTTTCCCTCTTCCTCCTCCTTCTCAGAGCCACTTGGTATACAGTAACATAGAAATACTGAAACTATGAGCAGGAACGGGCTATACAACCCTTCAATCCTGCTCTGCTGTTCAATATGATCACAGCTGAAACAACCATCTCAATTCCATTTCCCCACTTTCTCTCCATACATCTGATGTCTTTCTTACCTAAAAATCATTATTAATCTCTTCCTTGAATATATTCATTGAATTGGCCTCTATTGCCTGCTGTGGTAGAGAATTTCACAGGTTCACTTCACTTTGAGTGCAGAAATGTCTTCTCGTCTCAGTCCTAAATAGTTTACACCATGTATTCCCAGGTTTTAGAATCTGGGAAAACATTGTCCCTACATTTAGTTTGTTCAGCCCTATTAGAACTTAATATGTTTGAATCAGATTCCCTCTCATCTTTCAAAACCCAATTTCTAACCCAGTCAAACCAATTTGTCCTCATGTGACAATCCTGCCATCCCTGGTATCAGCCTAGTGAACATCTGCTACACTCCCTCTATGGTAAATATATCAGCACTTAGACAGGGAGACTGAAACTGCACACAATACTCCAGCTATGGTTTCACCAAGGCCCTGTATAACTGCAGTAAGACATCCCTACTTCTGAACTCGAATCCTTTACAATGAAAGCCAATAGGCTGTTTGCCTTCTTAATGATTGACTGCACTGTCTACTTTCATTGATGGGTGTACAAAGGCAGCCAGATCCCTTTGTGTATCAACACTTCCCAATATATCACCATTTCAATTATACACTTGCCTTCTGTTTTTCACACCTAAGTGTATTACTTCACATTTAGCCATGTTGTACTCTATCTGTCACGTGTTTGCCCACTCACTCAACTTATCTATACACAGCTATACAAAAGCCTGATTTGGCCACATCTGGAGTATTGTGTCCAGTTCTGGTCGCCTCATTATGGGAAAGATGTGGAAGTGTTAGAAAAGGCGCAGAGGAGATTTACCAGGATGTTGCCTGGAATGGAGGGAAGGTCTTATGAGGAAAGGCTGAGAGAGCCAGGGCTTTTCTCTTTATAATGACAAAGGATGAGAGGTGACTTGGTAGAGGAGTACAAAATGATTAGAGGTACAGATAGAGTGGACAGTCAGGTGGGGTAGAAGTAACTATTACGAGGGGGCATAGTTTAAAAGTGAGTGGAGGTAGCTATAGGGGAGACATCAGAGGTAAGTTCTTTACTCAGAGAGTGGTAGTGCATGAAATGGTCTACCAGAGAGGGTAGTGGAGTCGACAACAGTAGGGGCATTTAAGCAGCAATTAAACAGGCATATGGGGTCGAGGTTAGATAGACCTTAGGATTAGAGTAAAAGTTCAGCACAACATTGTGGGTCGAAGGGCCTATACTGTGCTGTTCTGTTCTACGTTCTATTATCTAAATCACCTTAAACCCTCCTATAGCTCCTCACAATTTGTAATCCCGCACAGTTTTCGTCCCATGAGCGAACTTGGAAATTATATATTTGATTCCTTCATACATGTCATTTTGGATATATTCACACATGTATAATGAATAGCCAAAGCTTAAACACTAATCCCTGGAGTACCCCACTGGTCACTGCCTGCCACTCTGTGAAAAAGACCTATTTAGTCTTATTTTATTTCCTGTCTGTCAATCAGTTCTTCATCCAGGCCAATATACTATTCACCATTCCATCCCCCCACCCATTTCTCATGTGCTTTAACTTTGCCCACTAACCTTTCTGGGGAACTTCATCAATAGCCTTGTGGGAATCCAAATATACCATGTCTACAAGTTCTCCCTTATCTAAACTACTGGTTACATTCTCAAAAAAAATTCCAGTAGATTTGTTAAGCATGATTTGCCTTTTTTTGTCCAATCTTGATAATGTTTTCCAAATGTTTGTTGTGACATCTTTTATAACAGATTCTAACGTTTTCCACATGACTGATACTAGGCAAACTGATCTGTAATGCTCTGCTTTTCCTCTCCCTCCCTTTTAAAACAGTAAGGCTATATTTTCTACTCTCCCATATATAAAATTGTCTCTGGAACTATGGAAAATGACAGCAAGACATCCAATTTTTCCAGAGCCACTTCCTTTAGTATTCTGGCATGTACATTTTTCGGCCCTGGCATTCATTGTAAAGGATTCGAGTTCAGAAGGATGTCTTACTGCAGTTGTACAGGCCCTTGGTGAAACCGTTCATTTCCCTAACAGCATATTTTCTTACCAATAATCATTTCCTTCAATTCTGTCCTCTTACTCGATTCCTGGCTCCCGAACATTTCTTGGACGCTGTTTGTGCCCTCTTTTGCAAAGACAGAATCAAAATATGTGCTCAATTCTTCCACCATTGCTTCAGTCCCCATTATGTTGTCACCAGCCGCTGACAGTGAGGGAATGACAGTCTAATCTTTCTCTCTTCACATTGTTGTAGAATATTTGACAGTCAATTCTACGTTCCGTGCAATTTTTCTCCCATACTCTAGTTTCCCCTGTTTGATCGAACATTTTGCCCCCTTTTGTTGAATCCTAAAACTGTTTCCAATCCTCAGGCTTGTTGCTCTTTTCTGGCAATTTTATATGTTTCTTCTTTGGATTTGTTACTATCCTTAATCTCTTTCATAAGTCGTGGTCAAGCCATCTTTCCTCTTCTATTTTGGTGGCAAATAGGAATGAATAATTGTTGTAACTGATGGACGCATTCTTTAAATATGAAACATTGCCTATTTACCATCAATTCCTTTGCTAAGATTCCCAATCCACTCTTGTGAAACCATAGCTCATACCCTTGTAATTCCCTTTATTTAGATTCAGGATCCTAGTGTTGGATTTAACTACTTTATTTCACATCTTAATGAAGAATTCTACCATAGTATGGCCAATCTTCCCAATGCACAGTGCCCAGTCTAGTCCAACTTATTCTCTGGTTGGTTCACCAACATATTGGTCTAAAAAATCAAAATATGCACACTCCAGGAAATCCTCCTCCACAACTAGCATTGCTCATTTGTCTTATCCAATCTCCATGTGAACTGGAGTCATCCATGATTACAGTTATACTCTCTTTGTATGCATCTTTGATTTCTTATTTAATCTCTTCCCTTACATCTTCACCTTTATTGTCAGGCCTATAGGCAATCCCTGACCATGTTTTCTGTCCCTTGGTGTTATCTCCACTCATACAGATCCCACATATGATTTTTTGAGCCAATATCCTTCTTCTCAATTACACTGGTTTCCTCCTTTACTACTAATGCTTTCTCACCTTTTTTCCCATTTTATTGGTCCTTCCTAAATATTGCAAACCTCTGGATGTTTAGTTCCCATGTCTCTGTAATTGCAACTATATCATAACTGATTATATCTATTTCCACTACCAATTCATCTACCTCATGGCAAATGCTGTACACATTAAGACATAAAACTTTTAGAGATAATGGGAACTGCAGATGCTGGAGAATCCAAGATAATAAAATGTGAGGCTGGATGAACACAGCAGGCCAAGCAGCATCTCAGGAGCACAAAAGCTGACATTTCGGGCCTAGACCCTTCAAAACTTTTAGATTTGTCTTTTCAATTATCTTAGCTTTATTTTGCACTATGGCCGCATTTGTGTTTCAGCTGTGTAAAATTATCCCTTCCATGTTTGCTTCTTACCTTACTGTCTTTTGTTTCTTTTTGTGACTCAAAATGGGCACTGGTTTGCGGTGACAAAACACTTTTCAATGCATCTTTCTAGATATGTGTGACAATAAATAACCCATGCCCATAATCCCCCTCTTCAATCTCTCTGCTTGGATTCCCAACCTCCTGCCATTTTAGTTAAACCCTCCCCAACAGCAGTAGCAAACACCACAGCCCACCCCCAGAGGACATTGGTCCTGCTCCTGCCCAGATGCAACATCATCCTGCTTGTTCTGGTTCCAACTAGCCTGAAGAATCAGTCCCAATGCTCTGGAACTCTAAATCCCTGCCTGGTAAACCATTTCTCCAACAATTTGTTCATTCAGTGTATTTTGTTATTCTGACTCTCACTAGCACGCGGCATTGGTGGTGATCCTGAGATTACTGCCTTTGTTTTATCTCCTAACTCTTCATACTCTACTTTTAGGGCCTCGTTCCTTTTCTTTTAAATAACCACTGGCACTGAAATATACCACAACCACTGACTGTTCACCCTCCCACTTTGAAATGTCCTGTAGCTGCCCTGAGACACCCTTGACCCTGGCACCAGGGAAGCAACATACCAGCCTGGAATCTCTTTCATAAATGCCTGTTCCTCTCACTATTGAATCCTCTATCACTGTAGTCCTTCAATTTTATTATACTCCCTCCCTGGCACACCACAGCCCATCCATGGTACCATGACCCAGCTGTCACTGATATCCCTTAATCAACCCACCAATTGTATCCAACATGGTATATCGATTTATAGTTTATAAAATCATGAGGACTATAGATAAGGTGAATAGCAGGTGGGAAATTTCAAGAATATTTTTAAGATGGGAGGAGAAAGATTTATAAAAGACATGGGGACAATTTTTTTTCATAGAGGTTGGTTTGCATGTGGAATGAACTTCCTGAGGAAGTGGGGGATCTGCGTACAGTTACAATGTTTAAAAGACGTTTGGATGAATACATGGATATGGAAGGTTTGGACAGAAATGGGCCAGGACTAGTTTAGTTTGGGATTATGGTCAGCATGGACTTGCTGGACGGAAAGCGTTTCTGTATTGTTGATCCTATCTGTTAGAGAGGGGGACACCCACAAGCAATTACTACCCTACTTACCTTCCACTACTCTTTCTGCTGGTCACCCATCCCCTTTCTGCACCTTCAGTCTTTAAACCACCTCACTGAATGCACCGCTTCAAACATATTTTCATCCTTACTTTAGTAAAAAGACAAAAATTGTACCAAATGTGGCCTGCCAATGCTCCCACTAAGGTTCGTGCTCTACCACTCTCAACTGTCTGGAGCATCTTCCGTCAGTGAATCTCACCCACCCCAGCCCTTGACACCACTAACCCTGAATGGCCTCTGTGCTGCCCACTCACTCACTCGCTACAACTCCCCACCTACGCTGAGAATAACAGTGTGCCACCCACTTTCACCTCCTGTAATATCTGCCTCTCTTTCTCACATTCCAGAAGCAAAAGCTGCCTGCAATAGTGCAGGAAGGATCGATGTAATTTCACCCATGTGTGAACCTCCATGCTTTTAAGCTCAGATGCAAGCGTGGACTTTTGCTGGAGATCTCTGCAAGAGGTCATCCATAATACAAATTAGACGAAAGGTGAAGGTTAATGGCTTCTATGCTGTTCCTCAAAATGGCCATTCACCTGGGAATTCCTGGTATGGCTCATTTTTTCTTTGGTGAGGAATTAGTTGTCCCCACAGCAACCACACTTTGAGGCAGTGAGCAAGGTAATCTCTTGCTGTTGAACCAGACCAGTTTATTCAGCGGCATTGACCTCGAAAACCATCCAATTATCATCTACCAATGTTTGCATGGAATGCTGGATAAAGATCTGGAGCGAGGACATTAGCCAATTGGTTTCTGATTATTGTACCAAGGTCCACTTACTCCTCAGGTGATCGGACGTTCTGCTTTACTGCAGGATGTGCAAAAGAATCATTCAATGCCGTATGGTCACATGACTTTTGTCACGTACTTCCTCCATCATCCGAGGCAAATATCTGAAAACAACCACAAAATAAATGTGTATAATTATGATAGAGAGGAAAAACTGGGTGACTCATGTTCATGGAATAGAAAGGAAGCTATCTGTTGCTTCACCTGCACAGGCTCAAACAGGCAGAAAGGCATGGCACTTAAACACACCAAAGTATGAAGCACAGAAGCAAGCTGCAAAGGACTATCTTTAAGCTGAGATTTCGAACCACAAAAATGCCATTACTCCAATCTATAAACCCATTTCCCCACCATCTCACGAAATTTTTCAATACTTATGGATTGGTGTTGACTGTTGTCATCTGGTGTTGACTGGGTGGTAGGAGCCTTAACCTGGAGCTGGAGCTTTTTCTCTGCACAAACAGCTGCAGAATGGAGGAGATAACGGCCATGTCACTTGGCGGTAATTTAGAGGCCCAAGCTAACACCCTGGAGGGGACTAATTCTGGTACAATTCAAATATGGATCTGGAATTGAAAGTGTTCTCAGTAGTGGTGACCATTGCCAAGTGTTGTTTTATTCATCCATGGGATGAGGACATCGCTGGCCAGGCACCATTTACTGCCCATCCCTAATTGCCCAGAGGGCAGTCAGAGTCAACCACATTGCTGTGGACCTGGAGTCACATGTAGGCCAGACCAGGTAAGGATGGAAGTTTCCTTCCCTAAAGGACATTAGTGAACCAGATGAGCTTTTCCCAACAATTGCCAGTGCATTCATGGTCATCATTAGATTCATAATTCCAGATATTTTATTGAAATCAAATTCCACCATCTGCCATGGTGGGATTCAAACCCTGAATTTTTAATGGCTCTCTGGATTAACAGCCAAGTGATAATACCACTAGGCCATTGCCTCCCCAACTTGTATCACCGGTTGTTGTAAAAAATAACATTTGATTTGCTAATGTCCCACTTGGGAAGGAAATTTGCATCTTTACACGGTCTGGCATAAACATGATTCCAGACCCCAAAGCATCGTGGTCAACTTTTAACTCACCTCAGAAATGCCCTAACAGGTCATTCACTGTCAACAGCAATTAGAATCATAGAACCTCAACAGTGTAGAGAGGGGCCATTTGGCCCATTGAGTATGGGCTGACCCTCTGAACAGCCTCCCAGCTGAGATCCAGTACCCCACCCCATCTGATTAACTTTACATTACCCATGGCTAATCTACTTAGCCTGATTATCCCTGGACACTATGGGCAATTTAGCATGGCCAATCCACCCAAACCTTCGGATTCTGGGAGGAATCCGAAGCACAGGGGGAAACCCATGCAGACACGGGGAGAACATACAAACTCTACACAGACGGTTGCCCAAGAGTGGAATCGAGCCCAGGTTCCAAGTGCTTTGAGGTAGCGGTGCTAACCAGTGTGCTACCATATAACCCCAAATTAGGGATGACCAACAAATGCCAGTGAAGCCCACATTCCATTCAAGTATTATTTTTAAAAATGCAAGAGTGTCTTCTGAAAGGGGCCTATGACAGGGTGTCTAAATAACTGTCTGGGATTATGGTCCTTCAACATGGATGGTGGTGTCTGATAATGTTGCAAAACAACACTGGTTGTCATCTTTGTTATTGGTTCAAGGCTGCACAGTGTAATTCCAATCAGTTCCATGGATAATGGAAGAGACCCAGTGGGTATTTTTTTTTTGCGATCCTCCTAAAGACCCAGAAGTCCAAACCTACTTGCTTCTCTCACCATTGTAATGTACCTACTTGATTTTAAATGGAATTTACACCAACAAACCCAGCAGAGTTCACTGGTCTTTATCCAAATCTGTTGACAGAATGATTTTGTCTTGTCACTTACTTCTGACTTCTTAATTTACTTCCTAATTTGTTTGTCAGGCATCGCACTGGGTGTCACATAAGGTGAGGTACTGGGCTCTGCCATTTTGCCCAACCCTGACAATGCCTGAGAAAGAAGGAGATTTTAAAGCTGAAGAACTTTTCTTCAAAAGAAGCTTGGCAAAGCAGCCACCTGGGGGATTATAATTGTTAACAGACTGTGAAAACCGCAAATCAACAACAAAACAGAAATGGAACGATTGATTGGGGAAAAGGCACATGACAAGAATCAGGAAGGCAGTCACACTCACAGAGATTACAAACTGCGAATTCTTTTTTCTTTTTGCTTGTCACACGTCATTTGTGAATGCGAATGGATGGGTGCTCTGTGGGAATGCTCTGGGTTTTGATGCTTGAGAGCAGTGTCCCATTTTCACGCATAGATTGGAATGTGATATTGGTGAATGTGATTCAGGAAATAAAATTTTAACTAGATTTCTGTGGCAAGGGGTGGCTTAGAGAGAGTCAACAGCAACACCCTGCAAAAGCATGTCCCTTCCAGGCAAGGAGCTGTGTTGCAGTGCAAAAATAACTCGCTCGTAATCCAAAGACAACCACAATTGGGCAACATTCCATACATTCCGAGACTACTGGCTGCCTGAGGTGTTTCCTGCTTGTACGGGTGTGGAGGGGCGAAGGGACTGGATTGGCGGCCTCAGTGTGTACCACCTCATGTTGTGGCAAGGCCCTGCAAGCCTGGTCTCCTCTCTTCCCTTCTTGCCCAAGACCAATCAATCGTCAGACAGGAGAAGGAGGGAAGAGTGAAGGGATGAGCTGAGTGTTTCAGCCCTCGTGTCCATCCTTTGTAATTACATTTATTTGCAATGATCATGTTATTTGGCTGCCAGATATTTCATAATTTCTGTTTCGTTTCGTTCCCTGGCTTTAAATTCTTCCATCATCTGTTCCGACTGCTACAAAACAAAAGGGGAATGCTTGTGTCCGCGCATTTTCAAGGGAATGCCTTGTGCATCCTGTCTTCAACTCAGATGCCATCTGCTTGATTGTGTTCATTAGAGCAATCGCTTTCTGCCTTTATTAATGCACTCAGGTGTTACACGTGCGTGATGACAAACAACACCAACAATCAGGCTGAAGTAAATGAAAATAGTAATAAAACAAAGGGAATTGACAGAACCTGCAAAGAGACAGAAGTAGGTATAGAACCAGAGCTATCATCTTTCAACTCTGCAGACACCAACTCTTCTCAGACACTGCCCCCAACCTGTCTCTGCTTTAATCCGTGCCCATGCCCAATCCAGGATCCCTACCTACCAGCAGCCACATCTTAGCGAGTCTCTATTATTTAATGTTTCATCTCCAGTAATCCCAACATTTCCCTATTCTCACCCCACCAAGCCCCAGCTGCCCATTGGGACTACCAACTCTTCAGTGTGGGCCTGGAGTTCCCAGAAATGAAACTGAATGGGATAGCTTTTATTTCCTTTGAACAGCCTTTAGTTCATTCTGGAACTATTTAAGGTGGGTGGAGGTGGGGGTTGGGGAGTGAGGGGAGGAGATGAGTCACAGCGAATCCGCCTGGATAACAGGCATCATTCTAATCAGCCAGGAGATGTCAATGTTCCTACTGGATGGACCATTAGGGGGATGGAAAAACTTAGTGCTGAACGTCATGTGGTGAATCCTCCAGGAATGTACCCAACCAGTTAGGAACCTCACTGTGTGAGACTGCAGTCTATAATCTCAATTCCCCCACACTCTATTTCTCCTTTGTCTGTCCCATATCTTCATTGAGGTTCCATTTTTCTTCCATTCACTTGTTTTTTCTTCCATTTCTCTCTTGCTTTCCACACTTTCTGTATCACTCTTACTACTGGTGCCTTTTCCATTTGCCCTTTCAGCTTGTTTGCTGTTGGATCACACTAGGGTATGGTGTCGCTGAAAGAGAGATCACTGCCCACCTAGTCCACCCAGTTTTAGCCAAGCCAGGTCAAATTGGATTTGGTATGATGCACTGTAAAACTCCCCTTCCACTCTTTCTCTCTCTAATGTACCTTGAGTAGAGCTCCACCTACTGCACATCGATAGTATATTTTAACTTAACATGTTGGTGATCTGTCTAAGTAGGGACAGTAATGTAGTTGTCAGTTTGTGTTGGCCATGTCCAGGGGGAAGTAAAAGAGATCTTGTGTCACATCAATAGTGTCACTGCACCTCGACCACATGAACTGTGCTTTTTTTTTAACTCACTTGTGGAATGTGGGCGTCACTGACTGGCATCTATTGCCTATTACCTTGTTGATCTTCTGAAGAAGGGTAACCAGACCCGAAATGTTAACCCTGCTTTCTCTCCACCAGGTGCTGAGTTTTCCAGCAATTCCTGTTTTTGTATCTGATTTCCAACATCTGCAGTTCTTCTGTTTTTCTCTCTGTCAAGTCCGACCCGCTCCAGAGCTGTGACACTAAATGTCGAAGCAGATAGATTTTTAGAATGAATACTTTTTTACCCATTGAGAACTGGATTGAAAATGTCTCATGCAGAACAGAATGGTTATCTAATCTTGGTTAGGATCAGAGTTCCTGTGAAAGCCTTCTATATTGCTTTACAATAGGACTGAGTCAGGCTGATCCAAACATACCTGAGTAAACCTGGTTCAGTCACAAGGCATATGTGAACTGTGATCTCTGGTACGTTGCAATAAATCAGTGAAATGTTTGAAGTCAAGTGGATTGTTGGTTCTCTTGTAGGGCAGTGGGAACAGGGTGTAAGTTGGTGCTATGATTCAGTTTTAGGATGTGTAGCACACGGAGTGAGGATTTTAGTTAGAGCTTGTTAAACTGATAAGTGGCACCACATCTACAACAAGCCAAAACTGCACACAATAAAAGCAGCTCCTCACTTGTTTAGGATAATGTTAAATCAATCTGAATGTCTCCAAACTTAGTTAGCTGAGCTACATTGAATGCTGATCCAACTCTAACTTGATTTTAAAATTCTCACCCTTCTTATTAAATCCAGCCAAAGTCTCACTGTGCCCTATCTCTGTAATTTAGGATAGAATCCCTGCCATGTAGGTGGAGACCATTGAGTCTGCATTGACCTTCCGAAGAGTCTTCCTCCCTATCCTGTAACTCCATATAGCTAACCTATCCAGCGTGCGCATCTTTGGACTGTGGGGGAAAACCGGAGCACCAGGAAGAAATCCACATAGAGGGAGCGTGCAAACTCCACATGGACAGTCGCCTGAGCCTGGAATCAGGCCCAGTAGCCGGGCACTGTAAAGCAGCAGTGCTAACCACTGAGCCATCTTGCTGCCCGTGTCTATACAGTCCTGCACACTTCTGAGATCTCTGCATTCCTCCAATCCAGCCTCTTGGGGCCTCTTGGGCACTCCTAATATTAATCACTCTATCATTGGTGACCATGTCTTCAGCTGCCAAGATCCTGAATTTCTGACCTCTCCAATGTAAATCCTTCTAACCACCATGACCCCTCTCCCCACCCCGGGCCTACCAAACCGCCCGCCCCTTAAATTCCAGCTTCTACTTGCCTTTCTGAACTCCTCATGAGCCTTGCTGACTGATTTCTCTTTGGAGAGAAGAAGGCAGAAGGAAGATTGGACAAAGATTTTCAAATTCATGAGTGGTTTGGATAGATTAGATGGGAAGAGGCTGCTCTTGATTTTAAAAAAGTACAAGAAAGAGGGGACATAGATTTAAAATGATCTGCAAAAGAATCAAGCGGGGAAAAGAAAACTTTTTCACCCACAGAGTGATTAGGGCCTGGAAGGCATCATGTAGAAAAGTAGCGAAGGCAGGTACAAATGAGGCATTCAAGAGGTGCACTGGACAGTTATTTGGGTAGAAATTGTGTATGGATGAGATAGGCACCAGCTAATGATGTTCATTTGAAGAGCTTGTGTAAGTCTTTTCTCCCAGGAATGTAGGGAGAGGTCTATAAAATCATAAGGGGCACTGATAAGAGAAATAGTGATCAGCTTTTCCCCATGGTAGGGCAGGCTAAAATTAAAGGGTATATGTTTAAGGTGAGAGGGTGAGATAAAATGAGTTCAGAGGGACATTTCTTTCTGGCACCGGCAGCCAGGGGTAATGGTGGAGGTGAATACAATTTTGTTGTTTAAGGAACATTTAGGCAGGTGCATGGATAGGTGTGGAGGGATTAAAATGTTTAAATTGCAAAAACTGGGCAGCGTAGGCCAGTTGGGCCGAAGGGTCTGTTTCCATTCTGTAAACCACTATTGCTCCATGACTGTGTGTAAATCTCCTGTCCTGGAGTCTACATTGTTTGCGAGTCGAGGAAGTGAGGCGGTTGGGGAGCGGAGGGGAGACCTGAGGGGGGGCAGGTCAGCCTTTCCCACAAGATCATGAATGGAAACCAACGTCCTTGTTGTTGGCGCGAGGTCGAAGGTCCAGCGTTCAAGGAGCACCTGGATGAGTACATGAACAGGAAGGGAATAGAGGTGTACAGATCCTGTAAGTGAATACAGTTTTAGTACAGAGGGCAAAATGTGGCAGCACAAGCTTGGAGGGTCGAAGGGCCTGTTCCCATGCTGCACTGTTCTGTGTTCTTTGTCCTGGTGCTATATTTAATGGGCAGATGGGCAGACATTCACTCCTTACAAACCCCATCAATCAGCTCCTGGAGGGGATACCTGGTGCTAACCCTCTCGCAGCCCTTCCACATTTCCCCAGCCAGCCTGCCTTCCCATGGCCAGACAGACATTCCCTGGCCAAGCCTCTATGACCCAAACCCATTACACTCCAACCTCCCTCCATCGTTAATCCTCCTTTAGATCAGCCATATCAAACATGGCCTGGCATAGGCTAAAGGACCCTCCCTAAAAAGGACAAGGGCTGGCTACTCACAACAATGTCCAGAAATATGAGCACCTTGCCTGTTCCATGCTTGTGTTATGGGGTCATAAATTGGAACACATGTATTTCTCAGTCATGTAGCAATTAATTGCAAAGAGTAAGTTAATTCTGGACAACTGGCCATTCAATGAGATTGCTTGAAATTCAAATGCATGTGAAAAGGACAAGTGCTGAGAAACTTGACCCTGCCTCCCATCTTACTGCTCCTGAAATTCCACGAACAGATCGGGATCCTGATCTGAGATAGTAGGAGCTGCAGGTGCTGGAGAATCTGAGATAACAAGGCGTAGAGCTGGATGAACACAGCAGGCCAAGCAGCATCTTAGGATCCTGATCTTTTGGCCAACCCTGGCTAGCCTTAACTCCTGCTTCCTGGAACAGCTCAGGATTTCACCTCCAGCTTCAGGTTTTTTTCCTTCATGGTTTAAATGGGAGGAACAGAGTCAAGAGAAAGGAGAGCATCCAGTCAATGCTTTGCATGCAAGGAAGATGATGATTCAAAGGCAGACAAGACAACGGTGTAAGACAAAAAGAGGGATTTGCAAGAAAAATGTGGAAAATGAAGGAGATATTTGAGACTCAGGTAATTTGTGAATGAACTGCTGAATAGGAGAATGGGGCGGATGCTCAGGACACCTGGAGATCTCAGGAATGCAGGGGGAGAAATTGGTAGGTAGATATTGGAATGCTGACTGTTGAATGGTCATGTCAGCTCACTGCACTATATGAATTACTGCTCATTGTGAAGGCTGCTGCAACCATCCTATTTAAGTATAAGAAATTTCAGACCCAATCTAGTGTAGGTGAGGAATAACACTTCCAGGTCTAAGTAGAAGAGGCTCTCATGGCTAACAAGATACCATTTATTGGATGCTAGCACCTAGTTACAGTTACATTGACATGATAGATACTACTACAGACTTTACAGAGGATCTGAACACTGGTCTCACTCCTTCGAGATTCAAATGTGTCCTGCCCAGAAGCCCAGAGGACATCATCATAGTGAGTTGGCACTCCATAGTATTAACCCTTTCAGACCCATATACAGCAATTACCATCTTGCCAACCATGTACTGATGGCAAGCACCGGCCCCAGTGACCAGTAACACTGGTGTAGGCACCCCCCCCACGCTGGTACCAGCAGCCCAAGAGAAAAGGAGAACTGTGCTGCAGCTCTGGGCGGCTCAGTGGTTTGCACTGCTGCTTCACTGCACCAGGCACCCAGGTTCAATTCCACATTCAGGTGACTGTCCGTCTGGAGTTTGTACATTCTCCCCGTGTGTGAATGAGTTTCCCCTAGGTGGTCTGGTTTCCTCCCACAGCCCAAAGCTGTACAGGTTAGGTGCATCGGCCATGTTAAATTCCCCACTGTGCCCAGGGATGAGCGGGCTAAGTGGGTTAGTCAAGGAAAGTGCAGGGTTACAGTGATAGGATATGGGGGTGGGTCTGGGTAGGGATGCTCTTCAGAGGCAATGGGCCAAATAGTTTGCTCCCACACTGTAATGGTTCTATAATTCTAAGTCTGATGTTGTTGAAGTGAATAGTTAATGCTGAGTTTTTCCAAGATAGAAATTGAGAGGCTGTTCCTCAAGCTCACGTTAGTCTTCATCAGAGCAGGTCAGCACCAGACAGGTCGTGAATTCAACTGGTAAGCTCAGTGTTTGTGACTGGAGCCACTGGACAGTGGGCATTGAGGAGATGAAAGGGACATTGTTACATCCCTTGAGTTTAGGATGGAAGATGGAGGATGAGGGAGAAAGTGCTGGGCGTGATGGAAGAGTTGATCATCATGTCACTAAGGGACTCGTTGTGAGGTTCACAGATTTCAGTTTTGGAGGTGGAGGCATGAACAGTCTCCCGAAGTCTGAAGTGAATACCTTCTGTGCTCAGTTATAGAGTCATACAGCATGGAAACAGGCCCTTCAGTCCAACTAGTCCCTGCTGACCATAATCACAAACTAAATGAGTCCCACTTGGCCCATATCCCTCCAAACATTTCTTATTCATGTACTTATCCAAACGTCTTTCAAACATTGTAACTGTACACACAATCCAACACATCCTCTGGAAGTTCATGCCACACATAAACCACTCTCTGTGTAAAATAATTGACCTGTGTCCTTTTTAAATCTTTCTCCTCTCACCTTAAAAACATGCCCGCTAGTCTTGAAACCCTCCACCCTAGGGAAAAGACACCTGCTATGGACATCAGTTACAAGCTGGTTGCCTCACCTTCCTGGACCTCTCAGTCTCCATCTCAGGCAACCAGCTTGTAACTGATGTCCATTTCAAGCCCACCGACTCCCACAGCTACCTAGAATACACCTCCTCCCACCCACCCTCCTGCAAAAATTCCATCCCCTATTCCCAATTCCTCCGCCTCCGCCGCATCTGCTCCCACGACAAGACATTCCACTGCCGCACATCCCAGATGTCCAAGTTCTTCAAGGACCGCAACTTTCCCCCCACAGTGATCGAGAACGCCCTCGACCGCGTCTCCCGTATTTCCCGCAACACGTCCCTCACACCCCGCCCCCGCCACAACCGCCCAAAGAGGATCCCCCTCGTTCTCACACACCACCCCACCAACCTCCGGATACAACACATCATCCTCCGACACTTCCGCCATCTACAATCCGACCCCACCACCCAAGACATTTATCCATCCCCACCCCTGTCGGCTTTCCGGAGAGACCACTCTCTCCGTGACTCCCTTGTTCACTCCACACTGCCCTCCAACCCCACCACACCCAGCACCTTCCCCTGCAACCGCAGGAAATGCTACACTTGCCCCCACACCTCCCCCTTCACCCCTATCCCAGGCCCCAAGATGACATTCCACATTAAGCAGAGGTTCACCTGCACATCTGCCAATGTGGTATACTGCTTCCACTGTACCCGGTGTGGCTTCCTCTACATTGGGGAAACCAAGCGGAGGCTTGGAGACCGCTTTGCAGAACACCTCCGCTCAGTTCGCAACAAACTACTGCACCTCCCAGTCGCAAACCATTTCCACTCCCCCTCCCATTCTTTAGATGACATGTCCATCATGGGCCTCCTGCAGTGCCACAATGATGCCACCCGAAGGTTGCAGGAACAGCAACTCATATTCCGCCTGGGAACCCTGCAGTCATATGGTATCAATGTGGACTTCACCAGTTTCAAAATTTCCCCTTCTCCCACCGCATCCCTAAACCAGCCCAGTTCGTCCCCTCCCCCCACTGCACCACACAACCAGCCCAGCTCTTCCCCTCCACCTACTGCATCCCAAAACCAGTCCAACCTGTCTCCGCCTCCCTAACCTGTTCTTCCTCTCACCCATTCCTTCCTCCCACCCCAAGCCGCACCCCCATCTACCTACTAACCTCATCCCACCTCCTTGACCTGTCCGTCTTCCCTGGACTGACCTATCCCCTCCCTACCTCCCCACCTATACTCTCCTCTCCACCTATCTTCTTTTCTCTCCATCTTCGGTCCGCCTCCCCCTCTCTCCCTATTTATTCCAGAACCCTCACGCCATCCCCCTCTCTGATGAAGGGTCTAGGCCCGAAACGTCAGCTTTTGTGCTCCTGAGATGCTGCTTGGCCTGCTGTGTTCATCCAGCTTCACACTTTGTTGTCTTGGATTCTCCAGCATCTGGAGTTCCCATTATCTCTGATACCATTAAGAATAATTCCTGTTGCAAATTTGTTTCCTTGAAGTTAGTTTGCAATCATGAAATTATATTTATTCAAATTGAGTGACTTGTACATTCCAGAAACTGGAGTAAACGCTACAAGAAGGAAGTGCTCATAATAACCCACCTTTGAAAATAAACTACCAAAAATTATCTATATAATAGTATTCACACACTATGTTGAGCTGACCTTTTGGAATCTTTATTGAAGATCAAAGCTTAAAGAAAACAGTGGTTAGAGCTTAAGTGACTGAATGACATTCAATTAAAATAGTATTAACACTTCAGGATAAATTTTGTTTAATTTACTCCTACTCAGATGTAACAACATTAGTGACTTTTTTTAATTGGACATCATAATGTCTGACTCCTACTCAAATGTAACTAAATTAAAGACTTTGGGGGTTGATACAGCTTAATTTACTCCTACTGCTCTGTAACCACATTAAAGATGCTTTAGGGTAGATACTGTTTCCCATCAATTTTATTTAACAGAAACCTGAGCTTGCAGCTACAGTTATTTGAACGCATGAAAAATTCATATACCAAGTACTTTTTCCTATCCAGGAGAATATTAATTTTCTGAGTTTTCCAAACTCAAGCACTGCTAAATCTGTCAATTAATGCCCAGTGTGAAACACGAGATGACACTTACATCTCCATTACCCCTTTAAATACAAAATGATATCATTATCAAAGAAATTACCTGATCTGCATGGCATTTCTGGAGGTTATCAATCTTGCTGGGGAACCACATTTGGGAGGAAAGCTGACTGGAAGTCATATTTTTAATGATGATTTCTGGTCATGTTTTCAATCATTATTAAGCTTGCAAGTGGGCTGCACAAAGTGGTCTTATTACCAGATGCAAGAGTGTTAATTTGTTCATCTATATCCCAGTCCAATACTAGTGAAAATCAGACACTGTCTGTCCAACAACGCTGTATCATGTAGGACAAAAACAATAAAGGCACCTAGATGTTGCTGCAGTGAGCCAGGACGGCAGAGCGTCAATTTTTACTCTTGGGAAGTTGCAATCGGGAGGATGAAATTTTGACTCCGTTTGATGGAGGAGTGGCCTTGGAATTAAGGGAAGAAGTACAGAGCGGAATTTTCCCTGCCCTTGTATGGTGCGGGCAAAGCAAGAGAAAATATGGCAAGAAGGGAACAATCACATTCTCAATGTTGAGAAATGGAAGTCAGATTTTCACTTAAACGGCTAAATGAGAATTAATGGCTAGCTGTTTAGTTCCATGCATTTGTATCTCACTGTTAGATAATATTGTTTCATTTACCAGCAGCTCATAATTCTCCCACAAAGCTGGAATACTGGGCAGCACCAATTCCTGGTGTGCAACTCAGGGTGGTTACCAGATAGCTTGCTACTGACTTCTCCAGGTCTCCATCTCAAGGTCCTTTCACCAAAATCTCATTATACAATCCATGGGCAGTGTCTGGATCTTCCTTAATCCACAGACATCAGCATCAGCAAATCACCAGTCTCCCCACATAATCTCGGGCTAACTTCAGCACCTCACCACTGCACTTTGGAGTTCATCTTACACTGTAATACTCCAGTCAGGTCGCAGGGACCCACACCCATCTCATGCATCTACACAGGCTGATTCTCAGGGGCTCTTTGCTCATTTTCTCAGCACACCCTCACTTTACTTGGATGCTCACAGCATCTTTGCCTGGCCTTTTAGTGCACAGGTGAAGGCCGGCAGCTTGTGGTGGTTTCCCACATTGATGTGACCTTGTCACTATGCACCACTATGGCATATAGGTCCCACGTGTATAGCACGTTCCTGCAGCTTACACAGCTGGGAGCTGAATCTTTTGTTGTTTTGGCTAAAAGTCAAGTTTTTCAGAGGGATCAAGCCCCTGTGAGATTTCTCTCCATTACTTACCAAATGTGCCTCATTAACTACTTACTCCACCCTCAAGTCCAATTCTGTTGCACCATACTATGCACCGTTCCCAGAGCAACTCTCCACTTGGTTGCAAGCTGGCATCTCTTGCCCAGTGCCATCTTTAAAAGCACATTGTGTACCCAGATGAGCACCCTCAGAGGGAGCTGCCCTGCACTGTTTGTTGACCTTTCCCCTACTCTGTGGACAGGGACTTGAAGTTTAGTCCAACCTTAGCCTCAAAAAGATAGGATTCTAACAAATATCTCTCAGCTTGTACACACTGTCAGTTGTTAGCACTGGCACATTACTTTGAACATGACACAACATTTACTGACACACCTCTATCACTTCCTTATCTGGGGTGAAGTGGTACCCAATCAGAGGCAGCTGCCTCTAAGTGCCGGGGGGATATCTTCTTAACCCCATGACAGAGAGTCTTTACTGAGGAATTGAAGATGTAGCCAACATGACCTCACAGGTATGTTCCTGTTGAATCCATTTTCATATGGGCCAGTTTCCCAGCGTGCCACAGTAAGCAAGCTGCAGATGGTAAAGATATATACTGCTGTCTTCCCCTTCTCACCTCACTGCAAGTCTACCTACCCATGGGCTTTTTCTCCCTCTGGTAACCAAGACCTGTCATCTGGTTACAAAAGACAATGGGACTGTGAAGTGCAAGGAGAACAGGACTCTGATGATAAAAGAAGCCACTCAGATATTAGGACTGCACAGACCTTAGGGAAAAAGCTCTGAATTTGCACAGAGAGATTGCGGAAGTAATGGCCAACCCCATGAGGACACTTGCTGACCCAACCCCAATGAAATCTGACAGCCAGCTTTTAAACCAAACAAGAACCGTCCAATGTTTGAGGGTTATGGTGAAAACAGGCGGAACTCCTGGGGTCCCTGTTTGTTAGGCAGGCCCAGCTCAGCACCTGGTTGGCACAGACCATTGTCTTGATGCCAGTGCCGAGAGGGGCTTGCAGGATCTCATGGCAGTTCAATCAGGATTGCCGAGGCACTGCCTCTAGAGGGGCGAGGGGAGGAAGTGGCAGTGACTCCATGCAGTGTGAGCCTCTCTCAAGGTGACAGCGTCGCTGCCTCCACCGCTGCCATGTAGTCATTCCCCTTGCTTGCTATCAGTCAGCCCATGCAGACTGAGGTGGTACACTTTTTCTTGAGCCAGCTCTGCTAGAAGACGTCCTGCAAGAGTCCCCTATCTCAAACCAGCAGCGTACCACAAGCCATGCTCCAATCTTGGGGGTAGCACCGAGTGGGAGCACTTAGACAAGCAAAGGCACTCAGCAGAGAGTTTGATTTGTCTTTTGCCTGTCTTGTTAAGTGTTAGATATTGTTGATTTGGACAGTTGTTTTGCAGGGCTTTGATTGCAGGCCTGTGGCCAAGGAGGCATTGTGATTGTAATAGAGTGATGCTAAGGCTTGAATTTCTGTCAAATGCTGATGGCAAAGTGCTGATCAATATTGGTTACCTCATCTGCCTGGGTCCCTGTAGCTCTGCTGGTCAGGGCCGTGCAGGATGCTGGTGACAATGACAGGCTACTTCCTAATTCCAGCAAGTAGCGAAGGCTTCCTCCAAAGCAATTCAAGTTGCAGGGCCAGTTATTGAAGATCCACCCATGGTCCATGTTTCTTGAGGCAGTGCAGTTGTCATTGCTTTTCACTTACTCTTTTGTGGGTGCCAATAAAGATGTGTAGAATCTCTAATTGTACTGTAGAAGGTTGTGGTGAGCCACTTCCTTGAATTGCTGCAGTATCCGTTTTGGTCACTTGTGGTTAAATTGTAGACAGGATGTATCAGCTACGCTGGTCAATGAAGAAATCTTGCCATCCAACAGCTTTCCTCTGGCCACGATGCTCTGCCCAATGTGAATGGAACCACACAGAATAGATATATTATAACTGTATGCAGTAACACAGGCCTACATCGGTATGATGCACTGACTGTGGTTGCAGACCAACTACACATTCTACAGGCTTTGCGATTGTGGTCAACATCAGGAATGAGATTTAGCACCATTTCTTCTTTTGTGACCTTCCCTTGTTCCATCTCCCCCTTATACTGCAGGCCAAAGGTAATGGTAACTTCAGGACTCAAATAGTCCAAACAGAATCCTTGAGGCCAAAACCAAGGACTTTTCTGTGTGCAGCACCAGCGTCTTGTCGAATTCACCAGCTTGAAACAACAAGGATGAGGCAATAGCCTAGTGGTATTATCGCTGGACTGCTAATCCAGAGACCCAGATAACATTCTGGCAGCCCCAGTTCGAATCCTGCCACAGTAAATGGTGGAATTTGAATTCAATAAGAAATATTTGGAACAACCATCTAATGATGACCCATGAATCCATCGTTGATTGTCAGAAAGACCCATCTGATTCACTAATGTCCTTTTGGGAAGGAAAGTGCCATCCTTACATGTGGCTCCAGACCCACAGCAATGTGGTTGACTCTGAATTGCCTTCTGGGCAATTAGGGGTGGGCAATAAATGCTAGCCTAACCAGTGAGGCCCTCATTCTATGAATGAATAAAGAAACTTGTACAAGCCAGAGTTCCAGACTAATGTTCTGCAGCCATGGGCTCAAATGTCATCATGGCAGAAATTTGAATTCAATAAAAACCTGGAACTGAAAATAAAGCAAGTCTAATGGTAACCAGGTAATCACGGATATGTGTTGTAAATAACTATCTGGTTCACTTATATCATTTAGGGAAGAAAATCTGCCATCCTTACCTCATCTGGCCCATATGTGACACCAGAACCACAGCAACATGGTTAACACTTAACTGCCCTCTGACATGGTTCAACTCAAGACCAGTTAGCAGTGAATAGACAATAATGCACACATCACATGAAAAATAAATTGCTTCTTTCTGTGCTGACTCAAAGGGCCTATCTAATTATCAGTGGTAGATACATCACTTGAAAGTCTTAACAAGAAAGGCATACTTCTCTTACAGAATAAGGTGTAGAACATTGCATGACAGCAATGCGCTCAATTATTGTTATCTAGTTAGACATAATTACAACTAACAGATATTCACTGGTATCTCATACAACACTAGCTGTTGCTCTATGAAAAGCCTGTAACGTTGTCAGATTGGCGGAGCTAATGCAACTTCGGCACTAATTCCTCCAGAACTGTCAACTCACGCAACACAATTTAAACAGCAGCTGACCTGATGATCCCTTCTAACAGCACAGGTAATGGGGGCTCCTCTTTCCTCCTGCTGAATACATGCTTAGACATTTATATTCAAAGGAGAGTGGTAACTGGAGCTGTGAGATTAAAATTGGCAGGATCAGCATCACACGCATCCCGATTTCACCATCTCCTGTTCTTCCGCGTACCCCATACTGCTGACCTTACTGAATGGCGCCCAGTGTGCCCTGTACTGAGACGTACATGTGAAGCATCAACATCATTTGAGGTCATGGACAAAGGAATTGGATTCCAGATGATAAGTGAGAGTAACAACCCTTGAGATCAAGGCACAATTGACCAAGAGTGTGGCATCATGGAACCCTGGCAAAACTGGAATCAATGGTTATCAGGGGACAAACTCTCTCCTGGTTGGAGTCATGCTTAGGAAGGTGGCTGTGATTGTTGGAGGTTGGCCATCTCAGCTCCAGAATGTTTCATAGGAGTTCCTCAGGGTAACATCCTGGGCCCAAATATCTTCAGCTGCTTCATCAATGGCCTTCCATTCATAATAAGGTCTGAAGTGGGGATGTTTGCCGAAGATTGCACAATATTCAATACCAGTTGCAACTCCTCAGAAATTAAAGCACTCCATGTTCAAATGCAACAAGATCTGGACAAAATCCAGGCTTGGGTTGATACTTGGGCTGGCAAATAACATTCATGCCACAAAAATACCAGCCTATGACTATCACCAATAAAAGACAATCTAACCTTCAGCCCTTCACATCCAATTGTGTTACCATCACTGACTTTTCCACCGTCAACATTACCAGGGACCAGAACCTCATCACATAAACACAGTGGCTACAAGAATAGGTCAGAGGCTAGGAATACTGTGGTGTGTAACTCACCTTCTGATTCCCTAGAGCCTGCCCACCATCTACAAGGCACAAGTCAGGAGTGTGATGGAACACTCCCCACTTGCCCTGATGGGTGCAGCTCTAACAACACTCAAGAATGTTGACACCATCCAGAACAAAGCAGTCGGTTGATTGGCACCACACCCACAAGCACCCACTCCCTCCACCACTGACCCTCAGTAGCAGCAGAGTTTACCATCTACAAGATGCAATGAAGAAATTCACGAAAAATCATCAGACAGTACCTTCCAAACCCACGGCCACTTCCACCTAGAAGGACGAGGGCAGCAGATACATGGGGACACCATTCCCTGTAGGTTCCCCTCCAAATCGCTCACGATCCCGACTTGGAAATATATCACCATTCCTTCACTGTTGCTGGGTCAAAATTGTGGAATTTCCTCCTCAAGGGCATTGTGAGTCAACCCACAGCAGGAGGACTGCAGCAGTTCAAGGCAACTCACCACCAACTTCTCAAGGGCAGCTAGGGACGGGCAATAAATGCACTGGCACATTCAGGGATGCCCACATCCCATGAATGGATAAAATAAATGTGACATTGAATCCATGGGCTTTACATCACCCTACTTTGGAGCATTTATGCTTAAAGAAATAGAAGACCACTTCCGGATCACAGAATCACTACAGTATGAAAGCAGGCCATTCAGCTCATCGAGTCCACACCAGTCCCCCGCAAACAGCATCCCACCCAGTATCCTATCCCTGCAATTCCCATGACTAACCCACTTAGCCTGTACACCACAGGGCAATGTAGATTGGCTAATCCACCTAATCTGCACATCTTTGGACAATGAGAGCAAACGTGAGCACCTGGAAGAAACCCACGCAGACCCGGGGAGAATATGCATGCTCCACACAGACAGTCACCCAATGCTGGAATCAAACTTAGGTCCCTGGTGCTGTGAGGCAGCAGTGCTGACCACTGAACCAACATACCGTGAAACGTCAGCTTTTGTGCTCCTGAGATGCTGCTTGGCCTGCTGTGTTCATCCAGCTCCACACTTTGTATCTTGGATTCTCCAGCATCTGCAGTTCCCATTATCTCTAACCCCAGGATGGGTCCAGGTTTTCCACATTATTCAAGACCAGCTCTAGCTATATCAGAAATAGCTCCCTGTTGTGTCTGTCTGTGGGGCTGCAAACACGTATACTTTATAAGATCTATTGGCCAAACAAAAGCCGTAGGGAGCAGGGATCAAGATGATTACAAAATAAATCGTTTCAGAAGAGATAAAATATTAGATGAATTATCAAGAGGGAGCTAAAAGTGATCCTTCTCCATCCCATAGAAAAATGGAAGAAAGATGAGACTGGGAGGAAAGATAGGCAGGAAATAAAAATAAATGTATACAAGAAGAGTTTTTTGCATTAATATAAAGCACAACCTTCGAAACAACCTCAATAATAAAATGGCCAACTCTTAAAAATGAGTGCTGAAGACTAAAAGAATTAAATAAACATATGGAGCAGAGAAACATTCCCCTGAGAATAAACTTGCGTATGTTTATATTCTGTCAGTTATTTCTGGACCTACTGCAGTTCTGAGTATGTGTAATGTTAGCCTGTTCTTTTTGTACTGAAAACTAGTGCTCGTGGCTTACTTGGACACCCTGCTAATGTAACACTTAACTCAGTGAAATGAATGTTACTCCTGCCCCACCTTATCTTCCGCATAAAAACCTTTCCTCGCTACCATCAGTTCTGAGGAAAGGTCACTCGATCAGAATCATTACCTCTGATTTCTCCCCACAGATGCTACCAGACCTGCTGAGATTTTGCGGCGATTTCTGTTTAGGCTTCATGAAATTAAATAACTTTTTTTCAGAGTTATGTCTCTGTAAAAACATTTGAACTAAATGAATTGGTCTTTTGGGAAATAACAAACATGAGAAGCCATCTCATTCCTCTAGCCTATTCTGCCATCCACTGAGATCACAGTTTATCTGCAACGTCATTCAGTCAATCTTACACTATATCCTTTAATGTCTTTGGTTAATAAAATGTATTAATCTTAGATTTGATCAAGCATCAATTGCTATTTATGAAAGAAAATTCCAAGCTTCCACAACCTTTGTGTGTTTCCCAATTTCACCCCTGAAAATCTGACACTCGTTTTTCAACTGTGTCTCCTAACCTTAGACTCACATCATTTATTTCTACCTACCCCATTTATTCTCCTTAATATCTTAAAAAAAATTAAATCCAAATGCCTCTTAACTTTTAAAAGGATATTCTCTACCTACTGTCAGCTTTATTTGAACCTAGGATCCATGTAACTGTTTTGTTCCCCTTTCAAATACTGCTTTGAATTTATTCATATTCCAACTGATATTATGTAAATGTTTATGCACAGTTAGCCATTCAATGGGTCACATTTAAAAAGATTACATTCAAACACCTGGACCATTGGGTGTAAAAGATTTAAGAGGGTTCTGTCTGTCATGACAACTGCTCAACCTCTCTCAGCAATTCCCACATGTACCTGACCTTTTTGGATGCTTCACTCAATGAACAATGAGGGGTGTCAGCTCGCAATCTAACAATGTTGAATCTGAGAAACTGACATCTTCTATTAGACATATCTTTGGGAAGGGAAGACTGCAGAGATCTGGCCAATGGGCTCAATTGAATAGATATTGTTTACAAAAGGTGTTGGTCAGTCCTTTGCATGTAAGAGTGGGCTAACAGGCCTGATGTCCTTTCCCAGCCCTTATTTTCACCTTTGTATGCACGAAGTAAAGTGTCTAATCTGAGAATTACTGGTAAAAGGTCAGTCTATTAGAGGGCTTGGTCTGTTATGAGCCAGGGCCGTCATCCCAGCTTGGTCTGGCGGTTGTGTCAGAGTCAATTCCAGGAGATTACACATTAAGCATCAAGGGTGGTGGAGGGTGAGGGGGTGTGGGGGACAGTGCTGTGTTGGGGAAGTTGAGGTGTTCTAGGAATTCAAATGAGGGATCTTAGGGTAATCACTATTATTTCTTTATTTTTCTAATTTTATCCCTTAGAGTTTGTATTTAAGTGCTACATTTGTACTTAAGATGACGCCATAAGTGGTGACCTGTAAACTTCTCACTATACTCATTTGAGTGAATGTGGCAATAAAGCTAATTCCAATTATAACAAAAAATGTTGGGAGACAATATAGCATCGGAGGGAATGGAGGACTGCAGGATGGTGATACATTGACAATCAACATCACCTTGTTGTGCTGAAGGGTCAGGCTCAGTGCTAAGCAGAAGGCTCAAAGTGGGTGTGAATTGGGGGATGAACAGTCGAACAAGACAATTGGGTGGAAATGTGTGGGGAGGCAGTATAACTTGATGAGGTTACAGGAATTGCAATGCAGAAAGGAATATGAAGATTTGTATGTGAAGCAAGAATCACAGTGAGAGGCTACAACTCCCTCTCTCAGGCATAATGTGGAAAGCTTTCCACCTTCATCTGATTCACAGTGAAGATGAGAAATGGCTGCCTGCGTGTCCAGTGGGAGCAGAATAAGTGCATTTTGACTGTAGGAGGGGGCACTACTTAAGAGCAGCATAGTTCCTTTCAAGGGGCTATTGCATCAATCGAGCACTCATAGATTTGAGATTAAAGTCAGCTACACTCACACATGTGTGCATATGTGCCTCACACTTTGACCAACTACATTGGTTAGAAATCCTGGTCACAGCAAGACTGTCAATCACTACTAGTTAATTTGCGTAATCTCTGTGCTTCAGAACTAATCACAAACAGCCTCCAAAAATATCACAATTCCCAAACACATTCCAAGGTGTATAGGCCACTCCAAGAACACCAAGATAACATGGAGTGGAGCTGGAGGAACACAGCAGGCCAGGCAGCATCAGAGGAGCAAGAAAGCTGATGCTTCGAATCTGGGCCCTTCTTCAGAAAATGAACGCCGAGCTGCTTTCCTTTCACATTGAGCTGTAAGTATGTCAGCACATGCGCTTCTATGAGATGTTGCCTCTCGTTGCGTGTTGTGGAGGATGCAGGGACAAAGTTACAGTAATCCTACTGCACTTATAATTTTCTGGTGTATTTCTGCATATCGCTTGAGCTGCATACTTCTGAAAAAACATTCTGCGTAACCTCTGTAGCTTTGTTCTTCTATTTGCAGACAGCTGGTGATTGAAAGTGCAAATAGATTTTCTCATGTGATAATGTATTTACAATAAAGTGTCACCCACACCACCTGTCTGTCCTCAAAAAAGCTTTACATAGAAATGTACAGCACAGGAACAGGTCCTTCGGCCCACAATGCTGTGCCAAACATGACGCCACATAAAATTAACCCCTTCTGTCTGCCCTTGGTCCACATCTCTCCATTCCTTGCATATTCACGTGCTTATCTAAAAGTCCCTTACATGCCCTATTGCATCTGCCTCCACCACCACATCTGGCAACACGCTGGGGACACATACCACCCTCTGTGTAAAAACTTGCCCCTCATGTCTCCTTTGAACTTTTCCCCCTCTCACCTTAAATGTATACCCCATGGTATTATGCATGTCAATTCTAGGAAAAAGATTCTGACCATCAACTCCATCTATGCTCTTTTAATTTTATAGACTTCCATCAGGCCTTTCCTCGGCATCCACTGTTCCAGAGAAAATAACCTGAGTTTTCCTAGCCTCTCCCAATAGCTCATACTCCCTATTCCAGGTATCATCCCGGTAAACCTCTTCTCCACCCTTTCTCTCTCCTTTTCCTCCCACAATGGAGTGCCTGGATTTGTAGTGTGGGTTGAGGGAGCTTGCCTGAAAGTGGAGCATAAACATATTTGCTGGAAAAGCTCAGCGGGTCTGGCAACATCTGTGAAGGAGAAAAACAGAGTTAACATTTCAGGTCTGGTGACCCTTCCTCGGAACTTCCCAAAAGTGGAGACTTGGAGTTTTGGATGGATGACTCTGGAAGAGTGTGTGGCTAGAGGACCCGGGCATGCAGAGAGTTGGTAGTGACAGGCAGGTTGGAGGTGGAGAGGCTAGGCATTTCTGGGATGCCCTGAAAGGAAACTCTGGGAGGAAGGAGCATGGAATGAAGCCACGATCCCTCTCTGCCACCACCCCCAATCCCTGTCATCGAGTGGTTGATGCAGGTCTGTGTGTTTCCCCAGTAGCCAATGAATATTCTACTGGACCCGGCTATCCATAACAGCACCAACCTGTCGATAGATACATCCAGGCACACAACAGCCAGCACTGTACTGATATCATTGGCGGACAGCTGTAATGTTTGATCCAGTTTACCCAGTGTCTCAGACAAATCTACTTGCTGCCCCATGACTGCACATGTTGTGATGACTTAACTGGGAGGAGTGCACCAAAAAAATCCCCACAAGCAGTCACAAAATGTATAAAATCCCAGCTGAATCACCAAGGCGACCAACTGCTACTCAGGACGAAAGTAATTCACACCCAGGATACAGAAAATCATTCTACAATGCACTTTTAACTTTAACAAATGAAACAGACAAGAAAGGATTTCTAACCTACTACTGTGCCTTCAAAAAAAACTCATACACACACACATACGTTCATGGTTAAGGCAGGCAAAAGACAGACAAATTGACAAAGATATCATGGGTAGAAACAAAATAAAGATGGAGAGAACAGTATTCTGAAGCTCAAAAGCCCAAAGTATCATTTTAACTGTCTGGATCCACAAAGAAACTGTTCTGAATACACTCTATGATTGCTTCCTCATGGCTATCCATCTCTATGATGCCCTCCTGTTTCATTCTAGTCCCATTCTACAACTGGCTATACTCTGAACAAATTGCCACTGCCAGGATATCAGAAACAGACCAGCCAGTTGCCCCCGGCACTGTCAATCTGCAGCTGGCATACATAGTTCCTGATGTTTGCCAACGATATAACAATGAGGGAAGATGCTGCAGGCAATAGTGAGAGTGGGAGGGTACAGAAGCAGAGACAGAGTGTGAGGTATCTGAGAGAAGATGGTATCACATACACTAGTGGATTAGAAGAGACCACACACCAACACCAAACCCCGGTCACTAACCCTGTACACCCTCTGTGCTGCTCACTCACCCACTACCTGCACCAACTGCAACATCTCCCCCAATACCACCCACCTGGCTCATTTCAGGAGGGAAAAGCCCTCAATTGGGCAGGAAGAGTCAGGCCGGGTGATGGGCCATGCCACCTTCAGCTCCTCCCCCTTGTGTGGACAGAGTCCTGACTCTGACTGTCCCCAGGGGCTGACTGAGTGTGCCCCAGGCCCTGCACCAGTATTGGATGTTCCCCTTGCCTTACTGTGCCAGCACCCCCTGGCAGAAGGCTATCTCCCTTGACCTGGTTGAGAACTATTGAAAACCATGGGACGGCATAGTGGCTCGGGGTGGCATGGTGGCACAGCCGTTAGCACTGCAGTCTCACAGCACCAAGGACCCAGGTTCAATTCCAGCCTCGGGCAACTATCTGTGCGGAGTTTGCTTATTCTCCCTATGTCTGCGTGGGTTTCCTCCGGGTGCTCCGGTTTCCTCCCACAGTCCAAAGATGTGCAGGCTAGGTGGATTGACCATGCTAAATTGTCCCATAGTATTCAGGGGTCTGTGGGTTATCGTAGGGATTCTATGATTCTATGATGTGCTGCTGACTTTGTGTCCCTGCTAAACAGCAGTACTGTGAGCCTAGTATCACTGGCTGAAGCGGCAAGATGCAAAAACTCAAGACAAGGCAGTGATGTTGTGACTACCCAGGTAGGCCAGAAGCCTGTGAGTGCTAAGGAAGCAAATGTGAGTGCTAAGGAAGCCTGAGATGCAGCCTGGAGCAGTCGACGAGCTGGGGTTGTGTTCCTGAGCACACAGTGTCCTTGTAGCAGTGTTACAATGAGAGTTACGAGGGCAGTTTGAGGAACAGCACTGAAGGGGAAAATTGTCCTCTTCGTTGGTTGAAGATCTGCCATGCAGGATGTTTATAGAGAATGGTGCATGTCCAAAGCCAAGATCCATGGATGTTGGTGTCTGTGTGTATGTGTTGTTGTGTGTGTGCATGTGCGGGCATGTGTGCGCGTGCGTGTGCGTGTGTGTGTGTGTGTGTGTGTGTGTGTGCATGTGTGTGTGTGTGTGTGCGCGTGCTTGTGTGTGTGTGTGTGTGTGTGTGTGTGTGTGTGTGTGTGTGTGTGTGTGTGACTTGTGGCCACAGGGTGTGCCTGAGATCTTGGTACTCAATATCCAACATGGAGCTCCTTTGGAGCAAGCAGTGAGCTGGAGTCACTTCGTGCCTGCTCTGACTGTGGGCCCAGAATTCTCAGCATCGACTTTACTCAAAGAAGCTGGTATTATCAGAAGATGCATATTAATGAGGTGAGAGTTGCAATTAAAAGGATTATTAACAAGCAATAGCCGTCCTTAATTTGCTCGTCACTGCAGCAAGTGGGAGGTTTTCATTTTACAGAATGTGCTCACTGTAAAAGTTTACAGCTTTGAGTTTAGTTTCATTTTAATGGTGCAAATGGTAACGTTTATGGAGACTGGTGCAAATGTCAGTGACAAAGCAGGATTTGTAAGCATGTAGCTTGCTACACCAACCCCACTTTATCCACGTTGTGAGATGAGGACAAAGCAACAATTCTTGTGCTAAACTCAAATATGTTAAAAGTTGCAACAATTTGATTCCAACATCAAGGTAAGTCTCACTGGACTTCCTGTGTAATTCTGACACATTTTCCAACCGTAGCCAATGTTGTTCAGCCCTCTATAAGATTCAGCCCTTAGACTTTCTTATCCAACAAATGCACACCCTCAGTCTATATCTACAGTGGGCCTTGAGTCACTTGTGGGACAGACCAGGTAAAGACAGCAGATTTCCTTCCCTAAAGGACATGGTGAATATGAATGGGTTTTTACGTAGTCGTCAGACATTACCTGGTCACAATTAGGCTAACGTCTTATTGTAAATTTTTATTCAATGTAAATTTCAGCCTCTACCATGGTGGGATTCCAACTCCTGTCCCCAGAATATTTGGTGAGGTCCTGGGCTACTAGCCAAATGACATTCCTACTATATGATTAAAACCAATCACATGGATTTCTCAGTAACACCCCCCACCCCCAGATAGTCATGCCACAGTGGATCATTAACTGTCATTAAACAACATAAGAAATTTCTATTCTTCAGTTCTGCTGACCTGGCCTTGAGTTAGTTGCAAACCTGCGCACCTCACAGTAATACATCTGACTCTGTTCAGGTTCGTGCAAGGCCTCCTCCCTGACATCATCATCATGGTGTTGCTCATGGTCTTCCAGGCACTAACTCTTGCAGAACTCTTCCCGATCCTTACACTACAGCTTTATCCTGAATGCTGTTGAGCTTCTCAAATGTTGTTTGCAATTGGACTTGGCCAAGCAATGAGCATGCCCATGTATTCCTGACTTGAGAAATGAGGATAATAATAAGAGCTTTATGCATTCAGAGGGTGAGCCATGTTTGCAGTTCCATGAGCCCAATGCTGATATGGCTGGCCTTAGGATGCCAATGGGTGGTGGACTCAGTAACAGCGGTTTATTGGAATCAAGCCCTGACTGAGCAGATGTAAATCTCTGAGATAATGGGAACTGCAGATGCTGGAGAATTCCAAGATAATAAAATGTGAGGCTGGATGAACACAGCAGGCCAAGCAGCATCTCAGGAGATGTAAATCTCTGCTGTAGTTTGTCAATTGGAGATCTATATGAAAATATAATTGGCAATTTGAAGATAGTTCTTGGTAACCATTGTCTCACAGTAGCAAATACCCAAGGTTCAATGCTCATTGGAAAAGCTCACTCTTGTAGAATGCCTAGACTTGGAGATGCAGTTGTTGGAGTGTTCCACGGGGTGAAGCTGGGGACATAGTGTAGTGGATTCCTCAAAGTCTGAGTCTAAGACGTAGTTCTGGGAGGAAGAGAAAGGGAGACTTTACTCTGATTGTACACACTGGGAAAGCTTGTACACACTGTGAACTTACCCATCATATAAAATATAGGGAACAGTGAGGTGCGTGTCACTAAAATGTACCAATCCATTGATCCCCGCTTCAACAACCACCCAGATAAGAAAAAAGAACAAGTTTCAGACTGAAAGACATCTCGACAGTTTCATCTGATTCTGAACTAGCCCTTCAGGGACAAGCACAAAGTTCAGAGTCACCATGAAAACCAATGGTCAAAAGGGGCATTAATAAGTAAGGAAAGGGCTAACCTTAGGGAAAGATACTGTGTTATTCTAAAGAAAGTAGTCTCTGGAAATAAAAGATAATATAGATTTTTCGCGAGTGCTTTGGGTCTTCATTGCTACAAATCTATATTTAGATAGAAACAAAATGTTCCTTGAATAGTAATAACTTACTCTCCCTTTTTGCATTGCCAGACTTACATTTGTTCAAATGATAATATTCCACATCTGTGTGCCATTTTGTGCACAAAATACCCATACAACAGATGTGATATAAGCAGAATGTTTTGCAAGATTAAATATACTTAGCAATAATTAACAAGGATAATTTCCAAAGACTGTGTCACGTTCTGAACTGAATACATAGTAACAGTTTTTTATTTAATATGCATGCTTTGAAAGCAGTTGATTAACATTGCGCTAATTGGCATACTTCATGTGATGCTCAGAAAATAACTTACGTGTGTTTGATGCCATGTTGACCAACTGCAAGCTCCAACTGATGTTCAGGATGTGAAACACTGTTGCATTGATCCAGACTGTTTCCAGTAAATGTGTGCAGCCAACAGCTTAAACATTAGAGAATCATAGGGAGTGCCTCAGTGTATGTCAATGCCTTACCAGTAAAGAAAACACACAGGGCTCATTTTAACTAAAACAAATGGAAATAAAATCAGTGTGATACCAGATCTGTCAAGTAACGCACTGGGCAGCTGAGATTAAAAGTTCCATCAGCCTGCTAAATAAGTACAGTAAATGACAATCCCGTCTAAAATAAATGTAAAACAAAATCTATCAGCTCCTGAAGCACAGTCTAAACAATAAAGTAAACAGAATGAGATGAATGGATTATCCTCCTTGCAAATCTCTAACACTTCGCATGATTGACATAGCTGACCCACAACTGACTTAAAACACCTTGAGTGAAGCAATTTCTTGAATCAGTCTATAGGGCTGACCCTTACTGAAACTGTGACTGTCTCATCCAGATTGTCCAGCTGGATTTTTCCCAGAATTTTATGCAATGAGATCACTTCTGAATCTTCTAAATTCCAGGAAATGTTGGAGTAGTCCACTTAATCATTTGACAATCAACTCACCCCAGGAACTAGTTTTGTGAATTTTCTCTGCATTCTCTTGAGGGAAACTGTTCCCATTCTGAGATAAGGAGACCAGAGCTGCACACAATTTTTCAGTTGTGGTCTTAATATATGAAAACCTCTACAGTGATACGCATCAATCTCTCTGTAACAAAAGCAGTAACATTGCATTGTGTTTACAAATGTCACATAGTATTATCTCAAAACAGGCTGTTCATAGACTAAAGTGGAAAAGAAGTCCTCAGTGTGATGTTCACTAGGCTTTAGGTTCAAATTAAATATTAAACTGTACAAGTTTCTAAATTGAACGACTCATTTCAGTTCATGAGTGAGAGCTCTGGGCAGTGAAATCATCAGTAATTACATTTCACATTGCAACATCACCAAGGCACCATCACATCACCTCACAGTTTGGAGATCTTCACCTGTCCTACAACATTTAAATTCCTTCAATTTTAATTTTGCTCCACTTATTTCAGATTTGACCTAAAGCTCCACAGATGTATGAAGAAAAGTTCTTACAATGGCACACTGACATAAACACACTGATCTTCGAGTAAGCATACTCCAAAGCGGCCTTCAAGATACAGAATGCAGAATCACTGAGCAGAGGCTGATGACCAAGTTCTGTACCCATGAGGATGGCCTCAACCAGAATCTTGGGCTCATGTTGCACTACAGATGACCCTGTCACACTATATAATCTCACACAAAAACACACTCACACACACATTTGCACACTCACAAAATCATCTGTCATACACACACACACATAGTCACAAACATATTTACACCCTCATACGCATACACTCCCTCACACTCACACACTCTCTCTCTCTCTTTCTTTCTCTCACACACACACATATTCACTCTCTCTCACACACACACATGCACTCTCTCCCTCACACACACACACTCTCACTCACACACGCACATCACACTCTCTCACACACTTTCTCACACACGCAGTCTCTCTCTCTCAGACATACACACACACTGTCACTCACACACTCACATCACACACACACACTTTCTCACACACACAGTCTCTCTCTCTCACACACACACACACTCTCTCTTTCACACACACATATGTAAACATAAATCTATGGGGTAAATTATTTCATCCAAGATATTCATGTATTTGCAGGTTCATTCTATTTTGTTCAAGAAAATACACCCAGTCTTACTCCAGGTTGAAACACAGTCGGATTCTAAACAATGCCTCACACCGAAACTGCACTACCTGATCTGCGATGTCTCCTCTTGTATACACTGATCAACCTTCAATTATCTCAAGGCAATAATTTGAAAGAAATTCTGGTATTTGCATTTTAATCTATAAAAACCTGCATCTCCTTTCTTACTGATTAAAGATTCAACAGGAGGCAGTCAGCGAGCCTATTTTAGGATTGCTAACTTTCTGCTTCTAAATTCTGTGTCCATATATCTCCTCTCCAACGCTATACCTGAGGAAGGAGTAGAGGACCGAGAGCTAGTGTTTTCAAATAAACCTGTTTGACTCTCACCTGGTGTCGGGTAATTTTTGACCTAGTCCAACACCAGCACCTCCACATCAGTCTTATATGAACATAGGGCTCCCAGGGTATTATTGGAGAAATAGACAGAAATGTGAAGGTAAGTCTTTATCTTTTGTCTTTTCCCTTTATTTCCCATAGTACAAGGGCATAGGGCAGTGTGTGATACAGAATACACACAAGGAAGTGGTCTACATATCTAAGAGTTATTTTCTTCTTCCTCCTGTGGCTGAGTGCTAGTCATTTTTTCAGAGATAGTAGGAACTGCCGATACTGGAGAATCTGAGGTAACTAGATGTAGAGCTGGATGAACACAGCAGGCCAAGCAGCATCAGAGGAGCAGGAACGCTGACGTTTCGGACCTAGACCATTCTTCAGAAATGGGGAAAGGGAAGGGGGTTCTGAAATAAATAGGGAGAGAGGGGGAGGCAGAAAAATTATGGATAGAGGAGAAGATAGGTGGAGAGGTGAAAAAGGTGGGGATGGAACCAGTAAAGATGAGTGTAGGTTGGGAAGTAGGGAGGAGATATGTCAGTCCAGGGAGGACAGGCAGGTCAAGGGGGTGGGTTGAGGTTAGTAGGTAGGAGATGGGGGTGTGGCTTTAGGAGGGAATAGGTGGGAGAAAGGACAGGTTAGGGAGGCGTGGACGAGCTGACCTGGTTTTGGGATGCAGTGGGGAGACGGGAAATTTTGAAGCTTGTGAAGTCCACATTGATACCATTGGGCTGCAGGGTTCCCAAGCAGAAAATGAGTTGCTGTTCCTGCAACCTTCGGGAGGCATCATTGTGGCACTGCAGGAGGCCCAGGTCGGACATTTTATCTGCAGAATGGGAGGGAGAGTTGAAATGATTCGCGACTGGAAGATGCAGTTATTTATTGCAAACTAATCGTAGGTGTTCTACAAAAGTGGTCCCCAAGCTTCCGCTTGGTTTCCCCAATGTAGAGGAGGCAATAGGGCAACAATAACCAAAATAGAATCCCCCTTGTCCTCACGTACCACCCTATCAACCTCTGGATCCAACGCATCATCCTCCAACACTTCCGTATCTGCAATCCGACCCCATCACCAAAGACAATTTTCTCTCCCCACTCTTGTCTGCTTACCAGAGAGACCACTCACTCTGGGACTCCCTTGTCTGCTCCGCACTCCCCTCCACCCCACCTCACCCGGAACTTTTCACTGCAACCGCAGGAAGTGCTACACCTGCCCCCACAACTCCCCCCTCACACCCATCCCAGGACCCAAGAAGACTTTCCACATCAAGCAGATGTTCACCTGCTCATCTGCCAATGTGGTATACGGCATCCGCTGTTCCCGTTGTGGCCTCCTCTATATCGGGGAGACCAAGCGAAGGCTTGGGGACCACTTTGCAGAACACCTATGCTCGGTTTGCACTAAACAACTGCACCCCACAGTCGCAAACCATTTTAACTCCCCCTCCCATTCCTCAGACGACATGTCCATTCTGGGCCTCCTGCAGTGCCACAATGATGCCACCCGAAGGTTGCAGGAACAGCAACTCATATTCAATTCAGGAACGCTGCAGCCCAATGATATCAATGTGCACTTCACTAGCTTCAAAATCTCCCCTCCCCCTACCGCATAGCAAAACCAGGCCAGTTCATCCCCGCCTCCCCAACCTGACCTTCCTCCCACCTATCCCCTCCTCCCACCTCAAACCCCACCCCCATCTCCTAGCTACTAACCTTATCCCACCCCCTTGGCCTGTCCGTCCTCCCTGGACTGACCTATCTCCTCCCTAACGCCCCACCTACACTCACCTTTACTGGCTCCATCCCCGTCCCTTTGACCTGTCTGTCTCCTCTCCACCTATCTTCTCCTGTATCCATCTTCTATCTGCCTCCCCACTGTCCCTATTTATTTCAGAACCCCCTTCCCCTCCCCTAATTCTGAAGGAGGGTCTAGGCCCAAAACGTCAGCCTTCCTGCTCCTCTGATGCTGCTTGGCCTGCTGTGTTCATCCAGCTCCACACCTTGTTATCTCTGCTAGTCATTGTGACTATATTCTGCCGAGTCGTATACATATTCAGGATATTACCTGCGGCAAACACAGTGAAGACACATCAGCAGTGCAGTGCTCCTTGGAAATGGAGCAGGAACGCCCCCCACCCCCATCGTTTCTTTTACATTTCAAGCGTAAATGAATAATTAGGGACAAATAACAAAAGAAAAATAATTTTCTAGAGCAGTAAGCCATAATGAGCAGTATTTAGGATTACCTGACAACAATCCCCAATAAATTGACCAAAACATGAAGGAGGTTGAAAACGGAGGCGATGATTTGAAATTTTGTTAGATCGCAATGAGATATATTTTGAGGCTAATTTCAATGAACTTTTCGTGATTAAAATGGGGAGACACCGGCACATTGGTAATAACATTTAGTAAGTAATCCAGAAGTGCAGGTTAGTGCTCGGAGAATGTGGGTTCAAACCTCAGCAAGGGAGCTTGTGAAATTTAAATTCAGTTCCTAAATCTGGAATATTAAACTGATCTCTGTATGGAGACCATGACAAGTAGAATTGATTATTTTTCATAAATATCCTGTGAGAAAAGCAATCTACCACCCTTACCTGATCTGGCCTACAAACCCAAAGCAACATGGTTAATTCAGCATCCTGACAAGCCGTTCAGCTCAAGGGCAATCAGAAGTGAGGTAACAAATACTGGCCCAGCCCACACAGCATAGAAAGAATGCATTTTAAAAAGTGACACATGGAAGTATACCAGTTCTCTGAGGGGAAGGTGATGAAGATGGCTATCAGTTGGAAAAGTGAATGTATGAAGGAAACATTGTGGTCAATGTGTAAGAGCCTATGTCAGCAGTGCTTAGTAACAACACTCTTGCCTCTCAGTTAGGTCATCAAAGAGTCAAATCCAACACAAGATACTTCAAGCAGATAAATTAGACAAACACTCCCGTTCCGCAACATCAAATACATTTTGCCAGAAACCAGTTTCAGTTTTGCTGAGCTCCATGAGGGTTTCCCCTACTGAGACTTCTCGCACTATTTGCCTCCATTCACCTCATTACCTACACGCCATGTCTCCTATGCTGCATTGTCTCCCCTCCCATGCTGTATTGTCTCCCTTCTCTGATACATTGAACATCCCCCTACACGATTATTGCCCTCTCCGCATCTCAGCCTGCTGCCTCAAATCCCAATAACTGACTTCCTCAACGCCCCCACTACAGCAGTGGCCCCTGATATTCCCCGCTTGACTTCCAGTGGTCAGAACCCCAGGACTGACCATGAGACCATCCCTTCTGACTGACCTCAGTGAGGAGCAAGCGGGTATCTGGACTCGCCCGGTAACCTCTCTGATTCTTATTTTGGAAATTGTTGCCATTTTGTCTGGCACTCTCAGAAACTGCATTTGATCCACAGCCTAAAGGTGAGACGATTCCTCATTCAGACTGCAAAGGGTTTGAAGTCAAAGATATCTTGCAGTCAATTCCTATTGAACATGGATTAGGGCTAGGGTTAAGAATGATACATCAAACTCCCTGAGAGAGTCTGGGGATGAAAGGGGCATCAATCTGTAGACCAAGATCAAAGATCTGCCATTCTCACCACTTGGTTTCATGCATCTGATAATCCTCGCCAGATTTCCTGAAATGTCTTCACTTCTTTGTCTGATGCCAAATCGAACCCCCAAGACCACAATCACCAAAAAAGACCATTCTGAAATCCACCCCAGCCGGACCTGGGATCAAACACCGAGGTGTTGGCATCAAACTGATTAATCTCAACCCTTCACAAGACTGAGCTCATTGGCCCAGTGAGGAGTCCAATTTGCTGCAGCAGGATACATTGTTAGAACATAGAACACAGGACATTACAGTGCAGTACAGGCCCTTTGGCTCTCGATGTTGCACCAACCTGTGAAATCAATCTGAAGCTCATCTAACCTACACTATTCCATTATCCTCCATATGTTTATCCAATGACCATTTAAATGCCCTTGAGGTTGATGAGTCTACGACTGTTGCAGGCAGGGCATTCCACGGCCCTTACTACTCTCTGAGTAAAGAACCTACCTCTGACATCTGTCCTATATCTTTCACCCCTCAATTTAAAGCTATGTCCCCTTGTGCTTGCCATCACCATCCGAGGAAAACGACTCTCACTGTCCACCCTATCTAATGCTCTGATCATCTTGTATGTCTCTATTAAGTCACCTCTTAATGTTCTTCTCTCTAACAAAAACAGCCTCAAGTCCCTCAGCCTTTCCTCATAAGACCTTCACTCCATATTAGGCAACATCCTGGTAAATCTCCTCTGCACCCTTTCCAACGCTTCCACATCCTTCCTATAATGCAGTGACCAGAACTGTACGCAATACTCCAAGTGCGGCCGCACCAGAGTTTTGTACAGCTGCAATATGACTTCATGGCTCCGAAAATCAATCCCTCTACCAATAAAACTTAACACACCATACGTCTTCTTAGCAGCCCTACCAACCTGGGTGGCAACTTTCAGGGATCTATGTACATGGACACCGAGATCTCTCTGCTCATCCACACTACCAAGAATCTTACCATTAGCCCAGTACTCTGTATTCCTGTTACTCCTTCCAAAGTGAATCACCTCACACTTTTCCACATTAAACTCCATTTTCTACCTCTCGGCCCATCTCTGCAGCTTAACTATGTCCCTCTGTAACCTGCAACACCCTTCCTCACTATCCACAACTCCACCGACTTTAGTGTCATCCGCAAATTTACTAACCCATCCTTCTACGCACTCATCCAGGTCATTTATAAAAATGACAAACAGCAGCGACCCCAAAACAGATCCTTGCAGTACACCACTAGTAACTGAACTCCAGGATAAACATTCCCCATCAACCACCACCCTCTGTCTTCTTCTAGCTAGCCAATTTCTGATCCAAACCGCTAAATCACCCTCAATCCCATGCTTCTGTATTTTCTGCTATAGCCTACCGTGGGGAACCTTATCAAACACTTTACTGAAATCCATATATACCACATCAACCTCATCCACCTGTTTGGTCACCTTCTCAAGGAACTCAATAAGGTTTGTGAGGCACAACCTGCCCTTCACAAAACCGTGTTGACTATCCCTAATCAAATTGTTCCTTACTAGATGGTTATAAATCCTATCTCTTCTAATCCTTTCCAGCACTTTACCCACAACCGAAGTAAGGCTCACTGGTCTATAATTACCAAGGTTGTCTCTACTCCCCTTCTTGAACAAGGGGACAACATTTGCTATCCTCCAGTCTTCTGGCACTATTCCTGTAGACAATGATGACATAAAGATCAAAGTCAAAGGTTCTGCAATCTCGTCCCTAGCTTCCCAGAGAATCCTAGGATACATCCCATCCAGCCATGGGGACTCATCTATTTTCACACTTTCCGGAATTGCTAACACCTCCTCCTTATGAACCTCAATCCCATCTAGTCTAATAATGTTACATGTGTTTGTAGTCCCTGAATGATGGGCAGCGATGGTAGATGTTCCAATCATATCACATGGCTGGCTAGTTACATCACCCACTCTTACAGTGCACCATGGTGTGTGTTGAAAGAATTACAGTACAACCATACTATAAGCACACCTTCTGTCGCCATCAAGGTCTGGAGGGGGAATTAAACCTGGAGCATTTGGCTGAAAGATGGTCTCTACGAGAAGACCATAGCCACCCTAAACAGTCGGAGTTGAAAAATTATGGTAGAAGGCAAGGTCTCTAAAAGCAAAGTTTTTTTTAGATTCTTGAAATGTTAAGCTTAGATGATCTGGTCATGAAAGCATGGCTGCAATGGTTGGGCCTTGTGGTAAAGCTTGTAATGAATGGATCCTGTAAACGCCGTTTCATGGCACAGAACAGATTCATGATGGGCAGCAAAAGAGATCAGAAGTTCATTTAAAAGTGGCTCTGAAATAGGAGAAGTCAGTTAAAGCAATTTTACTAGATATGATAGATAAAGCATTCAGGAAGATGCCTCCAGCCAAAAGATCAAGGGGCCTGGGAATTCCAGTTTGTAGATCTGCTGACCTCCGTAAGAATTGCCTGGGAAGTTTGAACTTGTGACAGCAATTCCCCTGTTCTCCAAAGGTCTCCACCAAAATCTCGGACACTGGGCTAGAGTCACAGGCTTTGGACAGTTACCTGAGTGCCTTACTCAGGAATATTAATGAATTTAAAACCTAGTCCAATTCTTGGGTAACTATGTAACTAAACACCCCTCAAATACTCACGTTGGCCCATCCAACTCCACTGTCAACTGCTACTCCAATTTCCATGAAACATCTCCAATCACCCCCATTATTACCCAACCACACTAACAATTCAACTTCTATCCTGACCTAAGCTAGATGCTCGTCCCAGTCACACTAAACCCATTGTACCTAACTACCCCCCAACTCCGGACACATCTATGTAGACACATCATCCAAACACATCCCCTGAGCTGGGCTAACTGTCCTTCAACTGACCTTTCCTCCAAATCCAACCCCTGACACACCTACCCTTCCCCTCCCACTCAACCAGCTGCCACATTAGATAGGTATGATCCTTGTTACTCACCTCACCACCCTTCACAACTACCATCCCATCCAATCACCTGCTACCGACCTAAGGCCCTACCCATCTAAAACTTCAGGTCAGACAGCATCAGAGGAACAGGAAAGTCAACATTTCAGGTCAGGATCCTGAGTCCTGATAAAGGTTCTCGAACTGAAATGTTGACTTTCCTGTTCCTCTGATGCTTCCTAACCTGCTGCATTCCTTTAGCTCCACACTGTATGACCCTGACTCCAGCATCTGCAGTTCTTGCTATCACTGAATGCCTCACCCACCATATCCATTTAGACACTTACCTTGCCTACTTACCATGCTACCCATTCACTCACCCATTCATAACACCCTACTCACTCATTAATATTCACCCATTTACACTAACGGTCAGCCATTCACTAACATTCAGTCTCTCATTAATATTCACCTATTCACTAACACTCAACCATTCACTTTCACTCTCCCAATCACTAACATTATTAACATTCACCCATTTAATTTCATTTGGGGCAGCACAGTGGCTCAGTGGTTAGCACTGCTGCCTCACAGTGCCAAGGACACAGGTTCGATTTCACCATGTCTGTATGAAGTTTGCACGTTCTCCACGTGTCTATGTGGATTCCTCTGGGTGCTCCAGTTTCCTCCCAAAGTCCAAAAATGTGCAGGTGGATTGGTCATGGGGAATTGCCTTTAGTGTCCAGAGATGTGCAGTTGAGATGGATTAGCTAAAGGAGGTGCATGGTTACAGGGATAGGGTGGGTCTGGGTGGGATGCTGTTTGGTGGGTCATTGTGAACCTGATGGGCCGAATGGCTTGCTTCCACACTTACCCTTTCACTAGCGCCCAGCCATACATTAACACTTACCTATTCACTAACACTAATTGGTAGCAAGACCAGGACGTTCTCCAATGGTCTTCACACTATGGAATGAATCACAATGGAGGTAGAAAAATAGTGAGGCTCCCATCCTTCTAAATGCTCCCTGCTCCCAAATCCATAAAGACAGAGGGTGTGAAACACCACCCAGTGAATAGATATTCCTGGACAAGCAATGCCAATGATTGTGCAGGGATATAATCTACTCCAAAATAATTACATAGAACATTATACAGTACAGGCCCTTCGGCCCACGATGTTGTGCCGACCTAATATCCGACTAAGATCAACTACCCTGCGTACCCTACATTATACTAGCATCCATGAGCTGCTAAAAGAGTCGCTTAAATGTCTCTAAAGTATCTGGCTCCACGACCACTGCCGGCAGCGCATTCCACGCCCCCACCACTCTCTGTGTGAAGAACCTCCCTCTGACATCTCCCTGTACCTTCCTCCAATCACTTTAAAATTATGCCCCCTCGTAATAGTGACTTCTGCCCTGGGAAAAAGTCTCTGGCTATCCACTCTATCGTTTCAATTACCATTGAACTATTCCACAAAATCTCTCAGGGTGTGCCTTATAAAAGTGAACTTCCAGAGAACAGCCTCACAAATGGGAATACACAGATAGATTTTCTTCCTGTGGGCTGCTGTTCTAATGTGTGTTCCCCTTGGGCCAGGACCCACACCCTGAATGTGTATTAGAAAATACTCAGCCTCAGCCTTTAACTTGTCAAACTTTTGAAAAGTATCCACAACCCAGCTTAAATGATGCACGGCACAGAACAAAAAAAAATCCCCTACAGTTAGAAATCCAAACAAGAACCACACATCTGTGGAAAATAAAACAAACTCTCTTAAGTTGAAGGGAATTAATAATGATAGTGTGTGGGTTGGCCTTTCTATACAACAGCCGCTGGTAAAAAAAAACCTTTCCTTGACGACAATTGAAAGAGCTTTGGTGTCCTAATTCACCACCCACAGCCATTTTGAATCAGCTGCTCAGTCTAAGTTCTGAAAGCAAAGCTCCCAGGTTTCAGGTGGTCTTGCTTCATTCAGAATGTTAATGCCCCTTTAATGAGGCTAGCACAAGCAGAGTGAGAGAAGATCGAAGCTAAAACAAGGACCGAAATAGCTGTAGAAATTCCTCAGGTCTGGCAGAGAGAAAGCAGAGTTAATGTTTCAGATCCAGTGACCGTGCTCCAGAACTGATTGTAGCTGGGAAAAAGTTTGCATATTTCATAGAATCTTTCCAGTGTGGAAACAGGCCCTTTGGCCTAACAAGTTCACACTGACCTTCAGAACATCACTCCCAGACCCATCCCCTAGAACCCACCTAAACTACACATCTATGAACACCATGGGCAATTTAGCATGGCCAATCCGCCTAGCCTGCACATCTTTGGACTGTGGGAGAAAATCATAGCACTGGGAAGAAGCTCATGCAGACATAGGGAGAATGTGCAAACCCCACACAGACAGATGGCCAAGAGTGGAATTGAACGCAGGTCCCTAGTGCTGTGAGGCAGCTGCGCTAACCACTGAGTCACCATGAGTATACATGCTGAAGGTGGATCTGGGGGAGGGTAAGAAGTGAATGATAAGTGGAGATGGAGCCCAGAGAGAAACAAAACAGCAGTTAGGCAGACAAAGGAATGCATAATGGTGAGCTGGGGAGAAAGGAAAGCTGATAATGGGGACCATAGGTGGGTCAAAATGTGTCGGGGAATGTGAAGACTAGGCCAAGAGTGTAGTGGTTGGGGTATGGATATGGAAGAAGGTATCCAGGCCCTAAAATTATTGAATGCAAAATTAAACCCCAAAATTACAGGGCTCAAAATCAGGTGCTGCTCTTCCAGCTTGCACTGAACTTCGCTGGAGCATTGCAGCAAGCTTGAGACAGAGATGTTGGCCCAGAAACACGGTGGTGTTTGAAATGGCAGACAACAGAAAGCTCAGGGTCACTTCTGCAGACAGAATATTGGCACAGTCTGTGTTTTGCCTCACTGATGTAGAGGAGACCACATTGTGAACAGTGAATACAGTACACCAGATTGAGTGAAAGATCAAAGCTGCTTAGTCAAGATCTGTGCCATCAGTTTAAAATCGCAGGCTGGATTTTGTTAGGTCCTTGGCGGCAGAGGCCCCAGGGTGGAGGACACAGTCTGATATCTTCCTGCTGGTGCGTGTTACCAGATGTGGGCACTGAGGCAGCTAGGAATGTGAAATTCAAAACACAGACTGATCTCCTATAATCTTGTTGAATGGTGGGTCAGGGTTAAGGGGGAAATTATCTACTCCTTCTCCTATTTCATATTAGAATTGGAATTAGGTTTATTGTTACATGTATTCAAGTTATAAAAGAACAGGAGCACAGTATAATGGCCCCAATACAAGGTTCCATCGCAGGTTCAAAGTGCCTAGGTACAAATCTTAGGAACCAAAAATGGAGTCAATAAAGAGAAAAAATTACACTATGTTACAAATATACATGGTATAAGTTTGTATATTTATTAGACCTACTTTTTTATCATCCTTTTATTCACTGAACACTTACCGCCAAGCAATCTATTAATTTTAAAATTCATTGAGTTTTGTGAGAAGGTGACTAAGCATGTGGATGAGGGAAGGGCAGTTGACGTGGTGTACATGGATAACAAAGTGTGAAGCTGGATGAACACAGCAGGCCAAGCAGCATCTCAGGAGCACAAAAGCTGATGTTTCGGGCCTAGACCCTTCATCAGAGGTGGTGTACATAGATTTCAGTAAAGCCTTT
The DNA here is from genome assembly GCF_030684315.1 of Stegostoma tigrinum. Lineage (NCBI taxonomy): Eukaryota > Metazoa > Chordata > Chondrichthyes > Orectolobiformes > Stegostomatidae > Stegostoma > Stegostoma tigrinum. The sequence goes on from NC_081373.1 coordinate 52,679,687, forward strand.
GATAAGGTTCCACATGGTAGGCTATTGGAGAAATTACAGAGGCACGGGATTGAGGGAGATTTAGCAGTTTGTATTAGAAACTGGCTTTCTGTAAGAAGGCAATGAGTGGTGGTTGATGGAAAATATTCAGCCTGGAGTCCAGTTACTAGTGGTGTGTCACAGTGATCTGTTTTGGGATCACTGCTGTTTGTCATTTTTTGTAAATGACTTGGACGCAGGCATAGGTGGATAGGTTAGTAAGTTTGCAGATGACACTAAAGTCGGTGGAGTGGTGGACAGTGTGGAAGAATGTTGCAGGTTGCAGGGAGACTTGGATAAACTTCAGAATTGGGCTGAAAGGTGGCAAATGGAGTACAATGCAGATAAATGTGAGGTGATTCACTTTGGGAAGAATAATAGGAAGGCAGAATACTGGGTCAATGAAAAGATTCTTGGTAGTGTGGATGTGCAGAGGGATCTTTGTGTCCATGTACATAGATCCCTGAAAGTTGCCACCCAGATTGATAGTGCTGTTAAGAAGGCTTACGGTGTGTTAGGTTTTATTGGTAGAGGGATTGAGTTCCGGAGCCGTGATGTCATGCTGCAACTGTACAAAATGCTAGTGCGGCCTCATTTGGAATATTGTGTACAGTTCTGGCCGCCCCATTACAGGAAGGATGTGGAAGCATTGGAAAAGGTGCAGAGGAGATTTACCAGGATGTTGCCTGGTCGGGAGCGCAGGTCTTATGAGGAAAGGCTGAGGGACTTGGGTCTGTTCTCATTGGAGAGAAGAAGGTTAAGAGGGGATTTAATACAGACAGACAACCGTTTTTTTTATTTGAAAAAATATACTTTATTCATAAAAGATGTACAAAAAATAAAACATTGATATACCTACCCAGTCATGCAAGCCGCTCCGGGTTACCCAGGGGGTACGTACACCAACTAAAGGGAAAAAACAAACAAAGAACAAAAAAAAAGCAAAGAAAATACCCCGGCAGTCGTCACCCGGCACAGTCCCAGTTGGCCCCCTGACCAGTTGGGGAAGACGCCAGCTGGGCCCAGTTACCAGATAGGGCCCTTTTTTCTATTCTGGACGAGGGGTTTCATACGGTGGTCTTTCCCCACCGCGCCTTGGCGGCGGCTGCCCCAAGCTTTAGTGTGTCCCTCAGCACGTAGTCCTGGACCTTGGAGTGCGCCAGTCTGCAACACTCGGTCGGGGTCAGTTCTTTCAGCTGGCAGACCAGCAAATTGCGGGCAGACCAAAGAGCGTCTTTCACCACATTGATGGTCCTCCAGGCGCAGTTGATGTTGGTCTCGGTGTGCGTCCCGGGAAACAGCCCGTAGAGCACGGAATCCCGCGTCACGGAGCTGCTCAGGACGAACCTCGGCAAATACCACTGCATCCCCCTCCAGACCTCCTGCGCATAGGCAAACTCCAGAAGGAGGTGATCGACAGTCTCGTCCCCCCCACAGCTGCCTCGAGGGCAGCGTGCGGTGGCGCAGAGATTCCAGGCGTGCATAAAGGATCTCACTGGCAGAGCCCCTCTCACCGCCAGCCAAGCAATGTCCTTGTGCTTGTTTGAAAGTTCTGGCGATGAGGCATTCTGCCAAACGACTTTGGCAGTCTGCGTGGGGAACCACACGACGGGATCCACCCTCTCCTTTTCCCGGAGGGTCTCGAGGATACTACATGCTGACCACTGCCTGACGGCCTTGTAGTCAAAGGTGTTTCCCTTCAAAAATTTCTCCACGAAGGACAGGTGGTACGGGACGGTCCAACTACTCGGAGCGTTCCACGGCAACGAGGCCAGGCCCATCCTTCGCAACACCGGGGACAGGTAGAACCTCAGGAAGTAGTGACACTTGGTGTTTGCGTACTGAGGATCTACGCACAGCTTGAAGCAGCCGCACACAAAGGTAGCCGTCAGGGCGAGGGTGGCGTTCGGTACGCCCTTTCCCCCATTTTCCAGGTCTTTGTACATGGTGTCCCTGCGGACCCGGTCCACCCTCGACCCCCAAATGAAGTGGAAGGTGGCCCAGGTGACCGCAGCGGCGCAGGTCCAGGGAATAGGCCAGGCCTGCGCCACATACAACAGTACCAAAAGCCCCTCGCACCTGACAACCAGGTTCTTACCCGCGATGGAGAAGGACCGGAGCGTCCACCTGCCCAGCTTCTGCTTCAATTTGGTGTTACGCTCCTCCCAAGTCTTAGTGCACGCCACAGCTCCACCGAACCAAACACCCAGCACCTTCAGGTAGTCTGTCCTGACGGTGAAGGGGATGAAGGAGCGGTCGTCCCAGTTCCCGAAGAACATGACCTCGCTCTTACCCCTATTGACTTTGGCACCCGAGGCCAGTTCAAACTGGCCGCAGATGTCCAACAGCCTACTCACCGACCGACGATCGGGGCAGAAGACGGCGACATCGTCCATGTACAGGGAGGTCTTGACCTGAAGGCCTCCGCTGCCTGGGATAGTCACGCCCTTCAGGCTCACGTCCCTTCCTGATGGATGCGGCGAAGGTCTCTACACAGCACACGAACAAGACAGGAGAGAGCGGGCAGCCCTGCCCGACTCCAGATCTGACGGGAAAACTGTCCGATTCCCACCCGTTGATCGAGACTGCACTAACGATGTTGGTGTAGAGCAGCCGGATCCAATTGCAGATGCCCTCCCCGAACCCCAATTTGGAGAGGACGTCCCTCATGTAAGCATGAGAGACCCTGTCGAAGGCCTTCTCCTGGTCCAGGCTGACGAGGCAGGTGTCCACCCGCCTGTCCTGTACGTAGGCGATTGTATCCCTGATGAGCGCGAGGCTCTCAGCGATCTTCCTGCCCGGCACAGCACAGGTTTGGTCAGGGTGAATCACTGACTCCAGGACAGATCTGACCCGGTTGGCTATGACCTTGGCCAGGATTTTGTAGCCCACGTTCAAAAGTGAAATGGGACGCCAATTCTTAATTTCTTCCCTCTCCCCCTTCCTCTTGTAAATGAGGGTGCTGATGCCCTTCCTCATGGACTTGCACATTTCCCCTGCGCGAAGCGCACTATCGCACACCTCCAGCAGGTCCTGGCCGACCAGGTCCCACAGAGCAGAACACAGCTCGACCGGTAAGCCGTCGCTTCTGGGAGTCCTATTCCTCTCCAAGGACTAGAGGGCTCTGGTCAGCTCATCCAGGGATATCGGCCAGTCCAGCCACTCCCTCGTGCCATCGTCAAAGACCTCCATGATAGATGACAGGAACGACTCGGAGGCCGTGCTGTCCGTGGGCTTCGTGTCGTACAGTCCGGCATAGAAGGATCTGCTGATCCTCAAAATGTCGGGCCGAGACAACGTCACCGAGCCGTCATCCTCCTTCAGCCGGCTAAGCACAGAGCTCTCTTTGTGCACCTTCTGAAAGAAGAAAGGCGAGCACGTCTCGTCTTGCTCCACAGAGCGGACCCTGGACCGGAAGATTATCCTGGAGGCCTCTGCGGCGAAGAGCGAGGCTTGCTGGCCCCTCACCTCGCGGAGGTCTTCCGTGACATTGACCCCCATCAACTGCAGAAGGAGCAGGTTCTGCACTCTTTTCTGGAGTCGCGCCAGCTTTCCCCGCCTCTCTCTCGCCTTCCGAACATCCTTGAGGACAAAGAACCTCTTGATGTTCTCCTTCACCGTCTCCCAGAGACTCAAAGAGGGGTTTCACGGTTCTCCAACCGGCGTACTCCCTCTTAAGCTCCTCGACGTTCTCTGGGGTCAACAGAGTCGTGTTGAGCTTCCATGTCCCCTTGCCGGCCGGCAGGTCGTCCTGTAAGTGACAGTCGGCCAGCAGGAGGCAGTGGTCAGGGAAGAACACCGGCTCGACACTGGTGGACCTGACCGAGAACGCCCGTGACACAAACAGGAAGTCTATCCTTGAGCGAATAGACCCGTCTGGCCACGACCTGGTGTACCTCCGCTGCGCTCCGTCTGCAGGGGTGCTGAAGACGTCGAGCAGCTTGGCATCCTTCACCATGCCCATCAGGAATCTGGACGTGACGTCCAGTTGACTCTCCCCACCCGCTGTCCCCACGCCAGATCTTCCATCTGCATCGATGATGCAGTTGAAGTCTCCGCCTAGGATGACCGGTCTGGATGTAGCCAGCAGGAGTGGAAGCCGCTGCAGGACGGCCAACCGCTCACTCCGTACCGCTGGGGCGTACACGTTGATCAGCCTCAGGGGAGCATTCCTGTAGGTGATGTCAGCCACTAGGAGGCGCCCCCCCACCACCTCCTGAGCTTGAGAGATGGTAAAGTCACGCCCCCGCAGCAGAATAGCCAGGCCCGAGGAGCGACAGTCGTTACCCCCCAACCAGATCGAAGGCCCACAGGTCCAGGCACCAGACCATTTCTCGTACCTGCTCAGGTGCAGTATCCCGCACTCCTGCAGAAACAGGAGATCCGCCTTGCCAGTGGTCAGGTAGGCCAACGTGGACACACATCTTGCAGTGGGCTTGACGCTGCGCACATTAATGCTCGCAACGCGTACCCCCATTGTGGGCAGTGACCGCAGTACCCTCCCCAAGCCCAAGGTCCAGCCCCTCCATCTGTCCCTTCGTGCCCGTTGCTCGTGCTAACTGCTGGACGGTCTCCGGGCTCAGGAAACCGTCCGTGCTGCCTTCCAGGTGGCAACCCCCCGTCGGGGGTACGGAGGCAGGAAAGTCCAGCTCTGGGTCAGGCTGGCGACGCGCTGTTTATCCTTCCCGCCTGGAAGTTCCGGGGGGCCCTCCAGTGCCCCAGCGGCACGTGACTGGGTGTCGGAGGGAGCCTCAGGACGCCTCCCGTCACCTGGAATCGGGGTGCTGCTTTCCTTCTCCCTTGAGATCTTTAACTTCTGCTTTGGGCGGGCCCTCTCCGAATCCTCCTCGTCAGAGGAGCTCTTATAGCCCCCCTGTAGCTGCCTCTTCCCGCCTGATGGTTGCGGTTCCTGGGCCCGCCGACGCACTTTCCTCCTCGCTTTCCGGACCGTCGTCCACTCCCCTGGGTCGCCTGTCGCCGCCTCCACTGACTCCGGGTTGTCGGGGGGGAGCAGAGCCTGCAGGGGCGCTTTGCTGGCCTCGGGCCCATCCTGCGGGGCTGGGCCCTCCTGCACGACCTGGGCCTCCTGCACATTAGTGGGGTCCTTGCAGGGCCCTGGTGCCTTTCTCTCCTCCGGGGGGGCTGGCCCCGCATTGCCCCTGCCGGCGACCTGGGCATAGGTGGTCCCCCGCTGCGGGCATGGCCTATAGAGGTGGCCCGCTTCCCCGCAAAGGTTGCAGCTTTTCTCTTGTAGGCAATCCTTTGCAAGGTGTCCGTCCTCCCTGCAGTTCCTGCAGATGGTGGCTTTGCAGTCGGCCGCCATGTGACCTGATCTACCACAGGCATGGCAAACTTCAGGTTGCCCTGCATAGGTCAGGTAGCCCTTGCTCCCGCCGATCGCGAAGCTGGACGGTAGGTGTACGACGTTCCCGTCCGCGCCCATCCTCAGCGTCACCTTGACCTGCCTCTTACTGGCCCAGATGCCAAAGGGGCCCATGATGTCGGTTAGGTCCCCTTCCACCTTCACGTACCTTCCAAGGAAGGTCAGGACATCAACTGCTGGCACATGTGGGTTGTACATGTGTACAGTCACCATACGGCTCCTCTGCGCTGGCATCACAAACAGCGGGACTGCGGTCAATACAGAGAGGGGGCCCTCACCTCCTTTCTCCTTAAACCTCCAGGAAGTGCTCGCAAAGCTTGGCACTCCGGAAGGTCACATCGTAAAAACCTCCTCCGGGGAACTCCTGCAGGCAGTAAATGTCCGCAGCAGCGAACCCACAACAGTCCAACAGGACCCTCTTCACGAAGAAGGTGCGGTCCACAGGTGCACCTTCATCCACCTTCTTCACGGAAACACGGATGGTGTTCCGGACCCCCTGACCTGGGGCACGAGCACTCGCCGCAGCCATCGTTGCAGGTTGGCTGCTCCCCTGAACCAGCGTTAGGCCAAAGCCAGCATTAAGATCCACTGGTTGCAAGGGTGCACAGCCAACCCGACGTCTTCCTTTCACCTCCAACACAGCACTCTCCTCCTCTCGGTCCACAAGAGAGTGGGTCTTTGTTTTGTTCCAGATGTAAGCTGGTTCACTGAGCTTGAAGGTGCGTTCCCAGGTGTTTTGTCACCATTCTAGGTAACATCAACAGTGAGCCTCCGACAAAGCGCTGGTGTTATGTCCCACTTTCTATTTATCTGGTTAGGTTTCCCTGGGTTGGTGATGTCATTTCCTGCATTGGTGATGTCATTTCCTGTTCTTTTTCTCAGGGGATGGTAGATGGAGGGCCGAAGGGCCTGTTCTGTGCTGTATTGTTCTATGTTCTATGTTCTCCTTTTATTTTCAAACCTCTATTACCTTGATGCTCCCTATATTTATTACCTCCTCCAACACTGCATCGTCCAACATATCTGTGTCCCACTATCTCTGGCTGCTGTGGATTCACACTTACAACAGTTTCATTATTAATGGCTTTTCCTTCAGTTGCCTAAGCTTTGGAATATCTCACTGCTCTGCCTGTCTCCCATTTCTATCACCTTTAAGATACCCCTTCAAACAAAATTCTTTGGCCAACTCTTGGATCACCTGCTCTAATATCTCCTTCTGCGCCTTTGTGCTGTACCTTGTGTTATAGTGTTCTTATGAAGTGTCTTGGGTTGATTCATAGTAATCATAGAATCCCTATAGTGTGGAAACAGGCCCTTCGGCCCAACAAGTCCACACCAACCCTTGGAGAATCTCACCCCCAGATCGTTCCCTCATAACCCACCTACGCTACACCTCCTTGAACACTACAGGCAATTTAGCATGGCCAATCCACCTAACCTGCACATCTTTGGACTGTGGGAGGAAATCAGAGCACCCGGAGGAAACCCACACAGACATGGGGAGTACGTGCAAACTCCACACAGATTCATTAAATTAAAGCCTCAGCATAAATATAATAAAAATAAAATATTGCAGATTCAGGAAATCTGTAATAAAAACAAAAAGTCCTGGAGAAACCCCAGCATGTCTGGCAGAATTAGCTGGGAGAGAAACAGAGTTAACACTTTGAGTCCAGCATTACTCTTTGTCATAACGATATGAATGTAAGTTATTGGTGGTATTTTTGTGGTCACTGTATGATTCCAGTATTACTCAACCAACAGGTCTAGCACCTTAAAACGTACAACATATATGATGAATCCACGGAATTTTCTGGTTAATACACAACGCTTGGACATTTGTTTCAAAAAAATTGTATTTTGTTTTTATCCTCCTTGTTATTATTAAATATATGCTGGAGTTGCTCCATAAGCCCTCATCTAAAATCACGTCAGAGATACAAACTGTACATATCATTGAATCATAGAATAATAGAATCCCCACAGTGTGGAAGCAGGCCATTCAACCCATCAAGTCGACACCTACATCCAAATCCATGTTTTAAAACAAAAATATTTCCTTTTCTCTCAGGCCCTTTTGTTTCTCCTACACTATTTTTTCATTATTTCACCTTTTCTTGTTTCTCTTTCTATCCCTCATTTGACTCTTCTACTGCTTCTTTGGTACTTTGCCAATCGCAAATCACAATGGTTGAGGAGAAAGGCTGTCAGTCCTCTTGTTCATTGAGGTTCCAGTTACCTTGCTGCTTCTAGTTATCAGCGTGTCCTGAGTTCACTGGGGCAAGTTTTGTTTTCATTGCCTCACGTGGGGGTGAATGCTTAACACTCAGAAAGACTTGTATCTCGATAGCAGTACTCACAACGTCCAGATGTTCTTACACAATTTAATGCCAGTGGTGCACTTTTGCAGTACAAGTGCTATTCTAATGTGGGCCAAACAGTAGCCAATCGCCCAGCAAGATTCCACAAGCAAAAATGTTGCAAGTTTGAGGAAGATTGGATGAGGATGATCCCTCTCCCGTAATGGATACTTACCATCCACTTTAACAAAACTAAACTAGCAATCAGTCTGTGTCACATGTGCGTGATCCTCCCCCACTCAAATTTCCTCTGTTGAACACAAATAAAGAAAATATCACTTTTGTATTTTAGTAGATAGCTTACTTTCTCTGTATATTAAATCTTCTTTTGGATAACCTGGCACGTAATACATTGTCGGTAAAAATATTTGCATGTATATCATCTTAACGTTTTTTCTTGTTTATTGTTTGTGTTTATAATATGCATTTGAAATTCAAATTGTACACATTGACTCTCATACAGGCTTCAGAAATTGCCTGCATACTCTTATTAAATATAATGAAGCTGAGTGACTACAGCAAGTAATTACTGCACAATTCAGAAGGAAATCCAGCATCCAGCCCCTCTTTGTCTAATTTCAGGGAGTGGCATCATGGACTGTTTTGTATCTGTATTGTTGGCTTTGAGATCATGAGAAACAGGGACAAAGAAACAGCATTTACTATCCAAGAAATCTAAGAGAAGAACACAGTCTCAGGGCAAGGGGCCAATCATCCAGGACCGAGATGAATAATGATCCACCAGAATACTCCATCAATGAATACATTTAAGCCTGAATTGGACACATGTTGGTCCCTTGGGGAATCAAAGGATAGGCAGAACAGACAGGAAAGTGGAGTCAAAACCCAAAATGAGCCATGATCGTATTGAACAGCAGAGCAGGGCTCGATGGGCCAAATAGTCTATTGCCACTCCTATTCTCTTAGAGTTTCTAACACATAGCTCAATTCTACATTATCAATCAAAATGGACCAATGAATATTTCAAATATCTTTTCCTTGCAACACTTAATGATCCCCTTCAAAGCATTTTGCTATGATAAGCTTGGTGGTTTCATTTATCTTCGTGCTGTCTCCTCACAAAGATATGTGAAGCAGAGTGAGAACGCACAGGTTGATCAACAGTTTGATAGTTTGTGATGGAATACTGTAACAATCATAATATCTTGATGTAAGTCCTATACAGAGGGAGTGTATTGTGGGCTCACAACTCTTACTATTAAAGTGGGATTTGGGGTCATGTGTTCTCCCACATTCACCAGCCAGGAATGACCTGCGATTCTAGAATTTAGGGACTAGACTCTGGTCTCTATTCACTGAGACTATCCAGAGCAAAGTTCAAATCCTGCCTTTTCTAACCCAGTGCAAGGAAAGGTTCTGAAAACTAAAGACTTGATTCTCTTAATTAGGTTGCTAACAGGAGAAGAAGAAGCTGATGACACATTTATCGTATATTCAAAATGTTGCATGTGTGCATGCAAAATCTTACTTCCTGCTGTCACATGTACCATGGAAATTAACTACACAAATGTAACACGCCTATTGGAGCGAAATTTTAAAGAGGAGCCTGAGTCCTGTATTCAGCCACATCAATTGATCTTTATTCAGAGCTCCTTAACAACATGTGTGGGAGAGGCCAGGGACGGCTCCGAATCTGGCTTTCATATGGGGCCCAGTTTCCCTCTTCAATACAGCTCAGATTGGAGGTGCTATCAATGACACTCTGCGTTTCCCAGTAAAGTACACGATATTTATATATACTGTGTTACAATTATTACATACAACAGTGACATCACTGCTTGCCTCATCCCCTCTGACCTATACATCCAATCCTATGAATGCAAAATCAATGATGGACAATTTCCTGGTCCAGCCTTAGGTTCTCCCTAGGCATCTCATGGTGTTTGCCGGACCCTGTATCCCCCGTCCTTGGGCTCTGATGATTGTCGACCACATTCCAGCACTGACTGTTATGTCCCTTCCTAGACATTTGCTAGTCGCATCGTATACTTACTTATTACTAATGACTGTTCAAATTCAGTCATGCAATTCATACTCCTTGCTGATCTTAGTACAGAAGATTAAAAAGGATGTTACTTGCTACCAATTTGCAGTATTAGTAATTCCAGCTGTAATATAAAGTCAGTTATAAATGTATACACAGTTAAATCTAATGCTATGATTCTGTGACAGAGCTAACAATTATGGGAGCAGCTTCCTCCTTATCTGACTTTTGAAGTAGCAATTGTTTATTTTCTTGAATCATAGTGACCCTGTTTCAAAATTGTTTCTGCTCCCCTTTTTCTATGTTATTTGTGTCAAGGTAGCCTTCCAACATTATCTTGTTTGTATTGTTTTTGACGTCTTAATCTTCCTCCTGATAGACAAATAAGTTTCTTCAAGGGTGTCTCTGTGTTCAAGGTTTCAGAAACTTAATCCCCCAATATCTAATAAATTTAAACTTCTATTATTGTATGAATATGTGTCTAATATGTAACTATAATTTGTGAAAAAGCCTCATCTCAGGTAGGTCAAGCTTTCCATTCCTTACCAGAAATCTCAAATCAGATGGTTTTAATTGAAGCCGTCACATCAGAGTCTTATGGTTTGCACTCTAGTCCCATCTTACGAAAACTTACAGGCATTTTGTTGTCTGTCAGTAAAGGCCATGATTTAAGTGATAGGAAATGTTGCATCGGCTACAATTTTCTTCTTCTATTTTGTGTCAGTTTAAAAGAAGACCCCTAATAGGCATTTTGTCACATTCAGCCTTGGCCAGCACAACAATATCACAACCTCCCATCAATGGAAGGTTGAAGGTCCTTCTTTGGTCTCACCAAAATCAGAATTAAACTGAAAAGACTGATTTTTATTAGATTTTTAGTCAGTGAGGTTATCAATGGAGCTGAGGTGGTGATCGTCCATGATCTAATTGAATGATAGAGCCGGCTCACAGAGATGTGCAGCATGGAAGAAGGCCTTTCAGCCCATCAAGTCTGCACTGGTCAAAAACCAGCACTTGACTATTCGAGGGACTGAATGGCCGACTTGTGCTCATGTGGTTGCATACAAAATGCAAAATCAAAATAGATGTCGTTGTCACAGAAATCTGCAAGAGAGGGCATGTTTATTTCTTCACATGAATTACCAGTGAAACACAAGCATATCAGTGTACAAAGCTAAAATGTAATCAAAATGACCATACCTGTCACAGTGTGATGTAGTGCTGCATTTTCAGTGTAAGGTTACTGTATGACAGCAGAAAAGCTGTCACGACTTTTTGGCTTTAGATTATGCCAAGCTTTTCTGGCTCTGATGAAATGAATCTCTTGACATGCCAATGTTCAAATAATGTGACACATTAACAATGCATAAAACATAAAAATACAGACCATCAGTTAAGGGTTTTTCTTTCATACTTAAAGACATAAGCAATAGCCTTCTTTCATTAAGTTCTCAATGCTTCCATAGTTAATTATTAGTGTGATTAATTTTATTTTAAATATTAATTTATATGTACATTATAGACTAGCAATAATTATGCCTTCTAAAGAAAATAGATTAATGCCATTCCATACCAACTATTATAATAACATGTTGGTGTGTTTTAAACTAATTAGTATTTAAAGGCTTCATAAATCTTCTTTGAATACAAACAATCCTCCAGAGAGACGTTTTCAATGGCAACTAAATAAATTCCTGGTGGAATTTTTCAAGAAATACTGCCAAACTCCATGATGATAGACACAATTTTGCTTTTGCTTATGATGGCAGTGGATTTTCATTTCTCCTCTTCCTTGCACATTGGGTAGTCCAATGGAGAAGGGTAGAGTGGCTCTGATTTTAGGCTTGTTGAAAGGTACCCCCCAATCTGCTGTGCACATCCTTGCTAGCAAAAACGTGGGCATAACATTCCTCCTGTCCCTGCTCCTCCACTCAATCTGAGGGAAAGGCTTTCACCTGCACCACCTGAATGGCAGCCTGGTACAGTGAAGCCAATCGACCAGCCGCTGCAGAATCATCCTGGTTTTCAACTCACTGATTCTAGTTGGACACAAAGAAAGCCAAGTTCTGTGACCCAGCCAACCAGACGGCAGCTCCAGTCTGCTAATTCATCAGCCCAGGGCCCTGCTGCTGCTGTATGGCACAACACCGGGAAGGGTTAAACAATATCATGAGATAAACCGTGTCTGTCGAGGTCTGTTCCTGTTTTGTACCAGTTTCTAAGTTCTATGTAGCTGAACAGTAAGGTATACTTAGTCTTAAGTCTGGTCTGAGTTCTCACAAGAGACTATCATATAAGTGGCCATAAGGTTTTACACAATAAACCTTTGTGACCAAGCGTCATTTCATAGCATCGTTACAGCGTGGAAAGAGACGATTCAGCCCATTGAGTCTCCACCAACTCTCTGAAGAGCATTCCAACCTAACCCGCGACCCTGCATTTAACATAGCTACTCTATCTAAACTGCACATCCTGGAAGATTATGGGCGATTTAGCACGGCCAAGCCACCTAATCCGCAAACCTTTGGACTGTGGGAGGAAACCAGAACATCCAGAGGAAACCCACACAGATACAGGGAGAATGCCCACACTGACAGTCACCCAAGACTGGGATCATACCCAGGTCCTTGGCACTGTGAGGCAGCAGTGCTTACATCTGAGCCAGTGTGCCATCCTTCTGCCAGAGACATTTCTGTCAGAGAAATTGTGTGGCCATCCTATCCCAAATGCCATTGGTTCCTTAGACTGACACTAATGAGAAGGTTGTGGTGGTGATTAATGAAGAGAGAATGAAGAAGAAAGAGACTCTGTTAAGAACTCTGTAAGTGTATCCAAATATTCAGCAGCTTAGAAATGCAGAGAGGCAGCCAGCTTCTAAGGAAGCAGAGACCAGTAGTTATAAAGTCTGCAGAAGCAATAGAAGTGCTAACCCTCCTCATAAGTGTTCAAAACTGCTAGAAATTGGGAAAAGCACTGAAAAAGCTTGTGCTGACCCCAGAGAATCTTGCCAAAGCTGCAAAAGGGAAATCTCTAAGTCATCAACCTCAGCTAAAGCAGTTGACTTTGGACTATGACAGTAATTAAAATCCCCTGAAGGAAGAGTGAAAATTCTTGTTTTATTGAAAGATTCTAAACTGAGAAGCTAAAAGAAGGCACACAAAATTCGTGAACAAATATCACTACAATTGTTTAAAATTGAGAACAATTGCAAAAATAACTTTCAATTAAAGGATACTTCTCAAGAAAATCAAAAATTCAACCAATCAGAGTGACAAATTTGAAGTCAGAATGAATTGTTAAAAGCCCATTTTTAAGTAAAAACAAATTCTTGTTATGCAACTGAAAATAGTACTTTTTTCAGTTTTAAAAGATGTGAATCTCATGCACAGTATGTTGAATGGCACGTATTATTCATATTGTTTAAAAGGCCACAAAGCCCACTGAGGAAGAGGGTAAACAGTAAGGATTTAGCCCTTCCCTCCATTGTCAGGAGCTCTCATGGAAGCAGCACTCCAGAGGAAAACCTCCAGCCCACAGTTGCTAAGATACACTGAAAAAACTGTGTCAGCTGGAAAGAGAATAAAAGCTAGCCATATAGACAAGCTAGAGTCCTTACTGAAGAAGTATGTTCATGAGGAAAGTTAGAAAAGGGGGAAAACGTCACAATATCAGCTCAAAAGACATGCCTGGCAAGGGTAAAATTTCTTCAAAATGTATGTCACGAGCAGGGTACACAAGGCACAGCCACAAGTAGACAGAACATATTCCAGAGCAGTAATTCATACTGTAGAATCAGAAAAACCACAGCGTACCTCAAAGGTGACAAAAGGGCAATTTGCAGTATTCTGAGAAAAGATGATTGGAAGAGAAAATAAGAATTTAAAGATTGTGATAAAAGTAAGAGATCCATAAACTATAACGCTATTTTTGGCAGAAAGATTTATTATGGCCACCGCCAAAGATGTTCATCTAAAAACAAGTACAAGTGGTTGTCCAGTTGTTTTAAACTGTGATAGGCAGGAAAATGTCCATTTTTCCCTGTAGATGCAGGAAAATGGCCATCTTGACAGCAGAAAGCAGGAAAAACTCCAATGCTGAAGATTAAGCAGTATCTCGATAAGAGTTACAGTATTGCTATGTAAAGAACTTGAACCTTAAAAGAAGGAAAGAATTGCATCATTGCCATAATATAGAATTTCAAGCTTTATTAGAAAATGTACTGCTGCTTAGCTATAATACAATTTAAAGCTTGCAGAGAAAGAAAATATTGTTGTCATCCAGAGTTTAAAAGCTTGAAGAGATTTGAAAATGAAAGAATTAAAATACTATTGACCTAGTACAAGATTACAAAGCTTAAAACCAGCTGCATTTATATATTAACAAAGTGTGGAGCTGGATGAACACAGCAAGCCAAGCAACATCTTAGGAGCAGAAAAGCTGATCTAAGTTTCTAGGCCCGAAACATCAGCTTTTCTGCCCCTAAGATGCTGCTTGGCCTGCTGTGTTCATCCAGCTCCACACTTTGTTATCTTGGATTCTCCAGCATCTGCAATTCCTATTAACTCTGATACATTTATCTACTGTCCAAGCGGTATTTAGTATTGGAAAATATATCAAACAGCATTAAGATGGAACAGCCTTAAACATAGAAGAAGTAATGGCAGGAGTAACAATATTACTAAAAAGATTCAATGTCTGAAGTGGGCCAAACAGAACACAGGATTGGACAACTTCAAGAAAATAGTTCTTAATATACAGCATTTCTCCAAAATTAAACATTATATCTGCTGAACAAGTAAATACACTATTACATTCAATTCATGTTATAAATCACCAAAATATAAAAGAAGATACAAAGTTCTAACTTCTTTAAAATTTCTGACTCTAAGCTGACAAAGTAATAAAATTCTAAAAGGACAATATTTAACAGAAGAGTTCAGCATCAAGGAGAACGTGCATATAATTTCAATAATCACCCGTACAGACTAATGAAGAATTGTGACTATGGGGCTTTGAAATTAGAACCCCTAGAGAAAAAATCATTTTTGAATTATTGAGTAATCTCTTTCACATTTATTGTTGTGCAAAAGAAGGTTAGGATTTAAACAAAGCTGTTTAAATTATGCTGGAAACAGAAACCAGAAAGATCCATAGACATATCCTAAGAGGACAAAGACAGCCATATCACAAGAAAGCAACAGAACTTTATAAAGTATGAACACTTTACAGACAGACTAAACAAATCCAGCTTTTCCCAGGCTTAGGGCCTGGAGGGAGTGAGGAGATTATTGATGGAGGTTCAAGAACAGTGGAATGATGTTATCTTCTGAACAGAGATTTTAGAAGATGTTGTAGGTCTGTAACAATGAAGGCGAGATGTGGAAAGAATTCCAACTTACAATTATATAGCAACTTGTAAGGAAAGGTTTCACGACTTTTGCTTTCATAAATAAAGGGGAGACAATGACCTAGTGGTATTATCTGAGTGGACTGTCAATCTGGAGGCCCAGATAATGCTCTGGGGACCCAGGTTCGAATCCTGCCATGGCAGATGATGGGATTTGAATTCAATAAATATCTGCAATTAAGAGCCTAATAATGACCGTGAATCTATTGTCAATTGTTGGAAAAACCCATCTGGTTTACTAATGTCCTTTATGGAAGGAAGCTGCCCTCCTTTCCTGGTCTGGCCTACATGGGACCCACAGCAATGTGGTTGACTTTTAATTGCCCTCTGGGCAATTAGGGATGGGCAATAAATGTTGCCTAGCCAGTGATGCCCTCATCCCATGAAAGATTTTTTTTAAATGGTCCTGTCTGAGAATCATAGCATCACAATACCAAAAATCATTCAACCCTTTATCTCCGACTCCCTGAAAGAATCAACCCTTTACATCCATGTTCCTGCCCTTTCCCTCAAGCTCTACAATACTCTGGCATTTCAAATATTCATCCATTTGCCTTTTCTGAGTTACCTATTAAACTGGTTCCTACTGCCCTTTCAGGAAGATCAGTCTAGACTACAACTTGTTGGTTCATCTTCCTCCTGTCACATTCACCTTTCTTAATTCATTCACAGGATGTGTGTGTCACTGGCTGGGCAGCATTTATTGCCCGTCTTTAATTTCCCAGACGGCAGGCAAGTGTGAGCCATATTGTTTTGGGTCTGGAGTCATAGGTAAGCCAGACCATGTGGGAAGACAACAATTTTGCTTAAATGGCTTTAGTGAACCAGGTGGGCTTTTCTCAGCGACAGTTTCATGATTACCATTAACTCTTCCGTTTGCCACCTTCAAAAGCCAGTTGTACTCCTGGATAAGCGCTGTCATTCCAGGGCCACCCAGCAGCGTTCTTGATATTTGTCCGGGGCATGGCAGACAGCAGGAAATTGGCACCTTGCTTTTCAAGCAGGAAATTCCACTAGGACCACCAGAGGAGGCTACAATGCCAGGCAGTGCCCTTCCTGGGCCCAGATTGCCACTGTGGGTCAGTGCAGTCTCGGCCATCTAGAGAAATGCCCAGAACAGCAGGAGAAAGGTCAATGACCTTCTCCACTCCACCAGTGTAATCACCGCCATCTCCAATCCGATGCCTCACATTCACTCTCTCTCCATTCCTGTACTCAGCTCCCACTGATGCCCTTTTTTTCTCACTCTCACTATTGCCACCCTCAATCACTGTCACTCACCCCCAAACCGCAACAACTCTAACCCTGGATGTCCTCTGTGCTGTCTATTCACTTGGTCCTTCTCACCTGTACATTGCTTTACTATGCCTGCACCCCCTGACTGATGGCTATCTCCCTTAGCTTGACTCGGCCCTGGTGACAACCATTGACATGTGTACTCCCTTGGAGTCTATGATAAATGGCAGAGCACAACAGTAGTACAATGAGCCTGGTGTCTCTGTCTGAGGAGCAAGGCATCCTAAGGCAGCAATTCTTGTGCATCCAGGAAGGCTCTGATGGAGTCACTGCATAAAAAGCACATGAACAGCCCAGACATTCAGCTGGTCCAGTCCACAAACTGAGAGTGCATCCCTAATTGCCAAACAGTGTTACAATGATAATCCCAGTTAGCTCTGAGAAGCAACAATTAACTACCGAAATATTCTGTAAATGGATTAGAAAAATGCCAGGAATGTTCTTCAAGACTTGCCCTTGTCAGATGCCAATGTCCATAGATGTGAATTGCATGGGGCCGCTGGACCGAAGGATTGTGCCCAGAGATGCTGATACATGGTAATTCACCTACAACTTTGCAGCCAGCGGTGAAATGAAATCGCCAGGTATCTACTCCGATTTCCATCTCAAGAAGTTTTTGGATAGGAATCTGTATATTAACAAGGTGAGAGGTGCAGTTAATAATGTTGACAACAATCCATTCAGTGCCATCAGTTTCACAACCTCGACCACTAACACAAGCAAGCTAGAAAATGTTGACAACAAGTTCACTTCTAAATTCCTCTCCTGAGTCCACATACCATCCTGACTTGGACATATCAAGCACTCTTTCATCATAGAAACATAAAGTCATGCAGCATGGAAACAGGCCCTTCAGCCCAACTCATCCATGCTGGCCAGGTTTCCCAAACTGAACTATTGCCATTTGCCTGCCTTGAGCCTGTATCGCCTCCAAACTTTTCCTTTACCACATGTACCTGGCCAAACATCTTATAAATGGTGTAATTGTAACCACCTCTACCATTTCCTCTGACTGAGGTCAATCTTTACTCAGTTTTAGATTTATTCATAGAGTAAAAATTTACAAGCATTGGGGCGACACGGTGGCTCAGTGGTTAGCACTGCAGCCTCACAGCGCCAGGGACCCGGGTTCAATTCCAGCCTCGGGTAACTGTGCGGAGTTTGCACATTCTCCCTGTGTCTGCGTGGGTTTCCTCCGGGTGCTCCGGTTTCCTCCCACAGTCCAAAGATGTGCAGGCTCGGTGGAATGGCCATGCTAAATTGCCGTAGTGTTCAGGGGTGTGTGGTTTATAAGGGGATGGGTCTGGGTGGGATACTTCAAAGGGTGATATGGACTTGTTGGGCTGAAGGGCCTGTTTCCACACTGTAGGGAATCTAATCCAAAATCTAAAAGCATTTAAGACCATAAGGCCATAAGACATAGGAGTGGAAGTAAGGCCATTTGGCCCATCGAGTCCACTCTGCCATTTAAATCATGGCTGATGGGCATTTCAACTCCACTTCCCTGCACTCCCCCCGTAGCCCTTGATTCCTTCTGAGATCAAGAATTTATCAATCTCTGCCTGGAAGGCATCTAACGTCCCGGCCTCCACTGCACTCCGTGGCAATGAATTCCACAGGCCCACCACTCTCTGGCTGAAGAAATGTCCCCTCATTTCCGTTTTAAATTTACCCCCTCTAATTCTCAGGCTGTGCCCATGGCTCCTAGTCTCCCCGCCTAACGGAAACAACTCCCCAGTGTCCACCCCTTCTAAGCCATACATTGTCTTGTAAGTTTCTATTGGATATCCCCTCAACCTTCTAAACTCTAATGAGTACAATCCCAGGATCCTTAGCCGTTCATCAAACATTAAACCTACCATTCCAGGGATCATCCGTGTGAATCTCCGTTGGGCATGTATGTCCTTGGGCCTATGATCCATGGGCCAATTTTGACATATTCGCTCATACTTGGTTAAAACCAAACCCTCAGAAGTGGCTGAGTCAATATCCTATAGCATGGATGTGAGTTTGCTCACTGAGCTGGAAGGTTAGTTTTCAGACGTTTCGTCACCATTCTAGGTAACATCATCAGTGAGCCTCCGACGAAGCGCTGGTGTTATGTCCCGCTTTCTATTTATCTGGTTAGGTTTCCTTGACATAACACCAGCGCTTTGTCGGAGGCTCACTGATGATGTTACCTAGAATGGTGACGAAACGTCTGAAAACTAACCTTCCAGCTCAGCAAGCAAACTCACATCCAGAACCTCAACCTGAGCTACAAATCTTCTCAAAACTCGCTATCCTATAGCATCATTCACTACTGTACACCATTATGATAACACGTCCACTACATGAAGTTCAGTGATATTCAAGGAAAAGGACAACCATCATCTCCTCAGGGAAACCGAGAAGAGGCAATAGGAATTGATAACATCACCCCCATCCCCAGAATAAATAAAAGAATAGAGTAGTGTTTTACAAGATGATGTGCAGTAAATACATAAGTTCATGTTTCCACTTAAGTGAGTCAAAAAGTAAATCAGTCATCAGAAGTGCCAGTTATAAGCAAAATCTGATTTGAAAAATGAGGACTATTGGCATGATAATGTTAAGATTCAAAAATTTACTGCTCCAAAATGAAAGATTATAAACACAACATTATGACATGCTCAACGATTCGATCACAATTGAAGAAGTGTGATTTTTCAATGATAACTAATTTTTTTTATTATTGGAAGGGATAACATTTAATGGCAATTAATTTCTGTAGTGATTTATCATACTACTAAGTTTCATCCACATAACTGAGACCTCGTGGCTGTTAGTCTCAATTACAGGCACAACAATGGTTTCAGGCCTCACTGAAAACACATTTTTAATGGTTTGCTTTTGATTCATCTAGGCTGTTCTTCAAAGCTGCCAATCCTTCTTTCACAAATAAGTTCTGCATATCAGAAAGTCAAAAACAACACGCGCTATTTTTCTGGAATTGGCAGATGCTAACATTTTAATTAAAGTTGTTTTCAATTTAATTCTGGTGAATTTCTGACTGCCTAAAAGCAGGGTTATGGACTGGGATACTTTTGTATTCTTGACATCTGGCACAAGTGTAACATGGCCAGATGTTTGAAGCTGGGTCAGCAGTGGCTCAGTGACAACACAATCCTCTGTAAAATTGTGAGTTTGATCCACTCTGGATTTGAAGATGTAATCCAAACGACTAATGCATAACTATGGGATGTAGTATCTTTTGGACAAGGTATGGAACTAAGGTCATGTTAGCTATCTCACATAGATTAAATAATTCCATAGTACTAGTTGAGAAAAAGTGTTGTTGTTTTGGTAACGTATATCCTTCAGCTATATTTTGCTTTAATCACTAATTTCACTGATATTAATAGAATCTTAAAATGCTTAGATTGGCTGCAGCAATCTCTAATATTCCAGCAGTGACTTTTCTTCCATATTAGGCCATTCCTTAATGTATATGTCACAGATGTGTTATAAAGTGTAGCACATATAGAACTTTAAAATATCTACAAGCAAACTTTTTATTAACTTGCACCTATGGAACCAGGAGTGTGACAGCTGATCAAATATTCAAGAAGTCCACATAATCAATGTGAAAACACACAGTAAATAATAGAAACGCAAAGCAGTGGGGTATACATATCACTGTTATACTTTATTTACAGCAAATATCACTTAAGTAAAACTTATCTCACTTCCACCCTCAACTGACTACTTGGACATCATGGAGATTGTGCTTCTAAGATGCTGCTTGGCCTGCTGTGTTCATCCTGCTCTATACTTTGTTATCTCAGATTCTCCAGCATCTGCAGTTCCCATTATCTCACGGAGATTGTGATTGACGTGATTGTAATGAAGTCAGCCAAGTAAACCTCATAGAATATGAGTTCCCTGATTAGGGCTGTTACTGGTATCTATGGAATTATTTCAGTGATAGCACAGTAAACATCCAGTATTTCAGGTATGTAATTTTTGCCAGTTTATTGAGAGTGCTGGTTGAAACAAAGTTTGTTCGACTCCAACTTTCAGCTCTGGCTTCCAGCTCTATCTAAAGGTATTTTTATTTTCTCAGATCTCACATCCAGACCTAGCGAAGCAAGCACAATGAGCATCAATTGTAAACACACTCAAACAATCAAACACACAACAATTCAACACGCTATAATTCAAAACACAGTCCAGCACCTGTAATAAGTTGTGGGTTCATTAGAAAGATGATGTACAGAGGTCAGTTCATTCTCCACTCAGGTGCAGCAATATTCATGAGTCTTATTTCAGTGGAATACCCCACGCTTGGGATGTTCTACTTCCCACAACAACTTGGATTTTTTTAGCACCTTTAAAATGCTCAAAGGTGCTTATCAAGAGGGTTATCAAAGACAGTCTGATTCTGATCTGCACAATGGAATGTCGGACAGGATTTTTAAGAGATATCTTAATGGGGAAGACAGAGATGGAAAGCTTTAGGGAGGGAATTCCATAGCTTTAGGCCCAGGCAGGTGAAGGCACAGCCAGCAATGGTGAAGGAGCGCAAATTGGGCATATGCAAAAGACAAGAATTAGAAGAGTGCAGAGAGAAAACACAATTGTATGATTGCAGGTTGCAGAGATAGAAAGGCAATGCCATGGAGGAATGAGTTCAACTTAAAGAGAATAAAAGATCAAAGGCCACCCAGGAGTAGATTGGAATAAAAGCGTGAGTGAGCAAACACGCTTGTAGCTGCTTATATTGTGGCACACAGCAGCTGAGCGGGGTAGTATCTGAATCATCTACAGTTTGATGCCAACCCATTTTTATACTCCAGTTTTGCCTGGCTATCTTTGGTTCCAAGTTATTCAAGTTAAATATGTTCTCACCCCAAATATTAAAGATTTCTCATTGTTTCTCTCCAGATCTAATCCAAACATTATGATAATCGTTCCCTAAATTTTCTGACATTTGACCCCCTTCATTTCAAAATGCCAGATTCAGTAATTCCTTCTTTGTTGGGCTGGAAATGTACTGATGAAGAAAGTTGTCTTTGCCCATTACACTATTACTTCCACAGTCTGTGGATAGATTCCCACCGAGGCTCCTCATTAAAACCTCACTTTAGTTTTTTGCAAAACCCTGTGTGTAATTTTCCTGCAACGTAGCTCCTCTATATCTTTCCAACGAATTGGTATTCTAATCAATACACATAGTTCATTTTTAAGGTGAGAGGAGAGAGATTTAACAAACACATGAGGGACAGATGAGTTACAGAGAGGGTGGTTCGCATGTGGAATAAACTCCCGGAGGAAGTGGTGATTGTGGGCACAGTTACAACATTTAAAAGACACTTCGATAAGCACATGAATAGGAAAGGTTTGGAGGGATATGGGCCAAGGGTGAGCAGGTGGGTTTAGTTTAGTTTAGAATTATGTTGGCATGGACTGGTTGGACCGTAGGATCGGTTTCTGAGCTGTTTGACTCTATAACTGTAATGGTAACTTGAACCAGTCTAGGACATTCTCTCTCTCTCTCGCTCTCTCTCTCTCTGTCTTTTTTCCCTCTCTCTCTTTCCCTCTCTGCCTTTCTCTCTTTCTCTGAACACTTGGTGCCACTATCCATCCTCCATTTTCTTCCCTATCTTTCCTCAACACCTTAGCTTCAGGAAAATTTTGTGGCCAGCCCAACTATTTTCAAATAGGACTGCATTAACATCTACAGCTCAGCAACCTCATTTACCACATTGTGTTCACCGTGAACCCGATGGGGACTTTATTCAATTCATAATCTAGTTTTGGCCTAAACGGAGACAGTGGCATCATGGTAATCACATTGGGCTAATGGTCCAGACTAATGCTTTGGGAACACAGGTCCAATTTAAATTTAATTAATTAATTAATTAAAATCTGGCATTCGATATTAGATTCACTAACATCCTTTAGGGAAGTAAATGTGGTTTCCACACTTGGTGTGGCAAATATTTGAATGCAGACTGACACCAATGTAATTGACCCTTATATTCAAGGACTGTTAAACAACAATGCTGAGCTTGCCATTGATGCTCATACTGCATTCTGGTTCACAGTCAGTACTCCTTTGAGAGACGTGTTCTTGAAATCATCACTGCATTATAGCATGGTACCTGAGTGTTTAAAAGCCTCATTCTCCATTTTACCCAGGGATCACTTGAAGCATGACACACCACTGGAAGCCTGCAGCTTTATTGTAATGTAGCCTAATAGTTTCATATGTGCACAAACGCAGTAATGTAATGCGGTATATAATGAATATCTGATAGATTCTTCAATACTGCAATATGCATAGACAGCCTCTGATGTTATGGGGGATAACATTAGCATTGCTGCATCAGGCAAACTATCCTGCTGGAGGTATGTTTACATCACATATCTCACAAACAAAAAAAATTACCTTAATGGACCATGTACTACCTGTTTCTTCTGATCTTTTATGAGCTTCATTTGCCCTTCCTGTGGAGACACCCTTTTCACCATCAGCCTGGTAAATTGGTTTAATCCCTTCCTAACAGCATGAATCATGGAATCATAGAACCCCTATGTGTGGAAGCAGGCCATTCAGCCCATTGAGTCTACACCAACCATCTGAAGAGCATCGCACCCAAACCCACCCTATGCATGTAGCTTGGCATTTCCCATGGCTAATCCACACAGCCAGGACTTCTTTGGACAGTATGGACAATTTAGCATGGCCAATCCACCTAAGCGAATCTTTGGACTGTGGGAGGAAACCGGAGCACCTGGAGGAAACCTACACAGACACAGGGAGAAGGTGCAAACTTAATACAGCCAGCCACCTGAGGGCAGAATCGAATCCAGGTCCCTGGTGCTGTGTGGCAGCAGTGTTAACCGCTGAGTCACTGTGCCACGTAAGCCAACCTTCTCAATAGGGTGCTGATTCCTCTTGGGTTTGGGAGCAATCTGTCTTGCTATTACAGGTCCCATCTCTCCCAGAACCAATGCCACATCCCAGGAGGAAGTTAAGTCCTCTTCCCCGTATGACCTCTTAGTCACAAATTTATCTGCTCTTTTAGGCTGGTGTCAGCAGCAGTGAGAATAATAACAGAGGTAGTGAACCGAAAGAAGTAACTCGAGGTAGCAAATCCACCATACAGTTAAACAACAGAGAAAAATGGGCTCACTGCAGCTTTCCTTTTATAAGCATAGTCAGTGCAAAATTACAGAAGGTATCAGTGCTTTCCATTGAATTTCCAACAGGTATTTACTCCAGATAAGCTTGGTAAAAAAAAAGTAATATTCAGAGCTATAAGGAAAAAGTCTGTCTTCTTTAGAAATGCATTAAAATTGTAACTGAAAAATGCATTCAGCATGTTGCTGACAAAATTGGTACTTATGCAAATCACCTCACAGCAGCATGTATCATAATGTGTGCAAATGACAGTTCTATAAAGCTAAAGATTCAGTTCTCTAAGTGTAGCATTCATCTTCTTCCCTGGCCTCAACAATGCGAGTCTCCATTCCATTATATCAACCTCTGCTTGAGGTCAAGACTTAACTAAAGAGTTATACATTTGACACTGAATTATTTTTGTTTTGTTTCTCAAAGGTTTATGGATACTAAAGATAATACAGTTATTACTGAGCGGCTCTAATGAGCTAATTTGACATTTTTACACCTAAATGGTCATTGATGTAATTATAATTGTGATAGTGATAGATTTTATGGCACTACATGATAAATAAAATGGGCACTGTTATATACTGGAGTAATTTTCCATCGTTCCAGAAGAGCTTCCTACTATTAACATTAACTCACTGCGCACTTTCTTTACACCTCTTTATTCAGAGTGGGATTGATGCTCTTGAACTTCTTGACTGATGAGTTTCCTGTCTGCAACTGTAGTTTGTGGGTAATGTTTCATAACAAGAAATGCAAACGTTCCCATTTTTCAGTGATTTTCTTTGTACCTTTCAACTCAATCAATTGTGAGCTATTGCTGAATGTCCATTGCACTGAATGACAGGGCTTGTAGGAGAGGAATAAGTGATTCATCAGGCTTACACAACTGCCCTGCCCTACACACTTCCATGTGACCTTTTGGTTTACTTGCAGGGATAAAATGTCCAAAGATTAAAATATCCATTTTTTTTTGATGACAGTGATACCCATCGCACAAACTAGAAAACCCATTGTAGGATGTGGTCATAGCACTTTTTATCAAATCTGATGAAACTCAGATACTTGCAGGCCACCAAAGTGGCTGGAATTGTAAGTGCGCAGTGAGCAGTTACTAACACCTCATCAAAGATCCAATTATCTTAGAGATAATGGGAACTGCAGATGCTGGAGAATTCTAAGATAATGAAATGTGAGGCTGGATGAACACAGCAGGCCAAGCAGCATCTCAGGAGCACAAAAGCTGACGTTTCGGGCCTAGACCCAATTATCTTAGTCTTGGCAAGCTTGAAATCATTTGGAGGTTAGTTACATGCTTGCACCAAGATTTTAACAATTAAATGCTACATCCAAGCAGCATCTCATTTACTGGAAAGCAACTTAATCCATTTTAGAAATTGGGAAAGTGAGGGTTAAAAGAAGAGCAGGAAGAAAAGATAAAGAGAAATAGAGATAACTATTGAGGAGATGCCCTATAGTCACACAGGGTGCTCCTTTTACATGGAATAACCAATCCTTAAATTCAACCCACTCCTTCAAATTAAATTAATGTGCTCAATGAATGCAGGGCATTTTAAGAAAGCACTGTTATTTATTAATCAGTGTGGCATGGATACAAAATACAATAAGCAATAATAGTGACTGGAAGTCTTTAGCAGAGGTTTTACCTAATTTAAAAACATTTTGTTGACAACAGCATAATTATATCCTTGTCCCATGGAGATGCAAGATGAAAATTTCACTGGATAAATGTTGGGAACTTGGCACTAAATAATAAGCACATATGTGCACAAACACACACAGACAGAGATATATGAGATTCCTCTACTGACACTGAGACAGGGCATTCTGCATTTACATTGGGGGACTGTAATTTTCTTCAGTTTCAATGAAGCAAACCTACATCATAAAAGGAATCATCAACTGACAATGCAATGGACAGAGTATAGAAAATATTGTTGACGCAAGCTATTAAACTTCACTTGAAAACAAGTGGAGCTTGTTAATAGATTCAGGTTTTCAAATCACTTTCATATTATGTTAATACTTACAACTCCCAACATGTGCTTTAATTAAACACGAAAAACTACGGATGCTGGAGATCTGAAACAAAAGCAGAAATTGATGGAGAAATTGATGGAGAATAGGATGTCTGGTAGCATCCATGCAGAGAAAGCAAAGTTAACATTTTGGGTCCAGTGAGTTCTAAAGAAGGGTCAACCAAACTTAAAACATTGACTGTGTTCTGTCTCCACAGGGTGCTCCTTTTACATGGAGCACGGATTCTCCACGGAGTCTCTTTCAATCACAAACTCTGCTTTTTGTGTAATAAAATGTGAGGCTGGATGAACACAGCAGGCCCAGCAGCATCTCAGGAGCACAAAAGCTGACGTTTCGGGCCTAGACCCTTCATCAGAGAGGGGGATGGGGTGAGGGTTCTGAAATAAATAGGGAGAGGGGGGGAGGCGGACCGAAGATGGAGAGAAAAGAAGAAAAGAACATTGGGGAAACCAAGCGGAGGCTTGGGGACCGCTTTGCAGAACACCTCCGCACGGTTCGCAATAAACAACTGCACCTTCCAGTCGCAAACCATTTCCACTCTCCCTCCCATTCTTTAGATGACATGTCCATCATGGGCCTCCTGCACTGCCACAATGATGCCACCCGAAGGTTGCAGGAACAGCAACTCATATTCCACTTGGGAACCCTGCAGCCCAATGGTATCAATGTGGACTTCACCAGCTTCAAAATCTCCCCTTCCCCCACCGCATCCCAAAACCAGCCCAGTTCGTCCCCTCCCCCCACTGCACCACACAACCAGCCCAGCTCTTCCCCTCCAACCACTGCATCCCAAAACCAGTCCAACCTGTTTCTGCCTCCCTAACCTGTTCTTCCTCCTACCCATCCCTTCCTCCCACCCCAAGCCGCACCTCCATCTCCTACCTACTAACCTCATCCCACTTCCTTGACCTGTCCGTCTTCCCTGGATTGACCTATCCCCTCCCTACCTCCCCACCTATACTCTCCTCTCCACCTATCTTCTTTTCTCTCCATCTTCGGTCCACCTCCCCCCCCCTCCCTATTTATTCCAGAACCCTCACCCCATCCCCCTCTCTGATGAAGGGTCTAGGCCCGAAACGTCAGCTTTTGTGCTCCTGAGATGCTGCTGGGCATGCTGTGTTCATCCAGCCTCACATTTTATTATCTTGGATTCTCCAGCATCTGCAGTTCCTATTATCTCTGCGTTTTGTGTGTTTGCTGCTCCCATATCTAACAGGTAACATGAGAATTTCACTTTGTTCTCTACTTCCACCAGGCTGCAACTGGAATTTTCACTGCCATATTTCACTCCCTCAATTTCACTGTTTGTAGGTAACTGTAGAGATTTCCTCGTGGTTACACAGATCGCAATGAATGTCCTTTGTTTAAGGCTTTAATGAATAGCATTATCAAAGCTTCAGTCAGCCAATCATAATGATGTATGCATTTTGAATTCCTAAGGTACATTGTGATTATGGGAGGTGAAAGACCAAAATCACAAAAGGAATCAGTCTCATTTTTTTTACATTCTTAGAATGTGGAGGTCACTACCAAGGCTAGCATTTATTATCTATTAAACAAGAAAAAAACAAAGAACCATGGATGCTGGGAATCCAAAACAAAAACACAACTGAAGAAAGGTCACTAGATTTTGATTTGATTTGATTTATTATTGTCACATGTACTGAGATACAGTGACAACCATAGTTTGTGAGTGCTATCCTGGTAAATCACATCTTACATAGGTACATCAGGGTAATGGAACAGAATGCAGAGTATAGTCTTACAACTACATGAAGGTGCAGTGACAAATCAACGTGAATGTATGAGATCTCCATTCAAAAGTCAAATAGCAGTAGGGAAGAAGCTGTTCCTGCGCTTCAACCTGTTGGCACATGTTTTCAAACTTACGTATCTTCTGCCCGACGGAAGAGAGTGGAAGAGAGTATGAGCAGGTTGGAAGGGGACTTTGATTCTTTGATTCTGTTGGCAGCTTTCCCAAGGTAGCAGGAAGTGGAGAGGGAAATGGATGGGGATCTGGTTTTCACGATGGACTAGGCTGTGTTCACAATTCTCAGTAATTTCTTGCAGGCTTGGGGAGAGCAGTTGCCATACTAAGTTGATATGATGTCTTCTATGATGCATTTGGAGTGGCACAATGGTTAGTACTGCTGCCTCACAGCGCCAGGGACCTGGGTCCAATTCCACCCTCAGGTGACTGTCTGTGTGCAGTTTGCACATTCTCCCCATGTCTGTGTGAGATTCCTCCCACAGTCCAAAGATGTGCAGGTTAGGTGGATTGGCCATGCTAAATTGCCCATAGTGTGCAGGGATGTGAAGTTTAGGTGGGTTATGGGGGATGGGTCTGGGTGGGATGCTCTGAGGTTTGGAGTTGTTGGGCCAAAAGGCCTGTCTCCACACTGTAGGGGTTCTGAGAAATCTATGATGTATAAAAATTGCTCAGAGTCACTGTGGACATGCTGAATGTCCTTAGCCTTCTGACAAAGTAGAGGTGTTGGTGTGCTTTCTTGTTTGTGTCTAGATGCAAAACATTAAAGCTGGTTCCTCTCCTCAGATGCGGCCAGCGCTATCAAGCAATTCCTATTTTTGTTGTATTTATCATTCCATTACCTGGTTGACTTTGAGAAGGCAAGGTTTCTTCTTTAAACACAAATGTTCCCTCATTGCTATCAGTGAGGAATTTGAGGAGTTGGATCCTGTTATGATGACAAAATGGTTATATATCTTCTGGTAATATGGCGGTACAGTAGACCCTTTGAGGCCGGGGCCCATCTGCTATTTATTTTTGTGACCTTTTTTAATCTTAATTTCCAGTTTTATTTTGCTTAGATCTCGGTGAAGAGCTCAGACATGGTGATGGGATCGGCAGCAATGGGCCCTGGCAGCACAGACTCGAGGGAGCCGAGCAGCACAGACTCGAAGGAGCCCCGGCAGCACAGACTCAAGGGAGCCCTGACAGCACAGACTCGAGGGAGCCCCGGCAACACGAGCTCAAGTGAAGCCAGCAGCACAGACTCAAGGGAGCCCAGCAGTGCAGACTTGAGGGAGCCCAGCAGCATGGACTTGAGCGAGCCCAGCAACATGGACTCGAGGGATCCCAGCAGCACAGACTCAAGGGAGCCCAGCAGCATGGACTTGAGCGAGCCCAGCAGCACAGACTCGAGGGAGTCCAGCAGCACAGACTCGAGTGAGCCCAGCAGCACAGACTCGAGTGAGCCCAACAGCACAGACTTGAGGGAGCCCAACAGCACAGACTTGAGGGAGCCCAGCAGTGCAGACTTGAGGGAGCCCAGCAGCACAGACTCGAGGGAGCCCAGCAGCATGGACTTGAGGAAGCCCAGCAGCACAGACTCGAGGGAGCCCAGCAGCACGGACTCGAGGGAGCCCAACAGCATGGACTTGAGGAAGCCCAGCAGCACAGACTCGAGGGAGCCCAGCAGCACGGACTCGAGTGAGCCCAGCAACACAGACTTAC
Source organism: Stegostoma tigrinum (assembly GCF_030684315.1). Taxonomy (NCBI): domain Eukaryota; kingdom Metazoa; phylum Chordata; class Chondrichthyes; order Orectolobiformes; family Stegostomatidae; genus Stegostoma; species Stegostoma tigrinum. Next base: position 52,708,848 of record NC_081373.1, read on the forward strand.
GGTGGTGGTGTGTTTGGGGTCCTGGCACCTTCTGTGTCATTGAAGCAGTCATAGAGCTGACTGATGGTTGCTTAAGCAGAGGAGAGTTTGAGCCCAGTACAAGACCCAGCAGCATCAGCAGCGGCTGCATCGTTCAGGTGTGCCTGAAGCAGACGCGTAGCGGTGGCAGAGCCCAGATTGGGCCCATGCGGCAATGTCCAGTGAGGACACATAGTGACAAGGCCCATGGCAAAGCACTGAATGAGAAGGACTGTAAAGTAGAACAGTTTTTCTTTATTTCTTCATTTTTCTGCCTTTATATTCTACGTTTTGGTTTGTTTTTCTATGTTTTAAGATGGCACCGGAGAGTGGCAACTCTTTACAACACTTTTCAATGTAATTTGTAACAAGATACACATGACAACAAATAAATCAAAACAAATGAAATCAATATATCTACCCCTGGGTCAGGGCTGTGTATTTCTGCGAAGGAACTTAGAAGTAATGGTGATCCTATATGACGTGGCCATCTTGGTGGTACAGTTTATCAGGTTGAAGTTAACCTGAGCAAATTAACCAGGGGGCATAACCTGAGGTTTCTGATGCAGGATTGTACTGAATATGTTCATCATTTCAGCTTCATAAGTAAGAGAATTATTGATAAAACTGCTGTGCATTTCCCATATTTTTGGTTTTTTTTAAATGTCAGATTAAATCATTTGCAGTTTCTACCTTCATGGTCATGGAAAGAATAGCAATCCAAATATATTTATCATATATTATCATTAATGCTGGAAATTTTCTGAGAATTTTGTCCAGAATCTTTAAATTTGCAAATCAAGTAGTTTTCCATAGAAAATGTTGTTCTCCATGACTCATTACCATAAAAATGCCCTTCAGACATGAATCAATGCAATAAACTCATATTTTTATCACATGACCAACGGGTAGCCAGTCAAATTAAATTGCCTTAGCCCCAGGTTGTAATAAATCCAAACATATTAGGCCATTCCAATTTTAAAATTTGAGATTACAAAGCTGTATACATCTTCAGTTGCATTTTCAAAATGCATTATCAACAATCCTGTATATCTTCATTATTAACTTGAATTTATTTCATGTCATATTTATGAAAAATGCACAGTTTCTTTAGCAGCCTAAATGTAATATTGAAGTGTTCTTGCAAAATGGATTTGCAAAAAGTTTTTTCAAGCAAATATTGCCCCTATTTTGGTGTTTGATACAAAGAAAGGAGAAATCAACATGTGAAAGGTTGTTGCTTTTCTAAGAACAGGATTTGCTGCTTGCCGATGTGTTTTGATGAAATGCTATCAAACTAAAAACTCTGCTCATTACTCAACTGCCTGACCCACTGAATGTTTTCCTGGAGTGTCTAGATTTGTTCTGAAGGCTTTCCAAAATGAAACATGAGTATTAACAATGTCAGAAATTCCGTTTCTGCATACCCTTGTGTTTACCTTTATAACAGCACAACTTAATACCAGAATGAAGATGTTTAACTCGCTGCTTATGCCAGGTTCAGTCCAGGCTGGTGCTATGGACCGAGACTGAAAGAGTCCTGTACTGTTGAAGGTATCATTTTCAAGTGAGGTACTCAACCAATGCTCTTAAGTGGATCATTTGGCATTATTTTGGAGAAGAGCCAGGGAGGTCCCCTGATAAATTTTGTGACTTTGCCAAGGTCATGTGACTAAACTATTTTGTCACTATCAAATTCCTGCTTTAGAACCTTGCAGTGGCTGTCGTATTTTCTTACAACATAGGCTGCTCTTTCTCTATGTGGTGTCTCAATGTCCAAGGATTGCTAACCATGGTTAATGCCATGGGGCAAGATAAGGAGCCAACCTCCAAAAATTGCCTTAATTGGTAGTGGAAAAACTATTGGCATTATTCTCAATCCAGCATTTAGCTAACTAATCTAACAATTTCCCCATTAACAATAAAAATCCCTTCTTTGACAAGTCCTTCATCATCCAGCACTGCAGCCTCACAGCGCCATGGACCAGGGTTCAATTCCAGCCTCAGGTAACTGTCTGTGCAGAGTTCGCACATTCTCCCTGTGTCTGCGTGGGTTTCCTCCGGGTGCTTCAGTTTCCTCCCACAGTCCAAAGATGTGCAGGCTAGGTGAATCGGCCATGCTAAATTGCCTGTAGTGTTCAGGGGTGTGTGGGTTATAGGGGGATGGGTCTGGGTGGGATGATCCAAGGGGTGGTGTGGACTTAATGGGCCGACACTGTTTCCACACTGTAGGGAATCTAATCTAATCTATAATCCTTGAGACATCATAACATTCTGCACGTCTGTCTTCATATTGCTGTTGCATATGTAGAATCATAGATTCCCAAAAATGTGGAAGCAAACCATTTGGCCCATACCAACTCTCCAAACAGCATTACACCCAGACCCACCCCATCCCTGCACTTCCTGTGGGCTAACCCACCCATCCTGCTCAACCCTGGACACTATGGGGAATTTAGCATGGCTAATTCACCAAATCTACACATCTTTGGGCTGTGGGAGGAAACCAGAGCACTCAGAGGAAACCCATGCAGACATGGGGAGAATGTGCAAACTCCATGCAGAAAGCTGCCTGAGGCTGGAATTGACCCCAGGTCCCTGGCACTGTGAGGCAGCAGTGCCAACCACCTAAGCCATCTTTCATGCATAGCCATCTTCCTCAGCCCTCTTTTCTGCTAGACCTCTTTCATAGTCCACTTCAACTAACTTTGAACTCATTCCTTTGTTAAAAGATCTGTCGAATTAAATCAGCTTCCAAGGGCTGACGCTTCCCCAAATTGGCACAATTTCTTTTTCAGCTACGTCTATATAAATATATTTCTTGACTGTTTTCAACAAAATGACACTTAGCCATTTGGCTGCTTCTAAATGAAGGCTATTGGAAGGCACAAGATCAAAAATTCATGATACATTCCAGGATCACTACCATAGGCTCGATATACATCACATTAAGTAGTTGCAATAGGCTTGAAGATGTAACAAAATTGAAAATATTTCCATTTGACATTCCAAAAAGAGCAGTGTTGTGACAGTAAACATAGTTCTCTAATAACTGGTCAGTATAGAAAAGCTCCACTCCCACCTTGTCTGTGTTACCAAGAGAATCCAGTAAAGAGAAACAAAGTCTAACAGCCAGCAAATAAAGAAAAATCGTGCTATTCTGCTCTGCATTGCCTCCCACAGGGCTGTACATGCATTCGGGCTCATTCACACAAGCCATACTCCAACAGCAGAATAAACAGTGAAGGATTACAGAAAGGAAGCTGAACAAACAGACTTGGATCTGTGAAAATGAACCACAGCTTTACAGAAATCATTAATAAATTAAAGTTTCTGCCAACTTGTCACCTTTGAGTTGATATTGTTAGGGCTGTTGTGGGTGGTACCAGTTTTGTCGAGGCTTTCACTTGTGTTTCTGGTGGGGTTGTTTCGTTGAGTTGCTAACAAGGGCCTTTTAGCTGCTCAGGCATTGTCTGTGCGGAGAAACAGTATTAACTACTCAGGATGGGAGGCAGGGTTCTGCTGGAAGGTCACTCGCCCTGAAATGCTAACTGTCCTTTTCTCCGCACATGCTGCCTGACCTTATTTTCAGCACTTATACCTTTTCATTTCAGATTTCCAGCAGTATTTTTGCTTTTGTAATAGTGGGCGGAATATTCCCAGCTCCTGAATGATGCGGACAGCGACGAGACAGTCAGGAATATACAGGAGAATGAGATTCCTGACTTCAACAATACGAAGGTCTGATTTTATGCACAAGGTTTCAACAGCCAGATGAGAATCTCACTAGTGTTTAGCAAGGGACCTTTCCAGACACTTTAACATCTCATTATTACCAAATCTCACCTCATTTATGGCAGGTTGCTATTGGCCCAGGTAACAATGAGGAACTCGCTGGCACCAGCTCCTGGTCAGAGTGGGTCCCAGGCAGTGGCAGATCACGACAGTACATGCAGTCTCACTTCTCTGAACCTTCAGCCTGGCCAGCATTCTCCATCATCACAAGGCATGGTCCATGGGCAGTGATCACCTACACTTTTATGCCCACAGAGGTTGGCATCAGCAAAGCAGCTGCCTCACCACATCATCAGGGCACATCTTGGACTAACTGAGGATACAGTTCAGTGTTTTGGAACTCACCAGCATCTTACATTGTAGAACAAAAAACAAAGAACAAAGAAAATTACAACACAGGAACAGGCCCTTCGGCCCTCCAAGCCTGCGCCGATCCAGACCCTCTATCTAAACCTGTCGCCTATTTTCCAAGGATCTATATCCCTCTGCTCCCCACCCATTCATGTATCTGTCTAGGTACATCTTAGATGACGCTATCATGCCCACCTCTACCACTTCCGCTGGCATTGCGTTCCAGGCACCCACCACCCTCCGCGTAAAGAACTTTCCACGTACATCTCCCTTCAACTTTTCCCCTCTCGCCTTGAAATCGTGACCCCTAGTAATGCTTCCTCCAGGGACACTTTGCGCAGGCATCCACCGACCCGACTATATGTTCTATGATCATGCTCCGTGTTCATTTTCTTAGAGCTCAATCACTTTGCACTTACTGGGATGCTCACAGAATCACTGCATTGACTTGCTGTTGATCCATTGCCACTTCATTCAGAGCCTTAAGGTGCTTCCATCTTGCCTTGCCTTGCCTTTTAGTACAGGCACAAAACAAGCAGCCTGCCACATTTGCCAGCACAGATCAGTCCAAGGGATGGGCATGTTCATAGAATCTCTATAAGTAGAGCCCATTCAGCCAATCGAGTCTCCAGACAGCATCCCACCCCCCGATCCTAACCCTACCTATATTTCCCATGATTAATCTACATAGACACTACGGACAATTTAGCACAGCCAATCCACCTAGCCTGCACAGGCTTGGTCTGTGGGAGGATGATGGTGCAATTGAACCCAGGTCCCTGGCACGGTGAGGCAGGAGTACTGACCACTGAGCTGCAATGCTGCCCAGTGAATATTACTGTACGGCACAGTGCTATGTCAATCTCACCCTGACAGCATGCGCCAGCAGCTTACGTGATGACACTAGGAATGCACTTCAACCAAGTGGCCACATCTCAAGGTCAAAGGGAAGTAGTCCACCGTTACAGTGTGGGAGTGGGAGGATCGTGGGGGGTACCAGCACAGTAAGTCATGGGAGTCCGAAAGAAAAACAGAAATTGCTGGAGAAATCCATTAGGTTCGGGAACAGTTGGCAGTATGAGGGCTGGGGGTTTGAGATGGATAAAAAGGAAGCGATGGATGGAAGCAGAGCCAGAGGGAGAGAAGGACATTTAGGACATCAAAGGGATGGACAATGGGAAGCCAAGGAGAAATCAAAGTTGTTAATGGGGACCATTGGTGGGTGACAATGGCTTGGTTATGCTAAGAGCAGCCCATGTGATGACAGGACTGGGGTGTGGGGTGAGTAAAGGACATGGAAGATGGTATTCAGACCCTAAAGTTATTGAACTCAGTGTTGATTCATGAATGCTGCAGGATTCTCAAGTGGAAAGCTAGCACTGATCTTCACTGAAGCACTGTAGCATAACTGAGACAGAGATGTTGGCCAGAGTGTGCTGAGGTGGCAGGCAAGTGGAAGCTCGGGGTCATTTCTACGGACAGTACATAGATGTTCCAGAAAGCTGTTGTACAGCATGTGTTATGTCTCCCCAGTGTAGAGGAGACCACATTGTGAACAGCAACTGCTGCAGACTATATTAAGTAAAGTGCAAGTAAATTGCTGCTTTATCTGCAAGGGATGCCTGGGGCCTTGGCTAGTGAGGAAGGAGGAGGTAAATGGGCGGGTGTTACACATTCCGTAATTGCATAGGAAGGGAATCTGCCCAAGGGTTGGACATCATCTGCTGGCCACTTTGGTTGATCAGGGTGAGGGGTATTTCTCATTCCAGTCCGCAGGGTGGACTATGGTCAGTCCTGTTAGTTAAGCCCAATCAGTCTGGGGATTAGAGCTGCACAGATATCAGAAAGGGGTCTGATCAGCCAACAGCCAGGACAGTCATTCCAAACCATAGTCAGTCCTGGGCATCTGTTCACTGAAAGTCATGGGGGGTGTTTAACAGAAGTTAGGGAAATCAGTCGTGTGAATTAGAAGCAGCGTGTAAAGATGCAGAGGGGATAATAATTCAGGGAGTAACCCAACATATCAGGGTGGAATATGATAGATCATTGGAGGGATTGGGATGCAACAGGATAGAATGTCCCCAATGGTCACTACCATGATGGTTTCCACTTGGGCACAATGCATTGCCAAATTTGGCAATAACTGGGCTGCAGGCCTAGAGCTCAGGGAGTAACGCACAGGGAGTAACGTAAGAATGAGTTGTATAAGAGGGATGTGTGGAAATATGGGTCGGCTCAAATATGATGAGATTGAAGATTTTGGTTGGGGGATGGTCACGTCTGAGCCTGCAGTTCACTTCATGAAATGCTACCATCCTTATCCAAATCATAAAACCATGAAACAGCTTATAAAACAGCAATTACTACTCCTAGAATTCATGGAAATCAGCTCTAACACCAAAATTACCCCAAAAAAGGAGTGGCATTTACAACCACAGTTTTATCCTGTCCTCTGTCTCCTACTGAAGTGAAAATGGCTGCAGTGTTTCCCCTACCAACTCCTGTTCAAATGACTGGGAATCTGAGGCAAAAGCTGGGAATTCTTCCATGAACAATTACATATGTGGTGGAGTAGAATGCTTCAAATGGATCTCATCTGCTCCATTTGTTTTATTTTACTTTTGTTCCCTCCTTTTTCTTCTCTTTTTGTGTGTTTCTTTTCTGTACCTCTTCTTTCTTCTCCTAACCAAGGATTTCTCAGCCTCCAGCCTGGCAGAGCAACCTCCTAGCCTGGTGGGGCGGTCTTTCAGCACAACATGGCAACCTTTTGACTCACATGGCGGACTCTCAGCCCAGTGTGGCAGACTCTCAGCCCAGCGTGGTGGACTCTCAGCCCAGCGTGGCAGATCTCAGCCCAGCATTTCGGACCCTCAGCCCAGCATTTCGGACTCTCAGCCCAGCATTTCGGACTCTCAGCCCAGTGTGGCAGACTCTCAGCCCAGTGTGGCGAACTCTCAGCTCAGCGTGGTCCCAGCATGGCAGACTCTCAGCCCAGCATTTTGGACTCTCAGCCCAGTGTGGCAGACTCTCAGCCCAGTGTGGCGAACTCTCAGCTCAGCTTTGGTCCCAGCATGGCAGAATCTCAGCCCAGCATGGCGCGGACTCTCAGCCCAGCATTTCGAACTCTCAGCCCAGCAGCCCAGCATTTCGGACTCTCAGCCCAGCATTTCAGACTCTCAGCCCAGCATGGCTGACTCTACCATGCTCGTAAGATTCTGTACCTAGGCACTTGTATCTAAGAGGATGCCTTTTTGCCACTTTTCACCGTACTCCTGTACTTGAGTATATGTGACAATAAAATCAAAATCAAAAAATCAAATAAAACCAGTTACATGAATCAGGAATTTACGCATTGCAAAAACATTTATAAGTGTAGAGTCATAGAAGTTGACCTCATGCAGGGACCAGCTGTGTGGACTAAAATTCCTGGCCTCAAGCAATCTTGACCCTGCTATAAGAAATTATACCGTGATCCTATTAATGGCTATGAAGCAGCAGTAATGTCAGACACAAAGTTTCACCCACACTCCACAACTCACAATCACATTCCACGGTCTTATAACCTGCACAAAGTCCATGAACTGCCCTTACCTCGACTTTAAAATATCCACACTACTATGGAACTTGCAAATGCCACCTTTCTCGAATAACGTGACGGGTGGAATTAAGGAGAGTAGTTGTCATTCTTTCTATCATGTATGCAATCTCCTAATGGATGCATTCTACAGGGTTTATTCTACTGAATCAGGTCTACTATGTAGACTTGCAATGTCCTCGTTGTTGAAAGCCTCCATGTCCAAATATTTGGATGACGGTGGTTACGTGTCTTTTGTGTGAGCTCCTGATCAGATTATGGAGGAGCCGTTTTGTTACTGTTATTTCCCACACAGTCTCATCTGGACAGTCAACAATGGATCAGGCACGGAAGCTGTTACCAACTCAGTGACTACACTATGCTGCAAGCATCCACAGAAATAGATGTGGAACATTACTGTTCTCATACCTTGGCAGTTTGTTATTTCCATCAGTCTCTGAGTCAGCATTACATACATAGTCCTTTAACCATGATTGATGTCTTCATCTTGGCTGTTCATCTGAGTGACGTTTCGTCTGTGGGTGAGAGTCATTCCTGTATTATTTGTTGTTTATTGTGGTAGGTGTTCTATTTCTGTTGTTGGGTTTGCTGTGGACCCGTATGTCTGATAGTAGGTGTGCGATATGTGTCAGTGCCACATTCATCTCTTCTCAATCAGCCACAATCAGCTGAGGAACAGCTTTCTGCAGTCCACCATTTGTACCTGTGATTGCGATGATATATCTGTTGTTCAATCCCACCTTGTAAGATCGAGGTGACAACTGCTCCAAGCAGATCCCAAATTGTCACTTGGGCTGACTTTTGCTGAGGTCATTGAACGTTTGCACCCTGAAGGGATCTCAATTCTTCGGCCGTCCTTTCGGAATTAAATTGGCTTTCTGCTGAACATTCACTCATACTTATTGTGACGTCAGTCTTCAGCAGCTTTGTCAGAATTGGAACAGTGTTTTGTGAACAGCACGACTTTGTACGAGACTAACTCCAAGTCTTCAGTACAAGTGCTTCTTCTACTCAAGGATTACCTTGTACAGGTCTGTGTTGGATTTGATCAATTTCCTTGTAATTCCTTCAATAATTTTCAATGCTGCATCAGCATTTCCATCCTTCTGCTCTTCAGACAGTGTTAAGGTGGAATATATTTTGACAAAATCTCAACAGTGATAAAAGTGTTGTGAATTGTTCTAGTTTGTTCAAAAATTTTGTTGTTATCACATAATTCTGGTTTGATTTGATTTTTTGATTTTGATTTTATTGTCACATATACTCAAGTACAGGAGTATGGTGAAAAGTGGCATAAAGGCATCCTCTCAGGTACAAGCAACCAGGTACAGAATCTTGATAGCATTGTAGAAATAAAGAACAAAGTTAAAAGTTAAACATTGCAGTAATTATAGTATAGCACAAAACAGATGAAATAAGGTTAAAAGTTACACATTGCAGACATTCTTAGTAAGTAGAACATAAAGGAATAAAGTTGTAAGTTCAAACAAACTGTAATGTTTCCTGAGGGGGAACTGCACTTCGAAGAATCACCTCGAGACCGGAATTCTGTGCTGAAGTCATGCAAAAATGAGAAGTAGAAGGAGAGAAAAAAGAAAAGAAAACAGATAGAGCGGATGTGATCTATTTGAAGCATTCTACTCCACAGGCATCTGTCGTTCTTCCTCATGGAAGAATTCACAGCCTTTACCTCAGATTCCCTGTCACTTCAGCAGGACTTGGTAGGGGATAAACTGCAGCCATTTTCACTTCAGTAGGAGACGGAGGACGAGATAAAATTGTGGCTACAAATGCTACTCCTTTTTTGAGGTATTTTCGGCGTTGGAGCAGATTTCCTTGAATTCTAGGAGCAGTAATTAGTATTTTATAAGCTGTTGCATTGTTTTGGAACTTTGAGAAAATGAAAGATCAAGGTCATGGCGGTTAAAAAGGAGGAAGAGAGTCAAAGGTAGTGGCTACATGGGAAGTGAAACAAATGGAGCAGTAAACCTGCACAGCTAACAGCCTCTGCTATTTGGTTTCAAGCTTCTCTGGGAATTGGAGTTTGTCTAAGAAAAATTAATAAACAGCAAAATTTATAGTTTGCCTTGGAGAAACTTGTGTGGGGGAGCTCACAGCCAGGGAGCAGCTAAGTGGCTAGTTTTAAGTCTAACCTTACTGTTTCTTTGTAAATCTGCAACAGTGAATAGAGTGGGTTCTTTTTGATTGTATGTTTTTATTGTGAGCTGTTTCTTGAATAAACTTTAAAAATATAAAAACATAGGTACTAAGTTAGCCTGGAGCAGTGTTTTTAGAGCGATAAGACTGGGTTATCTCTGGTTCTATAGATTGTTAAGTTGCAAATATGGTCTTTAGTAGAGTGATGTGCTCTTCCTGTCAGATGTGGGAGATTAGGGAGAGGTTCTATGTTACTGATGATTATGTCTGCAGGAAGCATGCTTGGTTGCAAACCCTATCGGGCAGCATGGATTGGTTGGAGCTGCAGTTAGAGGCTACGAGGAATTTACAGGAGCCTGGGATCGCAGTTGCAAGGAGAAGAGATAAACTGAAGACGCAGTCAGGTAGATGGGTGACCTCAAGGAAAAGTAAGAGAAGGAGACAGGTAGTGCAAGAGCCTCCTGTGGCAATCCCCATCACAAACAAGTATGCTGTTTTAGAAAATATAGGGGGTGTTGGACTCATAGGGAAATATAGCACTGACTAACAGGTCTCTGGTACCAAGACTGGCCTAATGTAATGAGGGATATGCCAGGTTCCAAGCGATTAATTGTGATAGGGGACTCTCTAGTCAGAGGCACAGACAGATGTTTCTGTGGCCAACCACGAGACATCAGAATGGTTGCTGCCTCTCTCTTGTCAGGATATTTCAGAGAGGGGGCAGAATAGTCTCAAAGGGGAGTGGAACCAGTAGAAGGTCATTGTACATGTTGGAATTAATGACATAGGGCAAGAAAGGAACAAGATTCTGAAGAGAGAATAGAGGAAATTAGGCAAGAATTTCAAAAGGCGGTTCACAAGTGTATTAGTATCTGGAATAAGCCCTGTGCCATGAGCTAGTGAGGGTAGGAATTGGAGAATAAATAAATGCATTACTGAGGAGGAGGTAGTGCAGGGGAAAAGGATTCACATTATTGGATCATTGGTATCTTTCGTGAGGCAGAAGTAACCTCCATAAGAAGGATGGATTCCACCTGAATTGAAAGGGGACTAATATACTGGTGGGGAGATTTGCTAGATCTGCTCAGGAGACTTTAAACTAGTAAGGGTTATGGGGAACCCAGGGAGATAGTGAGGAAAGAGAGCAGTGCGAGACTGGTACATGTGGGAAAAGGATTAAATCAAACAGTCAGGGCAGGCAGGATCAAAGCAGAAAATGAGGTAGGACTGATAAATTAAACTGTATTTATTTCAATGTGAGAGGCCTAACAGGTTGGACGGGTGATCTCAGGGCATGGTTAGGAACATGGGACTGGGATATCATAGCAATTACAGAACACTGGCGCAGGGATGGACAGGACTGGCAGCTTAATGTTCCGGGGTATAAATGCTACAGGAAGGTTAGAAAGGTTGGGAAGAGAAGAGGGAAAGTGGCATTTTTCATTATGGATAAAATTATGGCTGTACCTAGGGATGATATTCCTGGAAGTACATCCAGAAAGGTCAGTTGGGTGGAACTGAGAAATAAGAAATGATTACCTTATTGGATTACCTTATTACCTAATAGACTGCAGGAAATTGAGAAACAAATTTGTAAGGAGATCTCCGTTATCTGTAAGGATAATAGGGTGGTTATGGTAGGGGGGTTTTAATTTTCCAAACATAGACTGAAACTGCCATAGTGTTCACAACTTGGATGGAGAGGAATTTGTTAAGTGTGTACAAGGAAATTCTCTGATTAAGCATGTGGATGTACCTACTAGAGAAGGTGCAAAATTTGACTTACTCTTGGGAAATAAGACAGGGCAGGTGACTGAGGAGTCAGTGGGGGAGCATTTTGGGGCCAGTGACCATAATTTTATGGAAAAGGATAAGGTCTAAAAATTAAAGTTCTAAATTGGAGGAAGGCCAATTTTGATGATATGAGGCAAGAACTTTCAAAAGGCAGATGGGCAGTTATTTGCAGGTAAATGGATGGTTGGAAAGTGGGAAGCCTTCAAAACTGAAGTTACAGGAGTCCAGAGACAGCATGTTCCTGTTAGGCTGAAGGGCAACGCTGGTAGGTGTAGGGAATGCAGGATCACTCAAGGGGAAGCGCATGTCAGGTACAGATGGCAGAGAGTGATTGAATCCCAGAACTGTAACAAGGCAGTGGGAGTATACTTAAGAAGGAAACCATGAGGGCAAAGAGGGGACACAAGATAGCTTTGGCAAATAAGGCTAAGGAGAATCCAAAGGGATTCTACAAATACATTAAACAAAAAGGGTAACTAGGGAGAGAATACAGCCCCTTAAAGATCAGCAAGGCCACTTATGTGTAGAACGGCAGGAAATGGGTGAGATACGAAATGAGTATTTTACATCAGTGTTTACTGTGGAGAAGCATATGGAAGATAGAACATAGAACATAGAACATAGAACATTACAGCACAGTACAGGCCCTTTGGCCCTCGATGTTGTGCCGACCTGTCATACCGATCTGAAGCCCATCTAACCTACACTATTCCATGTACGTCCATATGCTTGTCCAATGACGACTTAAATGTACCTAAAGTTGGTGAATCTACTACCGTTGCAGGCAAAGCGTTCCATTCCCTTACTACTCTCAGACTAAAGAAACTACCTCTGACATCCGTCCTATATCTTTCACCCCTCAATTTAAAGCTATGACCCCTCGTGCTCGCCGTCACCATCCTAGGAAAAAGGCTCTCCCTATCCACCCTATCTAACCCTCTGATTATTTTATATGTTTCAATTAAGTCACCTCTCAACCTTCTTCTCTCTAATGAAAATAGCCTCAAGTCCCTTAGCCTTTCCTCATAAGACCTTCCCTCCATACCAGGCAACATCCTAGTAAATCTCCTCTGCACCCTTTCCAAAGCTTCCACATCCTTCTTATAATGCGGTGACCAGAACTGTACGCAATACTCCAAGTGCGGCCACACCAGAGTTTTGTACAGCTTCACTATAACCTCTTGGTTCCGGAACTCGATCCCTCTATTAATAAAAGCTAAAACACTGTATGCCTTCTTAACAGCCCTGTCAACCTGGGTGGCAACTTTCAAGAATCTGTGTACATGGACACCGAGATCTCTCTGCTCATCTACACTGCTAAGAATCTTACCATTAGCCCTGTACTTTGCCTTCCAGTTACTCCTACCAAAGTGCATCACCTCACACTTGTCTGCATTAAACTCCATTTGCCACCTCTCAGCCCAGCACTGCAGCTTATCTATGTCTCTCTGCAACCTACAGCATCCTTCGTCACTATCCACAACTCCACCAACCTTAGTGTCATCTGCAAATTTACTAACCCATCCTTCTACGCCCTCATCCAGGTCATTTCTAAAAATGACAAACAGCAGTGGACCCAACACCGACCCTTGCGGTACACCACTAGTAACTGGTCTCCAGGCTGAACATTTCCCATCAACTATCACCCTCTGTCTTCTTTCAGCAAGCCAATTTCCAATCCAAACTGCTATATCTCCCACAATTCCATTCCTCCGCATTTTGTACAATAGTCTATTGTGGGGAACCTTATTGAACGCCTTGCTGAAATCCATATACACCACATCAACCGGTTTACTCTCATCTACCTGTTTGGTCACCTTCTCAAAGAACTCGATAAGATTTGTGAGACACGAACTTCCCTTCACAAAACCGTGCTGACTATCCCTAATAAATTTATTCTTTTCTAGATGATTATAAATCCTATCCCTTATAACCTTTTCCAACACTTTACCAACAACTGAGGTAAGAATTGTGGGGAAATAAACAGCAACACCTTGAAAACCGTCCATATTATTGAGGAGGAGGCACTGAATGTCTTAAAATGCATAAAGATGGATAAATCCAAGGACCTGATCAGGCGTACCCTAGAACTCAGTGGGCAGTGAGGGAAGGGATTACTGGGTCTCTTCCTGAGATATTTGTATCATCGATAGCCACGGGAGAGGTGCTGGGAGGCTGAAGGTTGGCTGACATGGTGCCACTATTTAAGAAAGGTGGTCAGGAAAAGCCAGGGAACTATAGGCTGGTGAGCCTGACATCGGTGATGGGCATGTTGTTGCCCACCATCACCATGTGACAATCTCCTTGCACTAGGGCAAGGATTACCTCCTGACCAGGGCATCCTCTCCTGTGCCTTGACCCTCTCTGCTCTGGTGTGGGCCATTTTCTCCTTGAATAAGGTGAAGGATTGAGAGAGTCGAAAGTGGCCAGTAACAGGTGTGAGCATTGGTTCAGGGGGAAGAGGAAACCTGCTGTATGAGTGAATAGAGAGAGGGTAGGAAGGGTTAGAATCTGGGACATGGGATGGATGAGAGGAAGAGTACTTGAGGGAAGAAGATGTGTGCAATGATGGGAGAGGCAGATGGTGAGCCTTTGTGGGAGTGTGTGCACTGGCAAATAAGGAGTGCACAAGAGAGGGCAGAGAGGAGATGATCGGCATCCTTGCAGACTGCTGACATTCGTTCACTTTCTTCCTTGTATCACTGGGTATTCCTGGACACCATACTGACACAGGTGCCTGCTGTAGACCAGGCTGGCAAGCTTTGGCACTACGGGCTCCTCTGGCATTCCTCAGGAAAGAGGTTGGCTTTTCCGTCCACCAGCCCATCCACCCCTGTCAGAAAAACGAGGTGCCAACAAGCCATCTCGGCCACAATCTTTGCCAGCCTACAGCTGTGAATGGCTATTCCTGGTTCATGCGTGTTTGATTGGTTCACCAGATGGGTTTCAAATATGGCACCAACAGCTGGAAACATGGCACGTCCCAGCAGCGGGGAGTGAGGGCAAGAATGGAGCTCCGGAGGCATGGTGCACAAGTTAAGTGTCATTAAATTGGATGGCAAAACCAACTAGACTTTACAGAGAGCTACATTCCTTGAAACAGCATAAAATTGACTACTCAGGTAAAATTTGGGAAAAACTCAGCCCAATCCACCAGCTGCCTCTGGAATGTAGATATTTGTAACCATTTCTAGGTTAGGGCATGTTAGCCGTCCCTTCCGACAAGGGTGTACAATTGTTTCTTGGATGTGGGGTTTTAGCTGTTTCTAGGATGCATTTTCTATTGCTGAGGTCTTCTTCACATATTCATTTGTTCTGGATGTAAGTTTGCTCACTGAGCTGGAAGGTTAGTTTTCAGACGTTTCGTCACCATTCTAGGTAACGTCATCAGTGAGCCTCTGACGAAGCGCTGGTGTTATGTCCCGCTTTCTATTTATCTGGTTAGGTTTCCTTGGGTTGGTGATGTCATTTCCTGCATTGGTGATGTCATTTCCTGTTCTTTTTCGCAGAGGATGGTAGATGGGCTCCATATCAATGTGTTTGTTGATGAAGTTCCGGTTGGAATGCCATGCTTCTAGGAATTCTCATGCGTGTCTCCGTTTGGCTTGTCCTAGGATGGATGTGTTGTCCCAATCAAAGTGGTGTCCTTCCTCATCTGTATGTAGGGATACGAGTGATAGTGGGTCATGTCGTTTTGTGGCTAGTTGATGTTCATGTATCCTGGTGGCTAGCTTTCTGCCTGTTTGTCCAGTGTAGCGTTTGTCACAGTTCTTGCAAAGTATTTTGTAGATGACGTTCGTTTTGCTTGTTGTCTGTATAGGGTCTTTTATTTGTTGGTGCTTCAAAGATAGGGGACTTTATTCCTTTTACATGTATATTCCCCCACTCAGAGCTCAGTGCATTAATCTCATGCCAATGCTGCTGTCAGTGAGATGAAACAGTCACTGATATAATGGGCTTTAAATGGAAAACTGTTACGTTATAAATATGTTTCAAGGATCTGCATATGAAAGACTTCAGCAATCACTGATTGCAGCTGACTAATGAACAACAGATTGAAAATAGCCTGAGTGCAAGTTTCTCTACCTTACATTAATACAACAGCATCAGCAAGGTATATTCTTAATAATTAAATGCTTTACATTAATTACACGGGGTGCTTTTTCCTGTTATAATTCACTGTAAATGTTGTGTAGGTGTGTCATACATTGCAGTCTGATGCTTTGTATGATTGAAACTAAGCTAAAACATAACTTAGGGAAAATAAAATAAATCATATCAATGCAGGTAATGGATATTTGGTCTCTATACAATGACAAGGGAATTAAGAAAAATGATTGAACACAAAATATGATATTTGACACACTTATCTAAGCACGTCAATTACTGCAGCAATTGGCTAGTACAAGAGTTTTGTGTGCTGATTTAGAATTCAATGAAGCATGGCACAAAGCACTTCAGAAATTTAATGCTGAACTAATTATTCCATCAACCAACTCAAACAATCACTTATCACAATCATCAGTTTTATCTGGTTTGCCATTTCACCGGCACACAATCCCTAATGACTACTACCTGCAACATACAATGATTTGACAAGGAGTAAAATACCTAATGCAGAATCACGTAAGAAGTTAAAACACAAAATAAGTGCATTCTTAATGCTTCCACATTTTTCAAACGAGCATGATCTTCCCATTTGTATGGTTGGAATCAGAGATCTCAAAGCTGCACCACAAAGCACAAAAAGAGAAAGACATTAGTCTTAATGTGTGGGTGAAATACCTTAGAAATATAGATAGATGAATGGTGGACTAATGGCTTTACATGTATAGTGGCAAGAAAGAAGCAATTGTCAAGCAGAGCAAATGTCACAGGCACCCCCTTTGTTTGAAAGTGCTGCTTCAAAGAGGATGGTATTCCTTTTCTGCCTTTGAGGAAGACCCTGTGTGGGAGGATATGTGGGTTTCACTATCATGCCACAACTGGTGGTGCCTTCAGCTACAGCATAACTCAATTGCACAAACTAGGCAGATCCTAAAACACAACACACAAAGGATAAATAAAAGCAACTAAGTGATAGGCAAAGAGTGGGTTGAAGAATGCTACCTCCTGTTGAGATGGCAGCTAAGAGAAACCAGCTCATCATAAGTCTTAAAGCAGGAAAAGACAGGTAGGTCACAATTAAACATTTCCCCTTCTCTTCAGCGTACCCACAGCGCAGCAGCACAAATTGCTGCCGTGATCTGCTTCTGTGATCAATATTTATTGGAGGCTTTGCACAAACAACGAAGTGGAACAGGCTGACACAGTGAATTGCTATTTGTGGTGCATTACTGGGGCAGAATTAGCTATTGCATGGCCCACACACCAGTTACTGCACTGCAAAAGTCATTCATGGTTTGAAGAGCTTAGAGACATTTTGACTCAGTGCGGCACCTCCCAAATGCAAGTACATTTGTGCACAAAGCAAAGTAGCAACTAGCAAACACTGTAATGGAATTGTGCAATGTGTGGGAGAATAGTTTCCTTTCTGGGTAAATTTCCATAAAAGGGTAAAGTGTGTGAACAACAAGGAGAAAGGGTAGCAGGAAGAGTTGGTTTTATTATTGTCCATTACTGTTAAGACCTTACTCATTGCTGCTCTCATTCACAAATGACTGAATGAAAATAAGTCAGAAAACTGAGTCACTTTTTATTTTTTAATAACTGTTGACAACCATATTAAAGAAAAGTCCTGCAGAGATATACAGCATCAATAGGGGGACAAATATACACTGAATTAAAAATGTGATCTAAATTCATACCAGGGCTAAGAGGTATCTTCATCTCGAATGTACTTGGACAGCACAAGAGGGAAAAAGGACATTGTACGCAAATAGCCCAGGTTGAAATTGTCCTTGGTGCCAGCACATAATCATAATCATGTTATCTGTCCTATTTCCATATTCCTTCATCTCTATCTTTTCAATCTAATCATGAATGTTGGCATAAGGTTGAACTTCAAGACACCTCGATGAGTGGGTACCAGACTAAAAGGCCAGAAACTGTAAATATGCCAGGGAACCAGTGGGAATCCCTCCACCTCCACATTTTGTGCTGTATTTAGAAGACAAGAAACTGCAATGAGAAAGGCGAATACAACACTTACCCATATTAAAAGGCAATCATTTTATTCACTCACTAGATGTGGGTGTTGCTGGCTGGGCCAGCATTTATTGATACCCTTGAGAAGGTGGTGGTGAGCTGACTTCTTGAACCACTGCAGCCCACGTGCTATCGGCAGACCCATCGTGCCATTCACGGGGTTAAAGATCACATTCCTAGTGGTTGGCTCCGAGGCTTCCTGGCACTCACCAGGCTGAACAAGGCAAGAGCAGAATGCATACTGACAAGCTTGGGAGCCTGTAAGTACTGAGTTAAGGCACCTGTTTTCCTGCCGAAGTGAAAGGTAAGTGAAAGTGACAGAAGATGTCATTGTGCTCTCAAGCAACATTTGCACAACATTATGTAAACACCACCAGCCTGTTTGAATTCCATCAGAGTCACTCAGCTCCTGATCTCATTGTAGGTTTGACCCAAACATGGACAAAAGAGTTCAACTCTATTGGGTAGAGGTGCAACAGCATCTGTAGCCACTTATTGGAACTGGGTGAAATACCCGAAACTGAAAGGGACACTCAGCTTTAGATGTGGCTGAATTCATAACACAAATTAGTGCCATAATCTATAATCCATTCTTCTCACTGATATTCAGTTCTGATCTAGTATTGCATCATACCACTTTCAAAAGGCAGAAAGCCACTTCGCAATAATTGGGTGACGCGGTGGCTCAGTGGTTAACCCTGTTGCTTTGCAGCCAGGTGCAATCCAGGCTCAATTCCATCCTCAGGTGACTGTCTGTGTGGAGTTTGCACATTCTCTCCATTTCTGTGTGGGTTTCCTTAGGGTGCTCTAATTTCCTCCCTCAGTCCAAAGATGTGCACAGTAGGTGGAATGGCTATGCTAAATTGCCCATAGAGTACAGGCTAGGCTGGTTAGGCATGGGAAATGCAGGATTACAGAGATGGGGTGAGACATTGGAGATTTAAACTGAAATTTAGAATGACAAACATTGAACAGAACAGGAATAGCATTACAATCTAAGTTTTTACCAATCAAGTGCTATGCAATACCAAGATAACTTCACTGTTTTTTGTAATCTATTTCTTGATTGATAAAGGCAAGTGTCCCATCTGCCTTTTTCACCACCGGACTAACAAGGAGAAAAAAAATGGAAAAGAGGAATATACAAAAGGATTGGAGAAGCTCTGGTTGGAGGATCCTACTCCATTGCCATTTTGACCATTTGATGGTCCATTCCAGTGGGAGTTGAACAATCTAAATAAGAACTGACAAGCTGACAGAATTCTAAGTCGCCAGAGTGCAGACCATCATGCCTTACATGCTGAGGTCAGGTCACATAGAGTGTGTATTGTATGCCATATGGTTGTTAGATATTTCATTCAGTCCTCATGTCACTGGGAGAATCAATCTTCCCATCGCCAATGGCCAGACATTCAAGACACAGGCATGTCTCCAGCAGTCTAGCCTTCACTGATGTCAATGTGGCAAAGACTGAAGGACCAGTGACCTTCTTCTTCCTGCGGCTCTGCAGACTCACCCTGGAAGGACTGAAGGTGAATGTTATCAGGGGATGGCATTTCACGGAGGCTCACTGGGAAAGATAAGGATGACATTGTAAATAAGATGGGATGGAGTGACTGGTGGCTGTTTAGGTGGCATAGTGCAAAGCTGAGTGAAAGACAAGGCTAGGTGTAGCTGCAAGGTTTGTTGCCCTGTGGACTGATGCTCAGGAGAAGGCTGGGGTGAAAGCATAATGCGGAGGGATGAATGTGGAGCATCGCTTATCTTTCCTGTCCTGATCAGAGTCACTGAGCCTCTTACAGCTACATATCAAGGAATGAGGTAGTCACTGGTCATGCCAACTTGATCTCTGCAGCTGATTTCTTGCTCACATCTACATCCCGTTGTGAAAGGAATTGTTTAATAGCTCTTTACAGCCCACAACATGATGTTTGAGAAATGTGGTATAGCCTTTGAGATTGCTTTGGTTTCGGTCCGACCGTTCCAGGCTACTTCTTTGCAAGGCCCAGGAGCAGAAGCAGAATGCTGCTAGTCATTAGTGCAGTACTGTGAGATAGGGTCACAGAGTCATACCATGCGGAAACAGGCCCTTCGGCCCAAATCATCCATGTCGATCACGTTTCCTAAACTGAACTAGTCCCATTTGCTGCTTTCCCAGTTCTGAGAAAAAGTCACTGGACCCGAAATGTTAACTCTGTTTTTTCCTTCACAGATTCTGCCAGACCTGCTGAGCTTTGCCAGCAACTTTGTTGTTGTTCCTGATTTACAGCATCCACAGTTCTTTCTGAATTTTTTTTAGTCCCATTTGCTTGTGTTTGGCCCATATCCCTCTAAACCTTTCCTATCCATGTACCCGTCCAAATGGGGCATTCTAAACTTTGTAACTGTGCCTGCCTCTACCACTTCTCTGACAGCTTGTTCCATATTCACACTAGACTATGTAAGAAAAAATTACTCCTCAGGTCCATTTTAAATCTTTCACCTCTCACCTTAGAGCCATGCCCTGTAACTATGAATTTCCTTACCCAGGGCAAAAGACCTTGGCTATCCACCTCATCAATGCCGGCTTTGATTCTATAAACCTCAATAAGGTCACAGCTCAGCCTCCAACACTCCAGGGAAAAAATGTTCCAGCCTATCCAGCATCTCCTTATAACTCAAACCTTCCAGCCCAGGTAACATCCTTGAAATTCTTTCACCCAAACAGACTCATTGTACTCAGAAATATGTGATTTAGCTTGAGATGAACACTGGTTACGCTAAATTGTGCTCAAAAATAAACAGCAGAGAGGGAATGCTTTTCAACAGGAGAGTCGTTGGATTTTTCAAACACTGCTTGTTATTTCACATTCACTTAGAAACGAGAAAGTTGTTCTACACCCTTATGAGTGAGAGACAATAGCAACTAATTATCAGAATTATATGCTGAGGATGATTAGAGAGGGCAATCTTATCTAGAGCCTTATGGAGCCAGGCTCCAGTTCCATGTGATCTGATGGTACTGTGACGCAGCCCAACAGTTATCTCAGAATTAAAAGATTAGTAACCATTTCCTTTACAGCCATCACCCATCGTTCTGAACTGGTTTGCAAACCCAGACGTCAGACGTGGCCGAATTAAAAAGCCACTGACGAACGAACTGCTGAAACCTCTGAGATCCTGACGCACTGTCAGTCTCTCCCACGACAAACGGGTCTGACAACTAAAATTCAACCTGTAATTTTCACCTCCACCACTGGAACTGAACTTCACTGCATCTCAACTCTCTGCCAATCTCAGGTGACAGGTCTAACCGAAATGAAGAGTAGAAATGTGTTTTCTTTTTGAGTGCTGATGCAGTCAGAACAGTTCGAAACATTCCCTAACACAACGGGCAGGGATAAGGACTGAAGCAGTCAGGTGACCCATAAAGAGTCATAGTGATCTGAAGATGAGGGACACCATGGGGGTCTTCGTGTGGCTCGGTGAGTCCAAAGGTTATGACCTTTGAGGCAATGCTTATTAAATTAGAATGCAGCTCCTCAAACTCCCTCCACATTCATTGTCCTCCAACATTGTTAGTTCCCACATGAGCTATGACAGCCAGATCCTAAACCATCTCTCCAGCTGCAAAAGCTGTCTCAGAACTTATCTTCTTCAGAGCTCCCCGCAAAGAAAGTCGATGCCTGTCACTGGCACTATCCTCGTATCACTAGCACATTCCTGTTTACTTAATCCTCAAGAATGATGCCAGTAAAGTTCCATGGTAAGATTTTCCCATTCGCCCTGCAGGTCTTGTTATCTGCGCAGGCAGCATGTTGAGACTGGCCCATCACTGTTTAGAAGTTATCAGACTATGGAGGGCATCATAACTGAGCTCAGTTTTATCCTTCTGTGCTTCTGGGGATTGATGTGCACTAACCAAGGAGTTTCAGCCCTTCCATTGCAGCCTTAGCCACTATCAGTCGTGGGTCAATGGTGGTACATTTGCCCCACGTCTAACAGTTGTGTGCTCAAACTCCCCCCAGGGCTCCCCACTGTAAGGAACAAAATTTAACACACCAGTGTTAGACACACCAGTGACAGTACTGTTGGATAAAGCATTAAATCAAGTTGTAGTCTACCCTTGCAAGTGGATTCAAACAATCGAAAAGGCCAATTAAAAGAAGCGCAGAGGAATTCTCCAGGCAACCTTTTCAACAGTTATCTTTCAACCAGTGTCACACCAAAAAAATGTAAGAGCTTTCTGTGTGTAAATTGGCAGTGGATTTTCTTACCTTATAGAACCCTAAGCATTTTACTGAGAGTACAGTACTTTAGCTCATTCTGAATCAGTAAAAGGTACTACACAAATGAAAATATCAACCAAGGTTCAAATATTGAGACTAGCTAATCTGTATATATGGTCTCTATAGTGTAGATTTTACTAAATAAATGCAATGGTAAGAAAATGTTGATCAGAGCATTTAGGGGCGGCTTGATGGTTAACACTGTAGCCTCACAGCTCCAGGGACCCGGGTTCAATTCCAGCCTCGGGCAACTGTCTGTGTGGAGTTTGCACATTCTCCCTGAGTCTGCGTGGGTTTCCTCCCACAGTCCAAAGATGTGCAGGCTAGGTGGATTGGCTGTGCTAAATTGCCCGTAGTGTTCAGGGGTGTGTGAATTATAGATGAACGGGTCTGGGTGGGATGCTTCAAGGGGCGGTGTGGACTTGTTGAGCCAAATGGCCTGTTTCCACACTGTAGGGAATCTAATCTAATCTAAAATATATTGGCCTTTTAAGCCAATGGGTAACTACAAATTGGCCCCTGTCAGCACCAATATTTTATTAACTCTGCTCAGATGTGCTATGAAACAACTCCAGGGCAGATGGAATATGAGCTTGAATCTACTTGGCCTAAGGCAGGGACACTACCACCATGTTGCGAGGTCTTGCTTCTCAGTATAGCTAGCCTTGGGATTAATTAAGCAAATGACTAAACATAAAGGGGAACAGGGATAGTAGATCTGGATTCAAGTCCCACCTGTTTTAGAAGTGTGTCATAACATGACCGAAGAGGTTGATTAAAAAATAATTGTGAGAATACCCTGATTAGGCCACAGGCATCAATATAAAAGGGGAATTGTAACTAGAAAGATGGAGGGTAGTGATACATTTGACAATTATATAAAACTCAGGGACTGTAACAGAATAAAAAATCCCAGGAATGTCAAGCAAATGTTTTATATGTGACTCAAAATACCACTATGAAATTAATTGTTCTAAGCAGAATAGTGAGGTTTTGTAATAATGCATGATATATATGGGTTCTCAGAAAGAGAAGATGGCAGTATTGATCAGGGAGATGAAATTAACAAGGAGCCTCAGCCCAGTAATGAACAATTTAATTTTGGATTCATTCAATTGCACAATTATGAAATAGCTGGATCAAACTACGAGTTTTTTTCCTTCATTCATTCACAGGATGAGGGCATCGCTGACCAGGCAGCATTTATTGCCCATCTCTAATTGCCCAGACGGCAGTTGAGAGTCAACCACATTGCTGTGGGTCTGGAGTCACATGTAGGCCCAGGCCAGGTAATGATGGGCAGTTTCCTTTCCTAAAGGACTTTAGTGAACCAGGTGGGTTTTTCCAGCAATCGACAATAGATTCATGGTCATCATCAGACTGTTAATTCCAGACATTTATCGAATTCGAATTCCATCATCTGCCATGGCAGGATTCAAGCCCGAGTCCCCGGAACTTTATCTGGGTCTCTGGGCTAACAGTCCAGCAATAATACCACTGGGCCATTGCCTTCCCTTCACTATAGCAACATAGGCAGAGTTCAAGTGAAATACCTTCACTATGGAGCATCCTGTTTATGAAAAGGGCTCAAATTAAACCTGACACGGAACACGACACGGCACTTGTTTTTGGAAAGTCAGTGGATTCACAGTTTATATAATCCAGAGATTATAATATTCCCTTCACAAAATCTACCTCTCGAAATAAAAATATCCAAGCATCAGTTATTGGCATCAGAAGACAGGAGTTTAAAAGGAAAAAGAGGCGAATAATTTTAAATTACATTGGCACTTTGCCCAGCCATCTTCTCACAAAAATCCTACCAAGGGACAATGAATGCACTAAACTTACAGAAGAGAGCAGCATTGAATGTAATATACATTAGAATGATCGGAAGATGACGCTGCAGCTCAAAGAGAGTCTCCAATTAGCAAGAGACCTCAGTAAAGTTTTGGCAATGGACTTGAACATATGAGATTAAAAAAACTCATAGACACAGCAACTAGAATCAGCCAGTCTACATTAATAAATAGTAAAGAGAAATGAATACTTGTGGACAAGATAATGGAGAAATGGATAGGGACGAGACCAGGAATGCCAGCTAAATTCCTCACTTATGATCAAAGGGTGAATTTACCACAAATGAATTTAGGGACATGTGTGAAAATAAGAACATTGTGCTAATGAACACAGCAGCAGAAAAATCTCTTTAGTCATGGAGTGTGTAGACAAGATTTTGTGGTGATAGATGAGATGCTTCATAAAATCTTAACCAACCAATTTGTAAATTATCATCCGCTCTGACATGGATAGTACATGTGAAGAAATGGCTGGAGGGCTATAGTCCATATCAATTTGTTTTGGACAGAAATCCAAAAATTCCTTTGTTAATGAGTGATCATCATTTGGCTACAATTGGAACCAAGTGTTTTAAGTACTTGTATGTCCATTAAGGCTGAGGTTTCAGAATAAAAAATTAGTGAGGTTTACAACATTATATAAGGCCATCAGAAGTGAATTTCATCCATGGGAAACGGTATATTACAGAAAAGAAAGGAAGAAAGAGTGAAAAGGACCAGGTAAGGCTAAAGGAAGAACAATAATTACCCATATGGCAATAAAATATTTAGAATGCATTCCTCAAGGTTAATTGTCACTTGCAGAATCTGAATTTGTCAGAGAAAATACTAAGACGACACACTCTCCATAGACACATATGCTGGATGGACAATTAGGAGAACCAGATTTCAAGGGATGAAGGACTGACTACATATGGACAAAATTATGAGAAGATGATTAATTGCCCCAGAGGGTAACAACCTAAAGTAGGCACCAATTCAAATGATTTCCCAGAAGAAATGGAATCATGCCACCATTACAGGGAGTGCAGGGAAAGACAGACAAACATTGGCTAAATGTACAAGAGGAGGGCAAGAGGTAAGGTCCATAGATTGGCAAAATGTGATAAGGATATGGAATACAACAAAATGCAGAAAATGTTCTGAAAAGGCACTTGGAGGTAAACTTGTCCCAAGGTAAAAATTTTAAAGTTATGAAAGGAATTCTGATCATAGACGTGGAAATCTTGTAATAATTGGCCAGTATAGGATTGGAAGGATAACATAGGTGATAGTCTGACAAAAACAAGGGGTGTGGAACAGATTGGAAATACCACAAGAAGTCCCTACAATTTCAGTGGCTACAAACAAAAGTAGAATGTTAATTGACAAAAACAGCTAAATGTAGAGATATGGACAGTTGGACAAAATTAGGTGTATTAACTGAGGAACCAGCCAAAAAACAGCTGGCCTTATCATACAGCTGCTTGTGTGTGAAACATATTCCCAGATTGGACAAACAATGTCAGAGTGGCTCAGAGTTTCAAAGGAAAGATTTGAGGATAAAACATTGTTGGGTTTTCTGTTGGCCAGACAATCATCCTTTCATTGTATTCAGATGGTTCCAATGAAATGAATTAGAATAATTATTCAGGAAAAATTAGACTATTAAGTACATAGCCTGACTACCAAGTAACTATACAAACAATCCCACTTTTACCTTACACCCTCCCAGTTACATGTCCCTCAGGTCCCTATATATCACCCAAACACCACACCACCACCCCCACCACCATCTCTCCCCCCCCCCCACTCCATCCCAGGACCCAACTCCCAATTCCCGTCTTCTATCCCTGGCTGCCCTACTTGGATCTGACCAAAAAAGGTATGATTTACCTTAAGGGAAGAGACAGACCAGTTAAACAAGTTTAAGAAGTTTGATATAAATTATTTGGATGTGAATGTAGGAGGTATGGTTAAGTTTTTAAATGATACCAACATGGTGGTATCGTGGACAATGAAGAAGGTTACCTCAGAGTACAACAGGATCTTTGTAGATGGACCGATAGGCCGAGGAGTGGAGTAAGTACATTTAGGAATAAGAAGGTCTTGTGGCACTGGGTCATAAGGTCCACATTCAACTCTCCCTCTGCCTTGGATGTGTTGTCTAACATATGCAACAGGTTGTTTTTTTTAAGGGGTGAATGGGCTCTGGGCTACTGAGTGCATGTTATGAGCGGTGTGGCTGCTTAGTCAAATTTTATTTCTTGCAAGTATTATGGACCAGGCCAAAACCCACTAAAATATATTGAGAAGGTAGTGTAGACCCTAACTTTTTCTTATTTTACAGGCGAGTGCTAGGCGTTGCATTCTGGATGCAATTTGATTGGCCAGACTACCAGTCTTGAAGCAAATCACACTTTGTTCATACAGCATTGTTAAGATACTACAAAAGGAAGAAGAAATTGGAATAAGATTGGTAGCTGGGGTTGTGGATGTTGCGGTTGGTTCGCTCGCCGAGCTGGTTCGTCAGTTCATAGACATTTCATTACCCTGCTGGGTAACGTCATCAGTGCAGCCTCTGATGAAGCGCTGTCGTGTTTTCCCACCTTGCATTTAAATTCTGGAGTCCCTTGAGCTGAATTACCTCACTTCCAGTTTTCCTTTGGTCTAGCTCTATGTATTTATCGATGGCTTTCTTCACGGAGAACGAGGCTTCTTGAAATTCCTGTGCTTGTCTCTGCTTTGCCTGTCCCAAGCTCCTGGTGCTGTCCCAGTCGAATTGGTGGCTCTCCTTATCCATGTGGATGGAGGTGAGTGAGTATTGGTCATGTCTTTTTGTCGCCAATTGATCGTGTGCCCTTGTGGTTAATTGCCTTCCTGTTTGTCCAATTTAGTATTAGTCACAGTCTTCGCAGGGAATCTTGTATATGACAATGGTCCTGTCCATAGTGGGTAGTGGGTCTGGGTGTGCAGTTGGTGTAGGGATGATGTGGGTTTGCGTGCTACTCTGATGCCCAGTGATTGTCGGAGTCTTGTGGTCAGTGCAGATGTGTTCCTGATGTAAGGTAGCGTGGTGAGTGTGTCGGGGCATGTAATATCTTCCTGTTGTTGTGTGTGTGATATGAATCTTTGTCATTATTAAACGGGCCAAACTAGTGGAGTCGCACAAACTAATAAACAACACCCTCACTGGGATCAGATTCACCAGAGATGAGGAAAGGAACAAACAGCTTCTATTCCTGGATGTCATGGTGGAACAAAGGTACACAGGAAAGCCCCACACACTGACCAAGTACTGAATTTCAACAGCTTTCGCTCTCACACACACAAACGAAGTTGCATGAGAACATTATTTCAAAGGGCAATAACGCACTTGAGCAGCACAGAGTTAGGCCCAAAGAAGAGTACCTCTTCCAAGTATTCAAAGACAATGGATACCCAAAAAACTGGGTCAGAAAATGCCTATCACATGCACAACAACAGGAAGATACTACACACCCCAATGCACGCATCACGCTACCTTACATCAGGAACACACCCAAACTGACCACAAGACCCCTACGACCACTAGGTGTCGGAGTAGCACACAGGTCAAGCAGAGACAAGCACAGGAATTCCTAGAAGCCTGGTACTCCACTAAGAAAGCCATTAATAAACACATAGAGCTAGACCCCATATACACTCAATTGTGAAGGAAAACTGGAAGTGAGGTAAGAGAAATAATGGGAACTGCAGATGCTGGAGAATCCAAGATAATAAAGTGTGAAGCTGGATGAACACAGCAGGCCAAGCAGCATCTCAGGAGCACTGCTTGGCTTGCTGTGTTCATCCAGCTTCACACTTTATTATCCTGGAAGTGAGGTAATCCAGCTCAACGGACCCCAGAGTTTAAATACCTGGCAGGAAAACACAACAGAGCTTCATCAGAGGCTGCACTGATGATGTTACCTAGCAGGGTAAAGAAATGTATGCGGAAAAACAAACCAACTCGGCGAGCGAACCAACCACAAGAAATTGGAATAATCAACTGTATTGGAAAACTGAACAGAATAATAGATTATTTAAGGACTAAATAGTAACTATTCTAATACAATAACATCTTGTAAACATACCCTTGGCAAAGGCAAATTCATTAAAACAATTTGTCTCGTGCAATTCTAGCATCTGGAAGAGAACCCCCAGCCTTTAGCTGCAACAGAGAGGAATAAACACTTTCACAACCAGCTTAAGGCCCCAGCAGCAGCTGAAAAACTAAAACTAAAAATCCTGGTCTATGAGAGTTTGTCTCCACCCATTCGGGCTGATTCTATTGTTCCAACCTGAAAACTAAACCCATGACCTCACAAGCTGTTTGCTTTATCATATTGAAACATACAGCCTGGTACCTTTATCTTAAAACCTGTTTTCATCAAAAAAGGACAAAATATACATTTAAAGCCACAGTATCGTTACACAAGGCAAAATTGCCTTGAGTTCTAATTCACCTGCAAGCTGAGGCTTTACAGTCCTCTGGGAGATCCTTCTAACCATTGTCACATCTTCATTCATGTTTTCAACAAGCATAGCTTATAGTCCTTGTTTGCATGGCCAAAAATAATCTATTTTACCGTAGTGCAATCAATGCATTGGATGATGAGATGCTCACTGAAATGTGACCTCTGATCATGGGGTCACATTACACTTAGTCTCATGCAATTGACAGATTGGTTTAAATAAATTATGATTTATTTCCATTCAGTAACACACAAAATATTTGTAAATTGTGAATACAACACCAAAGTTATGCTAATATCGATTAAATTTGCCAGAAGTAAGTGTTCAGCTTTAGTTCATACACTCACCGAATTCCACATATTACATGACTTACATTGGCTGTACAAGCTGCGAACAAGAAAGTTAATGACATTCACACTAAACTCACTGATCATCCTGCGAGCCCAGAGTCACTAACTGTCCAATTCACACTGTAGCTCCGACACCATGTTGGGTCCCATCCTGCAGATAGCTCCTCCCGAGCTGATGAGAATCTGTGGCTCACAGTCAACCCATCCTAGAGCACTTATATATCTCCTCAAGAACATGTGCCCCTCAGAAGGCTGAGCCTCTGAGGTCACTTCACGTAGCAACACTTCCCAAAACCTCTTCCCTATGTCAGCCCCCTCTTTGATCTCTTCATTATGCCAGAAATTCCCTCCTCCTCTTCCTCAGATCTTCCCCGAAACCTCACTCACAACCTCCTGAGAACTTCACCTTAAACTTCACCCAAAGATACTATCCTCTGAGATAACTTCCATACCGACAAGATCTCCTCAGCTCATATCCCTCAGAATCACCTCCCACAGACCTCATCTCCAATGTCTTGCCTCCCCGAATCTTAATCTGGTGGCAGAGAAGCAATAGTATTATACATCCATTTTGGGAGAGAGGATGGCCTGGACGGAAACTTGGAAGTAGAGGCATTCTCATGGACATGTTGCCCTTGTCCTTCTAGACAACAGAATTTGTGAGTTTAGGATGAATTTTAGCAGACCGCTCGGTAAGTTGCTGCATTACATGTTGCACATGGTAAATAGTGTACTAGTGATGGAAGGAATGAATGTTAAAAGTGGTGGATGTGGTGCCAATCAAGCAGGTTACTTTGCCATGGATAGCATTAAACTTCTTGAATGTTACTGGGGCAGCACCCATCCCAGCAAATGATGAGCGTTCTATTACACTCCTGACTTGTACCTCGTAGGTAATGCACAGGCTTTGGGGAGTCAGGTGGTATGTTACTTTCTGCAGGAGTTCTAGCCTGTGGCCAGTATTTATGTAGCTAGTCCCATTCAGTTTCTGGTCACTAGCAGCCTCCAGGATGTTGAGTCCATGAGACCAGTCAGAACCACCACTGACATTTGAGGAAATTTAACAAGGCAATATTTTACAGTTTCCACCCATCTCTATGTTTACAATGTGTAGACTCTTTTAATACACACAGCAACTCTGGTCATTCACAAAGCTTGCTGAAGAGGACCCTCTTGTTTACACTTCTGCACCAATGAAATAATTTTGATGTCAATCATTCTTATGAAACAGGAAAATGTAACGGGATATTCTGAGAAACTTTTTGTGCATAAAAAAAACAAAAGAAACTAAACAAATTAACTTTTCATTTTTTTCTGAGGTATCTTTCCAAAGCAAAATTTAAAATCGCGAATCTTCGTTCCACTTATGAGATTTATAAAATTGCTATGTTTCAGGACAATGTTGTTAGTTGAAGATAAATGAATAGTGCCAGGTGACCAAGAAAGCAGGCCTAGAAAGCTTAAAGATAGAAAAAAGGACTAAGGCTGTCTTCTAAAGTGGTGTTTACATTTGAGAGAAAATGGCAGCAACCTGTTTGCTCACAATGGATGGACTTTCGAATCTTAAAAGTTCCAGGGAAATGTTGGATTGGAAACTTTAAACTTTGCTGCTTTAAATTTGAAAGAGAATTGTCTCTCAAGGATAGTAATCAGCATCTGCACCTGGATGCAGATCCCATGTGATTCATGTAGGCGTGAAGTTTAGCTTCAAGATGAGACAAGTCCAGGCACCTGGAATAGCAATACCTGGTTAGAGGATTTCCTAAAATATGATTAAACATCAGATGGCAGAGGTGGGGGAGCTCATCTGACAGGATCCAGTGTGAAGGTCAGAAATCCTTATGGTGGACCACACTACAATGCAAGCGGAAAATCATATTTCAACTGAGAAGACCAAATTCATGTGAAGTTAAAACAAAATTTGAAGATTAGCATAGATTACCCAAATATAGGGTGAATATCACTATTGTAATGCTCTCACTGTGAAGGACCGTTCTGGTGTTAAAAAAAAGGGAAAACAGAAGTCAACCCTTGGGAGCTAAGATAACAAAGTGTGAAGCTGGATGAACACAGCAGGTCAAGCAGCATCTCGGGAGCTAAGAATCACTTTAAACTGATTCTGGGAGAATGTAATATTTGCTCACAGAATAGTGGAACATGTTCCTGTGAAATGTGTTTTTTCAGTTGTGCTAAAAATAGGATGAGTTATTTATTCTGTAATTTATAATACAAGATGCTTACAAAGATAGTGTTAAGTCAATGGTACTTTTCAGACTGCCTAGTGGTTTTTGTGGGTAATTAATAGCACTTAAAATAAATTATAACCTGTATTTAAAGTACTACACACTTAGATTTGTTACAATAAACACTTCTAAAATATTAAATTTCATCTTTCCAGTCTTTCAACTATTCAGCAGACATTAACATTTATTTTAAACTGCTATCTGGTTTGAAGGAGATTGTAGCATTTTGAAATTTGGCATTCTTTTCATATTTTGCAATCTATTCTCAGTAGTTACTAATCGCTTTTCAGTTTATGACAGACTTCAGGAGGCCTCAGACAAGCAAAAGTTAGAATAATTAACAAACATAATGGAAATATTTGAAGGAACATTGCCATTATTCAAATGTGAAATAAAGTTCTAAAATTTAAAACTTTTGATTTGTGTAGAAGTTTTATTATGTAAAGATCCAGGGATATTTTTATAAGGGGAAAAGATACAAACTAGTTTCAGAAGAAATAAAGGATTTGTGTAGAAACATTCACAAACTCGCGACACTACAGCAAAGGATTTTCACACCCAATGAAATACTATTGATGTGTACTCACTTTAATGAAGAAACACAGTTGAATCGAGAAGAGTATAGAAGATTCATATAGGATTTGAAAGTTAACTCTGTTTCTTTCTTTCTTTCTCCACAAATGCTACCAGAGCTACTGGGGATTTCTAGCATTTCTTTTATTTTATTCCAGATTTCCAGCAGTATTCAGTTTTAATAACATAGTTTAATCACGTCCATATTTTCATGGGGTCAGAAACACCATTTTTGAGGGATTAAGATGGCAGGTGGGTGAGATGGTTAAGGTGCCTGGAGGGTGATGAGGCTAGGGTGACAGATGGGTGAGATGGGTAGGGTGACAGATGGGTGAGGGGGGGTAGGGTGACAGATGGGTGATGTGGGTAGTGTGACAGGTGGGTGAGATGGGTAGGGTGACAGATGGGTGAGGGGGGGTAGGGTGACAGATGGGTGAGGTGGGTAGTGTGACAGGTGGGTGAGATGGGTAGGGTGACAGATGGGTGAGGGGGGGTAGGGTGACAGATGGGTGAGGTGGGTAGTGTGACAGGTGGGTGAGATGGGTAGGATGCCTGGTAGATGACATGGGTAAGGTGACAGGTGGGTGAGGTGGGTAGGATGTCTGGTACATGACATGGGTAGGGTGACAGTTGGGTGGGGTCGGTAGGGTGACAGGTGGGTGAGGTGGGTAAGGTGACAGGTGGGTGAAGTGGGTAAGGTGACAGGTGGGTGAGGTGGGTAGGGTGATAGATGGGTGAGGTGGGTAGTGTGAAAGGTGGGTGAGGTGGGTAGGGTGACAGGTAAGTGAGGTGGGTAAGGTGACAGGTGGGTGAGGTGGGTAGTGTGAAAGGTGGGTGAGGTGGGTAGGGTGACAGGTGGGTGAGGTGGGTAGGGTGACAGATGGGTGAGGTGGGTAATGTGACAGGTGTGTGAGGTGGGTAGGGTGACAGGTGGGTGAGATGGGTAAGGTGACAGGTGGGTGAGGTGGGTAGGGTGACAGGTGGGTGAGGTGGGTAGGGTGACAGGTGGGTGAGATGGGTAGGGTGCCTGGTAGATGTCATGGGTAGGGTGACAGATGGGTGAGGTGGGTAGTGTGACAGGTGGGTGAGATGGGTAGGGTGACAGATGGGTGAGGGGGGTAGGGTGACAGATGGGTGAGGTGGGTAGTGTGACAGGTGGGTGAGATGGGTAGGATGCCTGGTAGATGACATGGGTAAGGTGACAGGTGGGTGAGGTGGGTAAGGTGACAGGGGGGTGAGGTGGGTAGGGTGACAGGTGGGTGAGATGGGTAAGGTGACAGGTGGGTGAGGTGGGTAGGGTGACAGGTGGGTGAGGTGGGTAGGGTGACAGGTGGGTGAGATGGGTAGGGTGCCTGGTAGATGTCATGGGTAGGGTGACAGATGGGTGAGGTCAGTAGGGTGACAGGTGGGTGAGGTGGGTAAGGTGACAGGTGGGTGAGGTGGGTAAGGTGACAGGTGGGTGAGGTGGGTAGGGTGACAGGTGGGTGAGGTGGGTAGGGTGACAAGTGGGTGAGGGGGGTAGGGTGACAGATGGGTGAGGTGGGTAGTGTGACAGGTGGGTGAGGTAGGTAAGGTGGGTAGGATGCCTGGTAGATGACATGGGTAAGGTGACAGATGGGTGAGGTGGGTAAGGTGACAGGGGG
This sequence comes from Stegostoma tigrinum, assembly GCF_030684315.1. Classification (NCBI taxonomy): domain Eukaryota; kingdom Metazoa; phylum Chordata; class Chondrichthyes; order Orectolobiformes; family Stegostomatidae; genus Stegostoma; species Stegostoma tigrinum. The sequence goes on from NC_081373.1 coordinate 52,742,117, forward strand.
GTGAGGTGGGTAGGGTGACAGGTGGGTGAGATGGGTAAGGTGACAGGTGGGTGAGGTGGGTAGGGTGACAGGTGGGTGAGGTGGGTAGGGTGACAGGTGGGTGAGATGGGTAGGGTGCCTGGTAGATGTCATGGGTAGGGTGACAGATGGGTGAGGTGGGTAGTGTGACAGGTGGGTGAGATGGGTAGGGTGACAGATGGGTGAGGGGGGTAGGGTGACAGATGGGTGAGGTGGGTAGTGTGACAGGTGGGTGAGATGGGTAGGATGCCTGGTAGATGACATGGGTAAGGTGACAGGTGGGTGAGGTGGGTAGGATGTCTGGTACATGACATGGGTAGGGTGACAGTTGGGTGAGGTCAGTAGGGTGACAGGTGGGTGAGGTGGGTAAGGTGACAGGTGGGTGAGGTGGGTAAGGTGACAGGTGGGTGAGGTGGGTAGGGTGACAGGTGGGTGAGGTGGGTAGGGTGACAAGTGGGTGAGGTGGGTAGGGTGACAGATGGGTGAGGTGGGTAATGTGACAGGTGTGTGAGGTGGGTAGGGTGACAGGTGGGTGAGATGGGTAAGGTGACAGGTGGGTGAGGGGGGTAGGGTGACAGATGGGTGAGGTGGGTAGTGTGACAGGTGTGTGAGGTGGGTAGGATGCCTGGTAGATGACATGGGTAAGGTGACAGATGGGTGAGGTGGGTAAGGTGACAGGTGGGTGAGGTGGGTACGGTGACAGGTGGGTGGGGTGGGTAGGGTGACAGATGGGTGAGGTGGGTAGGGTGACAGTTGGGTGAGGTGGGTAGGGTGACAGGTGGGTGAGGTGGGTAAGGTGACAGGTGGGTGAGGTGGGTAAATGACAGGTGAGTGAGGTCGGTAAGGTGACAGGTGGGTGAGATGGGTAAGGTGACAGGTGGGTGAGGTGGGTAGGGTGATAGGTGGGTGAGGTGGGTAGGGTGACAGGTGGGTGAGATGGGTAGGGTACCTGGTAGATGTCATGGGTAGGGTGACAGTGGATGAGGTGGGTAGCGGGACAGGTGGGTGAGGTGGGTAAGGTGACAGGTGGGTGAGGTGGGTAGGGTGACAGGTGGGTGAGGTGGGTAGGGTGACAGTGAGCGAGGTGGGTAGGGTGACAGGTGGGTGAGGTGGGTAGGGTGACAGGTGGGTGTGGTGGTTAAGGTGACAGTTGGTGAGGTGGGTAGGGTGACAGTGGATGAGGTGGGTAGCGGGACAGGTGGGTGAGGTGGGTAGGGTGACAGGTGGGTGAGATGGGTAGGGTGACAGGTGGGTGAGATGGGTAGTGTGACATGTGGGTGAGGTGGGTAGTGTGACAGGTGGGTGAGGTGGGTGGGGTGACAGGTGGGTGAGGTGGGTAATGTGACAGGTGTGTGAGGTGGGTAGGGTGACAGGTGGGTGAGATGGGTAAGGTGACAGGTGGGTGAGGTGGGTAAGGTGACAGTGGGTGAGGTGGGTAGGATGCCTGCTAGATGACATGGGTAAGCTGACAGGTGGGTGAGGTGGGTAATGTGACAGGTGTGTGAGGTGGGTAGGGTGACTGGTGGGTGAGATGGGTAGAGTGACAGATGGGTGAGGTAGGTAGGATGCCTGGTAGATGACATGGGTAAGGTGACAGGTGGGTGAGGTGGGTAAGGTGACAGGTGGATGAGGTGGGTAAGGTTCTAGGCAAGTTGATGGATGCGGTAGGTTTGGGTTGACACGCCAGATGGAGTAGGAGTGTTGGATCCATGATGGGGTGCAGTGTTTGGCATCTCCAGCCGGGTGTAAGATTGGTGGTGTTGATGTTGCTTCGAGTGGGGGTCAGGGGGTTTTAGATTGTGGGCAGTGGCTGGGCTGGGCTTGGGGATGGCAGCTGACAATCTGGGTGTCCCCAGGCAAGCTGGGCAGAGGTGTCTAATTGGCTGGTTGTTGTCAGGGATCCTGTGCTGTTGGAGGTCAAAAAGAGATAGTTTGGGGGTGGGTGACTTTAGTGATGAGTTGGGAGTTTTCCAGGAGTTACAGTTGTTTTTTTAATCATTTAACTTTTCCAGAACAACCATTGAGCTTAAGTGAAAACTTCCAACTTTCAGTGGCTTTTTCAGAGGGTTCCAGGCACAGGGTAATTGATCATCAAAATTTTCATTTTCCCAGGTAATTGCTATGGGGTCACCTACATTTCCATACAGCCTGGTACACAACTCCAATCTATGCTGCTGGAACAAATATCTTGCCGTTGGACCATTTCTCAATCCTTGCCATGAAACTTATGTAATAAACAAGTAAAATATTCCATCTATTCAATATTGAGAGTGTTTAATTGCTTTAGAAAGAAGTCACAAGCTGTATTTAAAGTATTGCTTTGATACATGAACATCAACTAGCCACAAAACGACATGACCCACTATCACTCGTATCCTTACATACAGATAAGGAAGGACACCACTTTGATTGGGACAACACATCCATCCTAGGACAAACCAAACAGAGACATGCACGAGAATTCCTAGAAGCATGGCATTCCAACCGGAACTCCATCAACAAACACATTGATTTGGAGCCAATCTACCATCCTCTGAGAAAAAGAACAGGAAATGACATCAACACAGGAAATGACATCACCGACCCAAGGAAACCTAACCAGATAAATAGAAAGCGGGACATAACACCAGCGCTTCGTCGGAGGCTCACTGTTGATGTTACCTAGAATGGTGGCGAAACGTCTGAAAACGAATGTTCCAGCTCAGCGAGCAAACTCACATCCAAAGTATTGTATGTTTATATGTGAATGTGTAGGAATAATATTAAAAAATTAGAAGATGGGATTGGAAGAAAAGTACTACGCATTGTGATTTGTGTAACATGGATTGTTATTCACTTTAATCCTTGTTGCGATATGGGTACCATAACCAATGCGTGCAATTATTGTCCATTCCCACTTACCCATGAATTCAATAGCTTGCTGGAACCATTTCAGAGAACAGTAAAGAATCAACCACATTGCTGTGGGTCTGGAGTCACGTGTAAGTCCAGGCTGGGTAAGGATGACACACTGCCTTCCCTAAAGGATGTTGTGAACCAGCTGGGATTTTCCTACATTCTATGGTCACCTTTGCTGCACCTGGCTTACATTTCCAGATTTCATTGAAATCACTCCAACAGCTGCAACAATGCAATGTGAACCATTAGTCTGGACTTCTGGATCATTAGCCCGGTGAAAATATTTATATTCTTAAAATTCTGATGGCTTTTTAACCTTGCTGGCAGTCAGCAGGACCACCACCATCTGCAAAGGTGATGATCGCATGTCTGTGGTGGCCTTCCCTTGTGGTAATCTCCTGCATCAAATTTCAGGAAAAGGAGATGGATACAGGCAGGAAGTCGGGAGAACTAGCATCCACTGAACAAGTTTAACAGGCAGCCTTCTGAGACAGGATGCAACCCTTGAATTTTCTGCTGTTGCGGTTGGCACGGATTCCAGATGAAAGTTTTGGATAAAAATGCTGAAAAGTCATGGGGGTGTAGCTATAGGTATATGAGTGGGGGATCAAGGCTGAGACAATCAGCTGGGCAATATTAGGGAAATGTAACATTTTGGGCTGGGAAAGGATCATTGGAGTACAGGGTTTGGACCAGAGGGTAAAAGAAAGATGGAATGATGGGATAGTAGGAAGAGAAAGACCTGAGTAGACCATGGGGAAACAAAAGGCGTGGAACTAATGCATTGGGTTCAGAATGACAGTTAAAATGCAGGTATTAATGGGCATAGATAATCCAAGGATTGGAAAAATTGTTCTGGTTGCCTTCCAGTCCAAAGTTGGAGCTTTGTGATGAGAAGATGTTGATCTGCAGAAGATTTTTTAAAAATTAATCATTTCCTGCTGTTCTTTTTTCAGATCCTGGGGAGAAACCAGAAACTCACTGAATGCTCAGCAATTCAAAGATAAACATCTGACCTAGTAAATGGTACCATGGGAGTTCCAGCTCTGGAGTAAATATGGGAAATCTGCAATTATCAGAAAACTTCTACATCTTTTCTAAAAGGAAGATAAAATAAATAAAAGATGGTCAAAGAGCCAGTGCGAGTCAGATTCCCAAAATACCTCAAGAGAAATCTCTCTGCAGGATTCTCTGGAACTTTGGTGGAAGTTGGCAAACCCACTGGTGAAACAATGCCAGGGCAGATTTATTCTGTAGTTCTTCCAATTTCTTAGCAGAATGAATAGTAATCAGGAGAAACACCAGGAAAATTCAGGAGCCAAAGGAACAATGAAAAATGGCATTATGAGAGTTCAGAAGCAGTATATATCCTGTTAGTATGAAGGAGAAAATTAGTAGGTGTAGGGAATGACTAAAGAAATTCAGGCCCTGTTCAAAAAAACAGGAGGAGGCATATCATTGAATCCCTACAGTGTGGAAGCAGGCCATTCAGCCCATTGAGTCCACACCAACCCTCTGAAGAGCATCACACTCAGACCCACCCCCTACGCTATCTGTGCATCTCCCACTATAGACACTATGGGTAATTTAGCTTGGCCAATCCACCAAACCCAGGTCTTTGGTGCTGTGAGGCAGCTGTGCTAACCGCTGATCCACCATCACAGGTAGAGACAGCTGGCATCAAATTAATCCCTTGAGGAGAATAAGGACTGTAAGAGTATATTCAAAATGGAAATCAGGAGGGGAAAAGGGGAGAAATAGGATTAAGCAGAATCCAAAGAGATTCTGCAGATACATTAAGGGCAAAGAGTAACTATGGAGGAAAGAGTACCCCTTAAAGATCAACAAGGCCACTTAGATGTGGAACTGTAGGAGATGGATGAGAAAATAAATGAGTATTTCACATCAGTATTTACTACAGACAAGGATATGGAAGTGAGAGAATCTGGAGAAATAAATAGTGATACTTTGAAAAGTAACTATCTTACAGAGGAGGATGTGCATCTTAAAACACATACAGGTAGATAAAACCCCAGGACCTAATCAGGTATATCCCAGAACTGTGTGGGAAACTCAGAGGGTCATTGCTGGGTCCCTTGCTGAGAACTTTGCATCAGTGATAGCCATGGGGATGTACCAGAAGACTGAAAAGTGGCTAATATGGTGCCATTATTTAAGAAAGCTGATAAGGAAAAGCCAGGGAATTATTGACCAGTGAACCTGATATCGGTGGTAGGCAAGTTGTTGGAGGGAATCCCGAGGGACAGGATTTACATGCATTTGGAAAAGCAAGGGCTGATTAGGGATAGTCAACATGGCTATGTATTTGGGAAATCATGCCCTCACTAACTTGATTGAGTTTTTTGAAGAAGTGACAAAGAAAATTGATGATGGCAGAGCAGTGGACGTTGTCTACATGGACTTCAGTCAGGCTTTCATCAAGGTTCTGCATGGTACACATGGAATCCATAAAGAGCTAGCCACTTGGATACAAAATTGACTTGAAGGCAGGAGACAGAGGGTGATGTTGGGGAGTTGTTTTTGGACTGGAAGCCTGCGTCTAGTGGTATGTTGCAAGGATCAGTGCTGAATCCATTGCTTTGTGTCATTTATATAAATGATTTATATGTGAATATAGGATGAATGTTCTGTAAGTTTGCAAAATTGGCAGTCTAGTGGACAGTGAAGAAGGTCATCTCAGAGTACAATGGGACTTTGATAAGATGGGCTGATGGGCCAAGAAGTGGCAGATGAAAATAATTTACATAAATGTGAGGTGTTGCATTTTGATAAAGCAAATCAGGGCAGGACTTATGCATTTAATGGTAGGGTCCTGGGGAATGTTACTGAACAAAGGGACCTTGGGGTGCAGGTTCACAGTTCCTTGAAGATGGAGTCACAGGTAGATAGGGTAATGAAGAAGGCATTTGGTATGCTTGCCTTTATTGGTCAGGGCATTGAGTGTAGGAGGTAGGGGTCATGTTGCAACTGTACAGAACACCAGTTAGGCCACTTTTGGAATACTGCATTCAGGTCTGTTCTCCCTGATACAGGAAAGATGTTATAAAACTTGAAAGGGTCCAGAAAATATTTACCAGGATGGTGCCAGGGTTGGAAGGCTTGAGCTATCAGCAGAGGCTGAAAAGGCTGAGGTTATTTTCCCTTGAGTGTTGCAGGCTGAGGGATGACCTTATTGAGGTTTACAAAATCATGGATAGGGTAAAGGCATTCTACCTCAAGGCAGGGGAGTCCAAAACTCGAGGGCATAGGTTTAAGGTGAGAGGGGAAAGATATAAAAGGGGCTTAAGGGGCAGCTCTTTCACCCAGAAGGTGGCCTGTGTCTGGAATGAACTGCCAGACTAAGTGATGGTGGTTGGTGCAATTACTATATTTACAAGGCATCTAGATGGGTATATGAATAGGAACAGCTTAGAGGGATATAGGGCAAATACTGGCAAACAGAACTAGATTAATTTAGGATATCTGGTTGGCATGGATGAGTTTGATTGAGGGGTCTGTTTCCATACTATACAGCTCTAAACAATGAACATATTTTCCCAAATATGTGGCTGGCTCTTTACTGCCTTCTGGGCAATTAGAGATGGGCAATAAATTCTGCCTGGCCAGCGATGCCCTCAACCCATGAATGAATAAAGATGCATGCAGCAAATAGAAGGGGTTAGGATTATTTCAAATAGTATTGTATAAACAAGCTGAGTTGGTACTTTGTACGTACTCAGAAGCAGAGAATAAGTCAATAATGTTTCCTAGCAAATTTCTAAAGAGTACCACAAAGGTGAAAGACCATCAATAGCTAGTTTTAGATTCTGTCAGAAATGTGTTGCATTTAAGAAAATGCTCTCTTAATTTTTATGGCTTGTACACATCAATGGTAAATTGCTAGTTAAGTGTTTGCGTGGCTTGGAAAAAATTAAACATTGCATTGGACCAGAAGCTGGGTCCCAGGCAAGGACTTGTTGCCCATGGAAGATGTGTTTATAATGTGGCCACATGGATTGATTATCAGCCTGTATAATCTTCTAGTTCCCCACGTGGCAAGTAGTAAGAGTGGGAGCCATTCTGCATAAGACAGTGCCAAACCACTGCAGTACTTCTCCTGCAAACTTGGACTAATCAACGGTCCAAAGTTGGTGACTCAACCCTTGGAGACAAGGGGAGTAGAAAAACAGGCAGAATCAATGGATGAAGGATTTCTTTCCCAACGGCATTGTTCACTGACAAATTATATTATCCTTTAGCATTTTCATCTTTCAGAGGGACGTTCTGGCAAATCTTTTAGTTTTTTTTGCAATTACAGTATCTTGCATCGAAATACTTGCAGCATTTCAAAAACAACGTCTGACCTTAATGGTTCTTTTCTCTTTCCAGACCAGAAAAAGATTATCACTTGAGCACTTTTGCTCCTTGTAGCAAATATGATAAGAAGTAATTTGAGATTAATTTGATTTTCTCATTCGTGGGAACAGCACTCTGATTCATTTTGAAGACTTTGAAGCCATCTAGAGAATTAAAATTGGAACTGCAGATTTTGTTAAATGGAACGATTTCAGGAAGGAGTCTGGTACTATGGTTTGCTGTGGGCTCTGAAATTCGGTGGCTCCCTAAAGTCACCTTCTGTGAGAATCACAAACAAATTAAGCAGTGTGCCCAAGTAGACTCCATTCACGTTTGTTGAGAATTCTGGGATGTAGCAACATTATAAGGTTGTTAAAACAACTCTGAATTGGTGGTAACGCAGCTTGGAGCTGGAGGAACACAGCAGGCCAGGCAGCATCAGAGGAGCAAGAAAGCTAACATTTTGGGTCGGGACCCTTCTTCAGAAATCAGAAATCTCCCAACCCCACGCTTTGTTACCTCAGACTCCAACATCAGCAGTTCTTACTATCTCTGTATGAATTGGTGGTATTTGTTTTAAACAATTACATTTAAAACTATGTCACTATTCAGGCTAGATTTCAAAAATAAGTGCTAAATAATTTAAAAATAGGTCTTGTGGCCATGAAAGGTACCATCTAATTGCAGGTCATTTTTCTTTCTTTTGTTCCAATTATTGTTCTAGTTAAGGGATTGGCTGTGTGGTAAGACAGAGAGGACAGATAATTGGCAGGATGTGACTGGAGGTGGCCCACCAGAAGCTGTGATGGGACCTCAACTGTGCACCATTGTTTCACTGTTAGATTCGGTTCATGAATGTTCACTTCGTCTTTAATGGCATTCAGAATACAGGCTGAAGTTTCTTTCCACAGTCAAGAGACCTCAGAGTCAATCCATTGCAGCCCTTTCTAGGAGCAAGGCTCAAAGCTAAAGGGTAATTTTACAAGCCCATGCTTTCAGAAGGAAACATTTAATTGGTGTCACAATTTTATAACCGCTATCACGCGTACCTTAGGTAACACGGTGTGAAGCTGGATGAACACAGCAGGCCAAGCAGCATCACGGGAGCAGGAAAGTTGACATTTCGGGTCGAGACCCTTCTTCAGAAAATCCAACTTCTTCTGAAGAAGGGTCTTGACCTGAAACGTCAACTTTCCTGCTCCTCTGATACTGCTTGGCCTGGTGTGTTCATCCAGCTTCACACCATGTTATCTCAGATTCTCCAGCATCAGTTCCTACTATCACGTGTACCATGCTAGGTTTTGCAGCTCAGTAGCACACCAGTAAATAGTGCATAATTCATTTTCAAGATATAAGCTTAGACCGTAAGACCATGAGACATAGGAGTAGAAGTAAGGCCCTTCGGCCCATCAAGTCCACTCTGCCATTTAAATCATGGCTGATGGGCATTTCAACTCCACTTCCCTGCACTCTCCCCGTAGCCCTTGATTCCTTCTGAGATCAAGAATTTGTTGATCTCTGCCTTGAAGGCATTTAACGTCCCGGCCTCCACTGCACTCCGTGGCAATGAATTCCACAAGCCCACCACTCTCTGGCTGAAGAAATGTCGTCTCATTTCAGTTTTACATTTACCTCCTCTAATTTTAAGGCTGTGCCCACGGGTCCTAATCTCCCCAGCTAACGGAAACAACTTCCCAGCATCCACCCCTTCTAAGCCGTACATTATCTTGTAAGTTTCTATTAGATCTCCCCTTAACCTTCTAAACCCTTCTAAAAGTTTCTACTGGCACGACCAATATTTACAGTCTACCTCTAGTTGTGAGGTAATGGGCTTTCTTCTTTAACTGCTGCCATATGCAAGGTGAAAATGTTCTGACAGCACTATTTATTAGGATATTCCGGGATTTGTCCATCTGAAATAAAGGTGAGTTCAAAATTTACTTAGAAAGGCAATGAGAAATAGTACTTTAGAAGTATTTCTTCAGAACTAAAAAATGCTGAGGGGAAAGTAAATTTTTAACAGGAAAGAAGGCACTGAAATTTTGTAGGGATTTTCCCACCGTAACTCTATCTGAAACATTAAAGGCCATGTGAACGGGATTAGTATAGTAGCCTTTAGAAAGTTTTGTGACCCATGTTTTGAAAGCAGCATTACGAATGCTGGAATAGAGTGCCCACTTGAGATTAGAAGAGATTCTGGGCCAAGAATATCTAAAGGTGAGGGAGAATTACATGTGGGATAATCCCTCTGGTGTAGGCAAAATTGTTTGTGGTGTTAGCAAACTCACAGCACAACACTGAGATATATGAGGTGAAATCTTAGTGGAAGCGTATTCAATCACAACCCTGCAGCGATTGTACTTGAGCACATGGAACAGTTGCAGAATAGTTAAGTAAAAGTCTATAAGCCATTAACAGAAGGCACTTGAAGGTAAAATTTTACAGTCTTTAAAATACTGCTTCAGAAGGCAACAGCGCCACCTACTGCCACAGGAAAAAAAACCTAGGCCTGATGCAGCTCCCGTTCGGCAGCATAACATCACAACATGCCTCAATGCAGCAGTTGTGGCTTTCACACCCATTTATAGTTAGACATTATTTCTAAGCATTCAATATTCATCAAAAGAGATATTAGTTATTGTAAAATTTAATGTCAGGGCGTAAACTGATATTCTCTGCAGATTTCTTTGGGGTTTATGATCGTCTGTCAGCTGAACTTTGGCAGAAATCCTGTTTGTGCACATATTCCATTAAAATAGATAGTCTTACACAACAGAGTTGTGTCACTTTGAGTGCCTCACAAATCACATGAGCGTACAAGCTAGGGGTAGGAATAGGCCATTCCTTTCGAGGCTGCTCCACCATTTAATAAGGTCATAGCTGCTCTACCTCCATATCCCTGCCTACCCACTGATAACCATGTTAGGTCATATTTAATATTGATCAGGAAGCTGACAGCTATGATTTAGATTTCCATGTGGGCTGTTTAAATAACCAAACACTAATTTCAAAGACTTTATTTAGATATTACTAAACAACTTGTTGAGATTGAAAGTGGAGTCACAGGTAGATAGGAGAGTGATGGAGGTGTTTAGTATGCTTGCCTTTATTGGTCAGTGCATTGAGTGTAAAAGGTGGGAGGGTCATGTTGCAACTGTACAGGACATTGGTTAGGCCACTGTTAAAATATTGTATGCAATTCTGGCCTCCCTGTTCTACGAAGGATGTTGTGAAACTTGAAAGGATTCAGAAAAGATTTACAAGAAATGTTGCCAGGGTAGAAGGGTTTGAGCTATAGGGAGAGGCTGAATAGGCTGGGGCTATTTTTGCTGGAGCATTGGAGGCTGAGGGGTGACCTTATTGAGCTTTATAAGATCGTGAGGGGCATGGATGGGTTTTTTTAAAATTCATTCACACAATGAGGGATGTCGCTGGCCAGGCAGCATTTATTATCAATCCCTAATTGCCCAGAGGGCAGTTCAGAGTCAACCACATTGCTGTGGGTCTGGAGTCACATGAAGGCCAGACCAGGTAAGGATGGCAGTTTCCTTTCCTAAGGGCATTCATGAACCAAGGGGTTTTTCCTGAAAATCGACAATGGATTCATGGTCATCGTTAGACTCTTGATTCCAGATATTTATTTAAGGTTTTGGAGTAGATCTGTAGCTCGGGTTGTGTCTGTTGAGGTTGGTTGGCTCGCCGAGCTGGTTTGTTGTTCCGCAGAAGTTTCGTTACCACGCTTGGTAACATCCTCAGTGCAGCCTCTGATGAAGCATCGGTATGTTTTCCCGCCTGGTTTTTAAACTCTGGGCTCTGCTGCGATGGGTTGCCTCACTTCCGGATTTCGTCCGTAGTGGAAGGTATATTTACTGAGTGCAAATTCCACTATCTGCCATAGCGAGATTCGAACCCAGGTCCCCAGAACATTATCTGGGTCTCTGGATTAACAATGATAATACCACTAGGCCATTGCCTACCCTTGGCCCAGGTCTTTTCCCTAGGGCAGGTGAGTCCAAAACTAGAGGGCATAGGTTTAAGGTGAGACGGGTAAGAATTAAAAGGGAGCAACTTTTTCACACAGAGGGTGGTGCGTGTATGGAATGAGCTGCCAGAGGAGGTGATGGAGGCTGGTACAGTTACTACATTTAAAAGGCATCTGGATAGGTATATGAATAGGAAGGGTTCAAAGGGATGTGGACCAAATGCTGGCAAATGGGACTAGATTTATTTAGGATATCTGGTCAGCATGGACGTGTTGGACCGAAGGGTCTGTTTCCGTGTTGTACATCTCTATGACTCTAAGTGCTTTTACACACTTCTGGAGCAGGATGGAACATGAACTTGAAACTTGTAGTTCAGCGTTAAGGACATTACCACTGCATCACAAGAACCCTCAAAGACTTATTTGATGCTCTTGTGATATTAATTGAAGACTCAACACAATTTTATGGCCATGAGAATTCTCAAGGTATCTCTGGTAACTGTTTTACTCGTTAATATAGGGACATTGGGAAACCCATAGAGGAAGCAAAGTTAATTTACTGAAATGCTATCGCTCTGGAAGGCTTTTCTTTTGACCATAATAGTGAGCAAAAGTTAACTCTGCTTATTAATGAGAATTGGTAGTATATGAATGGATCACTAGACTGAACATATTGTGAGCAGAGATCATAGATTCCACTATAAGGGGCACAAGGGACTATGTGTAGAACAAATATTTCTTGAGCAGAATAGCATTTAATTTTCTGAAACAGGAAGAGAGCTGTTAAAATCAAGTTGTGGACACCTGACCAAACATTTATAATTGCCTCAAAGTGCTATTTTACCAGTACTTCTGGTTTTAACACTACATTTCTGTTTATAAAATTCCATATTTTTCAGTCAAAATTATCTTCAGCATTTGACAACACATGCTATTAAAACACAAATCATAGATAACAAACTTTGCTAAGTCAAGCAACTTACTGCAATATACCAGAGCTGCACGGGAAGGGAGGGCCTGGTTTTCAACCTGTAATGCAGTCAACAAACATGTGGAATTAGACCCCATATACAATCCCATACAGCACAGAGCCAGAAATGATACAATCCAACTTAACAGACTGGATTATATAAATACCAAGAACAATATTGCTCCACTGGAGGCCACACTAATGGTGTTACCTAGCGTGATGACAAAACATCTGTATGATAACCTGCCAACTTGGCGAGCAAGCCAACAACCTCATCCACAATCCAAGCTACAAATCTTTGCAACAACCTTAAACTAGCTTGTTGTTGGCCACTGTTATACTGCAGCTCCAAGTCTCAGGTTCCACAGACCTGTGGAAGGTAATTTATAACTTGTAGACTGGAATTGTAGTGTCAGCCATTCGCTCAGCAGAGTGCAGCAGGATTAAATAGAAAATATCTCAGTGTATAGAGCCAAGCACATGTGTACACTGGTTTGCTCCTTGAAATATTTCTTTTTCATGGAGGAGAACATGTTCTATTCATTCAAAGTATTAGAAACATGGAAACGGGCTATGGAAAGTTTAAACAGTTTTTATACAGTCCAGTGATTGCTTGGGATCTGAAAATACAGCTTTTTGCGTAGTTGGAGCTGTGTTGTAGCTGGTTCAAATTCAAAGCTATCTAAGATGATCTCCTCACAGCGTTCTCCAATCCCTTATTTTTGGTGTCTAGTGTCAGACAGGGTCTGCTTCTCATTAAATTTCCATTTTCCTGCTGACATGGACACAAAATTGTGTCATAGAAACAGAAGAACAGGAGTAGGCCATTCAGCATCTCAAATTTATTCTGCCATTCTGTGAGGTTATGGATGATCCATGGCCTAGCTCCATATAATCTGCCTTTAGCCCGTACCTCATAATACTTTTGCTCAACCAAAAAACTATTTATCTCAGATTTAAATTTGTCTCCAAATTCTAGAATTGCCAAACATTGGAAATAGTTTGTCTTTATCTACCCTATCATTTTTGTGCTAATGTCTCGAAGACTTCGATCAGACCACCTCTTAACCTTCTAAATTCTAAATTCTAGGAGAAAACAGGCCTAATTTGTATAATCTCTCCTCTTAGCCTCTGAAGTCCAGGTATCATTCTTGTGCCATATCTCTCTACTTAAATTCCATTGTATCTCAAGTTCTCAAAAGGCTAGTTCAAACAAATCAGAGCTAGATTTAAGTATGGACATCATTGAGCTCAGTTGTTCTGATGATGTTTTTGGTGTGATAAAAATGCAAGATAAATTAGTTTGTGTAGATCTTAAAACATCAGCTGCTATCAAATAACTGTATTGGCAATTAACTCATATTCCAACACATCAAATTAGCAGAGATGCATTGCACCAGGGTTTGGTCATAGTAAAATGACACTAAATTGTCAGGCATTGTTCATGTTCCATTCTAGAAACACTGGCACATTATCTAGGTTGACCACTCCCAATGTATTAATGTGCCATACTGTCTGTGTTGTCATCTCTTGAATAAGAAACCAAACTGAAGTTCCAGTAGACCTTCAGGTGGCTGTAAAAGATATCATGGCACTATTCAGGAGCAGAGGCGTTTTCAGAGGTGTCCTGATCAATATCTATCTCTTAACCATCATGGTTAAAAGTATTATTTGGCCATTGTCACATTTTAGTGTGTGGTCTTTCTGAGCACAAATTGGCTGCTACATTTTGGATTCAGAATTGGCTGACCCTTAGAAGACAAGGGGTGGTATGGACAGAAAATATTCAACGTGGTGCTGGCTTACGAGTGGTGTACCAAAGGCGCTGTTCTGGGTCCTCTTCTACTTGTGATTTTTGCAAATGATTTGGATGAAGGAGTGGAAGGGTGGATTAGCAAGTTCACGGACGACACGAAGGTGGGTCACATTGTGGACAGTGCGGAGGGCTGTTCTAGGTTACAAAAGGACATTGATAGAACGCAGAGCTGTGCTGAGAAGTGGCAGATAGAGTTTAACCCTGAAAAGTATGAGGTGATTCATTTTGGAAGGGCAAACTTAAAAACAGAGTACAGGGCTAACGGAAAGATTCTTGGCAGTGTGGAGGAGCAGAGGGATCCTGGGGCTCATGGTCACAGTTCCCTGACAGCTGCCACCCAGGTGGATAGAGTTGTTAAGAAGGCATATGGTGTGTTAGCTTTCATTAATAGAGGGATTGAGCCCAATAGTCATGAAGTTATGCTCCAGCTATACAAAAGCCTGGTTTGGCCACATCTGGAGTAATGTGTCCAATTCCGGTCACCTCATTACAGGAAAGATGTGGAAGTGTTGGAAAACTTAGATATTGCCTGGAATGGAGGGGAGGTTTTACGATGAAAGGTTAAGAGAGCTGGGGCTTTTCTCTTTATGATGATGAAGGATGAGAGGTGACTTGATAGAGATGTACAAAATGATCAGAGGTATAGATAGAGTAGACAGCCAGAGACTTTTTCCTAGGGTGGAGGTAGTTTTTACAAGGCGACATAGTTTTAAAGTGAGTGAAGGTAGATATCGGGGAGATGTCAGAGGCAGGTTCTTTATTCAGAGAGTGGTAGTGCACTGCCGGAGAGGGGAACGGAGTTGACCTCATTAGGGGCATTTAAGTGGCTATTAGATAGGCATATGGATGATAGTGTAAGGTAGCAGTGGATGTCAGATAGACTTTAGGTTTCGGGTAAAAGTTTGGTACAACATTGTGGGCCGAAGGGCCTGTACTGTGTTGCACTGTTCTATGTTCTATTTCCTAAATTATGATAATGACTACACTTAACCGGTTTTGAACACTGATATTGTAGAAGTTACAAGTCTGAGATCATGTGGTAAGTAACATCCATATCTCTAGGCCTAAAGGCCCAACTTGCTGTCTCCCTTTCTATACATCTAAACATAAGCAGTAGCCCCAAGCTATGTGAAACAATTTTCCATCAATTACTGGAAGAGCTTTGATGCTTTACGGAAGGTTGATAATCTGAACTTAAATCCATATCACAACCCTGCAGTTTGCAGACACTGGGAAGTTAGCAACATCACTGCGGGTAATAAAACAAGCTCACAAAACAGAGGCCATAAAATTCCAACACTGTAATTTATATTGCCAGGTACGTGTAGGTTCTTTTGCTGCTTTAAGAATTCTAAGACCATAATCAGTTAGCAATTTGCAAAATTAGCAATGTTAGCAATATGTCTCAGTGTGTAATTATTTAGGAAGTTGAATATTGTTTCATTAACTCAGATTAGGATTTCTGATAGGTACAGAATGTGCTCAATTTCATTCCATGATCACAGCTTTTTAAAGCTGCGTGCAGTTTTAACATTAGCATTAGGAGGCAATAGTAGCCAGTGACCCTATTACCAGGTAAAGTGCAGCTCCACATGTTGCCATAGCAATGGGTCTTTCCTATAAAATCTAATTACCAACCTGATAAGCTGCAACATTATGTTGTTCTAATTTTACTTGCTAGTTAATTATTTGTTTTAAGTTTTTACATCCCAAATTAGACTTGTAAAATATAAGAATTGAAATTTTATAGAAAAATAACTAACTGGAATATCACTACAAAGTTTTGTTGTTCCTAATGATCTAAAGCTCAGCAATCAGTTCCTAGATCCATTACTTCTAGAAGAAGAAAACTCAAGAGCAAGAAATTACTTTAAACCTGCATAGAACCTTGAGTAGGCTACAGATCACTTGTGCACAATCCTGGATTCTGTACCACAGAAAAGGATACATGGGCACTGGAGAAAGTACAAAAGGATTGCCAAGGTGGTACCAGAATTGAAAGGTTGTACACGTCAGTAAAGGCCAAGACTCTTGTAATGATTGTTATGAGGTTGGCCAGGTGGACCTCAAAGAATGTCAGTTCCGTGATTGGAGCTGTTAATCTAGTCCAATCAGTGAGCCTTGGCTGACATATAAGGAATGTCAGAGGTTCTGTTCACTCTGAGAGCTGGCTCTGAGGGAGCCGGATCTGTATCAAAGACGCTCTATGTGTAAATAAAGGATATCTTGGTGTCGGCCTCTGTGGAGTTATTTCAACTTTTTTTCTCAAAAAGAGACATCTGGGAAGCGACAAGGTAGAGGACTTTAAAATTATCAAAGTCTTTGATAGAGGAAAGATAATGAAGTGTTTCTAGTTGCAGAGACTCCAAATCTAAAGGCCACAAGGTAATCATTAATAAATCCAAAATTTTTGGGGTGGAATTCAGCCAACCAATTCTTCACTGTTACATCAGAATACCTGGTTGGGGATATGATTCAGAGACTACAGGGTTTGCATAAACTGAAAGCTATCATGGTGAAAATGAAACCAAGAGATACTCTCTCCCCTGTGAAGGTAAGATCCCAGTAATCAGGTACTAGACACTCTTGGTGTATGTCATAATGGTCATCTGAATCATCTTCCACACTGGAATTCCTAAATGGGCTGTATCTTGACATACATAAGGTACAAATCTCTAGACAAAAGAGAAATAATTATGCCCAATGTTTCCCCCGTTCTGATAGCTACCTGTGTAGCTGCACCAACTGGACCATGCTACATCTGTCTCTCAGAGAGCCCCAAGTGTTAAAAAAGCACCTTTGACTACAAGTTCATCAGATAGTAATATATACACACATCGTCCTCAAGGCCCTGTATGAACAGGAGATGGCGGGTCTTGTTGGATGGTCCCTAAGCAGACTGTCAAAGTCATTTGGCAAAATGCCTGATTGCCAAAGCTTAAAAACAAGCATCGTCTTAGCTGGTGGTGATAAAGACACTTCCTATCAGATCCCTTCTGCTTGGTTAGAGTCTATCTCTCTAATGTATTATCCCCTGCTGCAACTGCATTCTACTTTATTACCCCCCATTAAATGGTTCCCTGTACCATGGTGTGATGGTGAATTTGCCCTCTGCAGTCTCTGCTCTCGTCTCGACAAACTGCAAAACTTCAAACCTGTTGGCAAGTTGTGAGGTCTAAGGCTCTTCCAGTTCTACCTTCTAGATCCCCTCATCTGGCTCACACATAGCGACCTCCTCTTGCCCTCACCATGACCAATTCTGAAGTACCTAGCTTAAGAGAAATGATTTGATGATGGTGAAGCTTCATCCTGGATCAGTCATTATTTTGATAAAAATGAGTAGCTTTATAGGTCCCTTTAGAGGCTCAATAAAAGTTAACCAATGTTGGTGTGGGGCTGGTGTCATGCATTGACCAGACCCAGTAAGGCTAAGGAGGCTTGCTTCTGTAAAACACATCAGTGAGTCAGTCAGGTTTTTACAGCAATCTGACATCTTCATGGTTGCTCTGACTGATACAAACTTTTAAGCTCCACATTTTTCAGGAATTGAATTCAAACCCTCTAACTGACATAGTCAGTTGAACTCAAATCCTCTTGATTAGTAGTGCAAGCTTCATGAAGTATTAATCCAGTCACACCAGAGCCAGGGATCACTGAACGAGGATTCGGAGTTGATGATTTAGGACGAAGGTGAGGAGACATTTCTTCGCCCAGAGTGGTGAGTCTGTGGAATTCATTACTAAAGAAGTAGCTGATGCCAGAACATTAAATGTATTCAATAGGTAACAAGATATAGCACCTGGGGCAAATGGATCAAAGGTTATGGGGAGAACGCAGGATTAGGCTATTGAGTTGGATGCTCAGCCATCATCATGAAGAATGGCAGAGCAGGTTTGAAGGGCTGAATGGCCTCCTCCTGTTCCTATCTTCTATGTT
This sequence comes from Stegostoma tigrinum, assembly GCF_030684315.1. Lineage (NCBI taxonomy): Eukaryota > Metazoa > Chordata > Chondrichthyes > Orectolobiformes > Stegostomatidae > Stegostoma > Stegostoma tigrinum. The sequence goes on from NC_081373.1 coordinate 52,760,093, forward strand.
TCTATGAACATCTAAATACCTACACTCAATGTTCCTTCTAATCTCCCAAGGTTCTGTGCATTGTTATTGGTGTCAGCACACCATTCGTGGCGTTGAACTCTGGTTCCAGGAGTCACTGCCACAGACAGACTTCAGAGGCCCACGCAGCCAGAAAAAAAAAATTGGAGGATACATTGTTTATGCTGCCAGTGCAGTGCTTGAAATTAATACCATGTTAAACAAGTTAAGCAACCACTTATAATACAAACTATCCCAGATACAGCAGGAATGAAGCTTGATGTAGACCTCTTCAATTGCACAAACTGATTATCTTCTCTCCCCATCAACAACTATTCCAATGACTGGGAACTGGACGACAATATGCCAGTGACTACTAAGATTGTAGAATGCCTAAAAGCACACTTTAGTTGTTAAGGCAATCTAAACATTGTGATGAGTTACAATGTCCCTCAATTCACAGGGATAAATTTAGCTACTGAATGAAATGATTGGGAACTTTACATCTTTTCCATAATTTCCACACAATCCCAGGTCAAATGGAAAGACTGAAGAAGCAATTAAAACCACCAAAGGGATTATAAAGAAATTGAGGGAACCCAGCACAGGCTTCTGCAAGGTAGTCCTTGATGACAAAATACATTTATTGAAAGCACGGAAAACAATCCCGTTCAAAGGCTAATGTGACACTGCACCCAAACTACTCTTTCAAGAGCTAGAAACTACTGAGACCAGATATAGTAACGGGCATAAGAACAGGAGCAAGACTAGGCCATTCAGCCCCTCAAATCTGCTTCAGCGTTTCCTATGATCATATCGGTCTCAAATCCACTCTCCTACATACACTATATAACCCTTCTATCCATTACTAATTAAAGATCTATCTATCTCCTCCTTAAAATTTATTCAATGTCCCCGCATCCACTGCACTCTGGGGTAGTGAATTCTACCGACTCATAACCCATTGAGAGGAGGAATTTCTCCTTATCTCTGTTTTAAAACTGTTACCCCTTATGATAGAACAATGGCTTCTCCATAGAAGCTGCAAAATTGAGGTGAAATGACAGAAGATCAAATTGCACTGTGATAAAACTGCAAAGTCATCCACAGAGTTGAGTATTAGACAGCCAGTAAGAGTGAAAATGTTCAACACAGCCTGTGTGGCAACCAGGGACCTGCGTGAAGCAGATGTCACCTTGATGATACACAGTAAACATGAAACACCAAATATGTTAACACAATGACGCACATTTACAGACAACCATTCTCTCACAATAGAAATGGAACAGCAACAACAATTACTAAAATAATAGCAGCCACCACACAAGCAGCATTTTCCAGAGAAGGAGCATCACCCTAGCGGATACCTAGCAAGCGGATACAAGACAAACAGCTAAAGACAAAGTGGACATGAATCATTAAGATATCCGCACATTCTAAAGATCACATATGCAATGCGTGTGCAGACTAATGGAAGTGGAACTGACTAGCATTTACACACAGTTTTATCAATGAATGATCACTTCACATTTGTTAATCATTTATACTGGGTAACTTGAGTAACCTTTAACTACAAATTATAATGCATGCAACCTTTTTGTTTGTTATAAAGAAATGCCATTTTACTTCGTGTACTAGCTGGGTTACCATAGTGACATGACGTCTAGCTCCACTATAAGTAGTTTTGTGAGCAGTTTGCAGAAACTGTTGCACACATCATTTGTGACAAATTCATTGGGTGGATAAAATGTTCAGATAATTATTTGACTCTCAGATATTTTACTGAATGAGTCTGACTGTTAAGCTCCCAAGTACTGCTTTTTGAGTCTGAGGTGTTTTCATTGAATCTTTTCACAGTGTTATAGATGTGCACATTCACTTATACAGTTTTGCTTCCTTCACTTTATATAATCATGTGACATCAACATCATTGAGTAGCATGCTTAGCACTGCCGCCTCACAGCGCCAGGGACCTGTGTTCGATTCCAGCCTCAGGCGACTGTCTGTGTGGAATTTGCATGTTCTTCTTGAGTCTGCGTGGTTTCCCTCTGGGTGCTCTGGTTTCCTCCCACAGTGCAAAAGTGGATTCACCATGCTAAGTTGTCACATGGTGTGCAGGCTAGGTGGGTTAGCCATGGTAAAAGTGGGGTTATGAGGACAGGGTGATGGTCTAGGTGATTTTTGGAGGGACAGTGCATACTTGATGGGCTGAACAGCCTTTTTCCAACTGTAGGGATTCTATGATTATACATCATCACCATTATACATTCTACTGATGTCTCTGTTCCACACAAGACAAGAACAAAATGTGAATATTTGAATTCAGTAGTACAACAGAAAGTGATGAAAATGCGCAGCAGGTCTTACAGTACCTGTGGAGAAAGAAACAGTTACATTGTCAGATCTTTTATCAGAATGCACTTTTAAGTGATATCTTCTAAGTTACATATCTATGGGATGGATACTGCATTCAGTAATTTCAATTTCATAAACATTAACAATGATAAAGGGCACATTAAATTAGGCAAAGCATTGTTTCACATCCAGTTCCTCTAGTCCAAAACTTTCAGTCAACCTACATTTCATTTCTTCTATTCTTTCTTGAGATATGGGCATCACTAGGTAGACCACTTTGCCCAGAGAGCAGTTAAGACTCAGTCACATTTTCATGAGTCTGGAGTCACATGTAGGCCAGCAGATTTCCTAGATGAGTTTTTACCACAATCAACAATGGTCACATGGTTATCACTAGAACATCCTTTTTTTTAAAATTCCAGATTTTTATTGATTCAAATTCACCGGATACCATGTTGGGATTTGAACCTATACCCCCTGCAAAATAGCCTGGCACTCTAGATTATTACAACAGTGACATTTCCTTTTATGAGTGAAGCAAGGGAGGAAATAGCAAGAGCACTAGCAAAGATGTTTAATTGCCATCTGGTCACAGGCGATTTGTCAGAGGACCAGAGGATAGGCAATAAGAATGCATTATTCAAGGGGAGAAGGTATAAACCGAGAAAAGCAGCGATGTGCTTCTGAGGCTTTCTAAAGCTCTAGTTAGGCCCCATTTAGAATACTGTGTCCAATTTTGGGCCCCACACCTCAGGAAGGACATACTAGCCCTGGAGCGTGTCCAGTGGAGATTCACACGGATGATCCCTGGAATGATAGGTTTAACGTATGATGAATGGCTAAGGATCCTGGGATTGTACTCATTAGAGTTTAGAAGGTTGAGGGGAGATCTAATAGAAACTTACAAGATAATGCATGGTTTAGAAGGGGTGGACGCTAGGAAGTTGTTTCTGTTAGGCAGGGAGAATGGGACCCGTGGGCACAGCCTTAAAATTAGAGGGGCTAAATTTAAAACTGAAATGGGACGACATTTCTTCAGCCAGAGAGTGGTGGGCTTGTGGAATTCATTGCCACGGAGTGCAGTGGAGGCCGGGACGTTGGATGCCTTCAAGGCAGAGATCGACAAATTCTTGATCTCAGAAGGAATCAAGGGCTACGGGTAGAGTGCAGGGAAGTGGAGATGAAATGCCCATCAGCCATGCTTTAAATGGCCAAGTGGACTTGATGGGCCGAATGGCCTTACTTCCGCTCCTATGTCTTACAGTCATATGGTCTTATGGAAACTACAGACCAGTCAAACTGGATGTGAGTTTGCTCACTGAGCTGGAAGGTTCGTTTTCAGACGTTTCGTCACCATTCTGGGTAACATCACCAGTCAAACTAGTGGTGGGTAAACTATTGGAACTAATTCTGAGGGACAGCATTAATCTGTCTGTGCTTGGAGAGACAGGGATTAATCAAGAGCATTTAACATGGATTTGTTAAGTGAGGGTCAATTTTTAAAAAAGGTCACCAGGTGAGTAGATGACAGCGATACATTTGATGCAGTTTACTTGCATTTCATGAAGGCCTTTGATAGCAGACAGATAGTAAACAGCCCACGTGATCCAAGGAAAGTTGGCAAATTGGATTCAGAATTGGCTAAGTGGTGGGAAACGGCAGCTGATGATCGGGGGTATTTTGTGACTGAAAGCCTGTGTTTAGCAAAGTCATGCAGAGATCAGTAATGGGCCATTGTTCTCTATGGTATATATATATATACCATAGAAAACAATGGCCCATTACTGATCTCTGCATGGATGTAGGAAGGTTAATCAGTTTGTGGATGATATACAAATTGGTAGACTTAGATTGCAGGAAAATGTAGACAGACTGCTCAGATGGGCTGATCAGTGGCAAATGGAATTCAGTCCATATAAATATGAAGTGATGGGCAGGACTAACAAGGAAGAGACTATAAAATGAACAATAGGAGCTTGGGGAGCACCAAAGATCAGGAGGTCCTTCAGTCCCTTGAGGGATAGGTAGATAAAGTGGATAAGAAGGTATATGGGATATTTGTCTTTATTAGCCAAGGCACACAGAAAGAGTAGAGAGGTTCTGCTGAGACTGTGCGTCATATTGGTTAGGCCACAGCTATAGAATTGTGAGCAGTTCTGGCAGCCACATTATAGAAGTGATATGATTGCGGTAAGGAGAACGCAGGGGAGCTTTATCAAGATATTGACTGGAGTGTTTCAGTTATATGCAGAGATTGGATAAACTGGGGTTGGTTTCCTTGGAGCAGAGGAGACTGGGGAGGCCATGATTGAGACATATAAAATTATTGGGGACGTAGATATGGTAGACAGGAAGTGATTTTTTCGCTTGTGGAGGCATCAATGACTAGTGGCATAGATTTAAGGTAAGGGCTGGAGGTCCAAAGGTGATATGGGGTGCTGAAAAATAGAACAGTTAGGTGCTTGGTTCTGACTGGGATGTACTTGATGGGCCAAAGAGCCTTCTTCCTGTGCTATAGAAATCTAAGGCTTCATGTCTGTATGCCACCATCTGATCCATAGACTCATTTAGAGTCCAGATGACTTTAGGATTTAACTGAATTAACTATTGTCTGGCTTTTGTACTGGAATTCTTTGATGAAGTGAGAGAGAGTAATAGTAATTGTAGTAATTGTATAGTACAGTAATTGTAACAAGATCAGCCAGGTGGACCTCGTATGATATGTGTTCCCTGTCTTGTGGTTGTTAATCTGGTCCAATCAGTAAGCCTTAGCTAACAGACATAAAAACAGGCATGTCAGGCATCCTGTTCACTCTAAGGGAGTTCATCCAGTATTAAGGACTTTCCATTTGTAGAGAAAGAGACTCTTGGTGACAGGAATCTGGCCTCTTTCAGGTAGAAGTGTGTTGACATGTATATGGATTTCCAAAAGGCATTTGATAAAGTACCAAATAAAAGATCGGCTAGCAAAATTGATACCCCAGGGACCCTGCAATGTGAATGTGAAAATGACAAAGGGACAAAAACAGGCAGCAGTAGTGAACTCTGTATTTCAGAATGGAGGGAAGTGTATGTTACTGCTCCCCATGCATCATTATTAATGATCTTTATTTTGGCATACAGTGCAGGCAGAATTTTGGTTTACTGATGCCACGCAGATCAGAAACGTAAAGAACGAGGACAGGAGTGACAGACACTCATTAAATACATTACAGATGAAATTTAATGCACAGGACTGTGATGTTTTATAAGATCAAATAAAGCAAGGCAATATAAACTAAATTATGTATTTTTACATGGGGAGCAGGAACATCGAGGCCAGGAGATGTTTGTAGACTAGTACTTGAAGTCAGCAGGACAAGTTGAGAAGGAATACTGGCTTTATTAATTAATAAATGGAATACAAAATTCAAAACCTTTACAAAACATTAACTAGGTCTCCGTTGGAGTATTGTGTTCAATTCTGGGTACTGCACTTAAAAAGGGGTGTGAGGACTTAGAGAGGATGTTAAAATGTTTACTTAAATTTTGCCAAAGATGCAGTACTTTGCCTATGAGGAGAGACTATAGATATTACTCTCCCTAGAGCACAGCAAGTTAAAAGCACATTTAACAGCGGTCTTCAAATTTTGATAAAGTAACTAAGAAACCATTTCCAGTAGCAGGCGAGTCAGGTAGCCAGTTTAAACAAATTTAATAGAATCCCTACAGTGTGGAAACAGGCCACACCGACTCTCTGAAGAGCATCTCACCCAGACTCACCCCCCTACCCTATCACCGTAATGTTGTATTTCCCATGACTAATCCACCTAACCTATACACTCCTGGACACTAAGGGCAATTTAGCATGGCCAATCCATCTAACTTGCACGTCTTTGAGATTGTGAGAAATGCATTGACTGAAAGAGTTGTGGAAGCAAATTTGTACAATCAAAACAGGACTGGACAAATAGTTACATAGAATCCCTACAGTGTGGACACAGGCCCTTCAGCCCAACAAGTCCACACTGACCTGTGGAGCATCCCACCCAGACCCATGCCTTTATAACCCAACTAAGCTACACATCCCTGAACACTACGGGCAATTTAGCGTGGCCAATTCATCTAACATGCACACCTTTGGGCTGTGGGAGGAAACCGGAGCACCCGGAGGAAACCCGCACAGACATGGTGAGAATGTGCAAACTCCACACAGACAGGTGCCCGCGGGTATAATTGAACCCAAGTCCCTAGTGCTGTGAGACAACAGTGCTAACCACTGAGCCACTGTTGGCAGGAAAAACTTAACAGTGCTAAATGGAAAGTGCAAGAGAGTAGAATTCATTTAATAGCTCTTTCAAAGAGCCAGAACAAACATATTGAGCCAAATAGCCTCCTTCTATGCTTGATCATTTTATGATTCAATGAATTGCATTTTCCTGGCATTCAAAATCCACTGAATGGGCGCAAAGCAAGTTCCATGTGAAATGGAGCTCTTAATGGAAAACAGGCTTTGAAGGTTATGTTGTCGCAATATCCATGGTGCTTTTCTGTATAGGTCCGATCACTTAAATTTAGTAAGTGAATGAATAAGCCAAAAAAAATTGAGGTGTAACTATTAACCATTTACAAAGTGATGGTTTACAGCATGTTAAATGGTCCATGTCTTTTGGGCAGAAAATCAGTATTTGACACTTTGTTCAAACCCTGTATATTTAATTGTCCATTACTGATGTCAGGCAACTCAGGTCTGGCAACATCTGTGAAGGAAAAGACAGAGTTAACGTTTCAGGTCTGGTGATCCTTCCTCAGAACCTCCCGGGACCCGAAGCGTTAACTCTGTCTCTTCCTTCACAGATGCTGCCAGACCTGCTGAGCTTTTCCAACAACTTTGTTTTTCTTCCTGATTTACCACACCCGCAGTTCTTTCGGTTTTTTTGTCAGACAACTCAGGATTGACTGTAATACAAACATGTTCAATAAATAAATAGGCCCTCATTAAGGCTGAATTATCGTGTGTACTAATCCACTCTGAGTGCTGTGGGTTTATTCTGTGTACGATTGTAGCAAACATGGCTGATTGAGGAAAGCCAATGGGTTGCTGCTCTAATATTGACATCTTGAGTAAAACTAATGAGCTGCCAAGTTGAGCCAAACACACCTCCAAAACCTGTCAGACTTGCTAAAGCTACATGAAGAGTTATACATTGAATAGCACTCGAGATCTAACCCACACAGAAAAAAGGAAAATGCGGTGTAAGTCCAGGGGTCACATGTCCACTGATGACAGATTGCACGTAACAGACATAATCATAACAGTGGTCCTCTTCTAGCCCAAAAAACCTAGCAGTTAGCTGAAGGACTTTACAAGCCTGGTTTTGAGCTTTGAGGGCTGGTTTCAGGGATGGTTGTCTCGCCTGCCACTGTGCACATGGAAAGCTGATTTCTTAGAGGACCCAAATGCAGAGCTGTGAATAGAAAATGTGTTCCTTGAAGCCTACTGTTCCCCGGATATTCCTAATTGTGACTAGTTGGTGCTTTCTGTATGTGTGTTGAATAAGGCATATTGGCCTTTGCTTGATAAATAGAAAGTCAAAGAAAGAATTTCTGATGAAAGGCATCGACCTAAAAGGCTAATTTCACTTTCTCCCTCAGATGCTGCCAAACCTGCTGAACATTTTCAGCATGTTCTCTTCCTTTCAATAATTTCCATTCTGGTTTGCTGCAGTGTGGACGGCACCAGGAAATGTGGTCTGCTAATGACTGGAAAGTTGCAAAATGCTTGCTATTTTAAAGAAGTTAACTGCGATTCAAATAAGACAGCTTAGACATAGAAATCTACAGCACAGAAACAGGTCCATCAGCCCATCGTATTAACTCCAGTCAAAATCAATCACCTATCTATTTAATTCTATTTTCCAGCACTTGGCCCCTAGTCTTTTGTGCCTTGGCACTGCAAATGCACATCTAAATACTTATTAAATGTTACCAGGGTTTCTGCCTCTACTACCCTTACAGGCAGTGAGTTCCAGATTCCCACCAGCTTCTGGGTGAGAAAGTTTCTTTTTCTTCACATCTCCTCTAAACCTGCCGCTTTTGCCTTAAACGTATGTCCCCTGGTCGATGATCCCTCTAACAAAGGGAAAAGCCTCTTCCTCTCTATTCAATCTATGACTTCTATTATTTTACAGGGACGTGACATTATTTCTAGACTATCATCCATACACTCAGCTAATGTTCTACGGACCTGGGTTCAAATACCATCATGACAGATGGGAAAATTTGAATTCAATAAAAAATGTGAAATTAAGAATCTATTGATGACCATAAAATCATTATTGATTGTTGGAAAGATCTATTTGAGTCGCTAATGTCCTTCAGAAAAGGAGATCTGCCATCCTCACCTAGTCTGGCCTACATGTGATTCTGACTTTCTAACAGGAGTTTAAATAAAGGCCACAGCAATGTAGTTGATTCTAACTGCCCTCTGAAATGGCTTAGCAGGCCATGCAGTTGTATCAATCACTATGGAATTTCAACAAAGAAATGAAACTGAAAAGGACCATCCATCATCAACCTAGGCAATGAAAAAGACACCGACAAAAATAGCCCTGCTGACCCTGTAGAATCCTCCTTACACCCATCTGGGGACTAGTGTCAAAATTTGGAGCACTGTCTCACGGACCAGTCAATCAACAGCCTCACACTGACTCTAAGGTATGATTCCATGAGTATGACTATGTCCCAGACACCACTATCACCGTCCCTGGATAATGCCCTGTCCCACCTGCAAGACAGACCCAGCAGAGGTGGTGCTACAATGTATACAGAGGAGTCCTCAACATTGACTCCAGACCCCATGCTCATGGCTTCAATTTAAACACAGGCAAGGAAATCTCGTGCTAATTGACATATTCTGTCCTCCCTTGGCTGATGAATCAGTACTCCTTGGTGTTGAACAACATTTGCAGGAGGAACTGAGGGTGACAAGGGCACAAAATGTACACCGGGTGGGAGATTTCATTGTGGGTCAATCTACAGGATATGGGTTGCATTAGTGCAACATCACCTTCTCAAGGGCAATTGGAGATGGTCAATAAATGGAGGCCCTGGTAGCAACATCCATGTCCCATGAGTAAATTAAAAAAAGACATCTCAATTATGTTCAGTCTCAATCTTCTCTGTTCTAAAGAAAACTATCTTATCTGATCCTCTCTCCTCATATTTCAAACTCTCCTGCCCAGACAACATCCTGGTAAATCTCCTCTGCACTCTCTCCAATACTGTCAAACCTGTCCCATATTGTGGATTCCAGAACTGCGCACAATATCTACTGTGGCCTAGCCAATGTTTTATACAGTTTAAGGATAATCTCTCTGTTCTTAAACTCTACGCCTTGGTTAATAACGGTAAGTATTCCATATGTCTTCTTAACCACTTTATCTACCTGTCCTGATATGTTAAGGGACTGATGTACAAGCTCAAGATCTCTCTGATTCTCAGTGCTTCCCAGGCTCCTACCACACATCGTGCATCCCCTTGCCTTTTTTGTCCTTACTTGCATTATGACAGAAATTTTTACTGAATGGTATGTTGGTGGGGTCACGAAATGAAGCAAGTTAGTCTTAATTCTAAACAACATTACTGAAACCCTCACTTGTTTAAGCTGGGGAATTCAGCATCTGGCTTTCTAATAGGAGTTGAAATAAAGGCAGATACATTGTGTACGGTGGTGCCTAATTTCCCAAATAATCATTTGCTACAGTTTTGTTAAAATAGCCAACTCATATAATGAGAAAATCACCATTTTCTATTAACGTTTGGAGATTTTTGCTTACTTTCATTACTAACAAATGGGAAGCAGATGTTGTCAATGAACAGCACTCACAGATGCTCAAGCACAATTTGTTGGCACAGATGACAAGATGTTTTTCAATGACTCAGTTTTATTTTTGAAGCTCAGTGGTTAACTAGTACAAAATATTTTCCATGACTAAACGCTACATTTCTTACTCTTCACCATGAGGGACTTTCCACTTTGTCAGTTTATAAATTAAAGACGCTTAGCGCTAGAATTTTATTGAAAACATGTGGGGTAGGGAGCGGGGGAGGTGGGTGGGAAGAATGTGTAAATTTAACCTACGTCCTTTGGTAGGAATGTAGGTGATGAAGGACTGACAGCTGCTTGCTCATTGTGATTATTTGTGTTCGGTCAGCACTTTGGCACTCACTTGCTGCGTGCCTATTAAAGCTGAACATTAACAAGTAGGCTAGGTAAATGAGGTAGTTATGAAGGTCAATAGGGATATTCCCCCAATAGCCAAGATATACATTGGTCTCTCCAGCAATCATATACTTCTTACAACCAAAGTCTAATTTTTTTTTGCAATGAGATCTTTTGGTGTCTCTGCACAGCAGCAACTTCCTAAACCGTCAATATGTCAGCACGCTTAGCAACAACGTGCTCACTGGCCCTCAGTTTAGTTGCATTATGGCCCCACAATTTCTTACCTCATTACTGCCTTGGACAGAATTCCAGAGGTGAAATGTGAGTGACAACGCTTGAAACTCTTGAAACAGAAGCAGGAGTAAGCTTTTTGAGCCTGCTCCATCATTCAATATGATCATGGACGATTATGCAACTAGTACTCACTTTCTCTCCATATCCTTTGATTCCTTTGGCCCAAAGAGTTATCTCTCACTCATTTTTCAAAACATTCAATGATTTGACTTCCACCGCTTTAGCTGGCAGAAAATCCCATAGACTGGTCACTCTCTGGATGAAGAAATTTCTCTTCATTTCAGTCCTAAATGGCCTACCCCATATCTTTACACTGTGAACCCTGGATCTGGAGTCCCCACCCAATGGGAACATCCTTCTTGCTTTTACACTGTTTAGCTTTGTTGAAATTTTATAGGTTTTATGAGATCCTGACTATTCTTCAATACTTCAGTGAATACAGTCCTAACTAAATCCAGTTTCTTTTCATACGTCAGTTCTGCCACCCCACGAATCAGAACTTCCTCCACAGCTGGAACATCCTTTCTCAAACTGCACACAATAGTGCAGGTGTGGTCTCACCAAGGTCCTGTACAATTGCAGCAAGACAACCTTGTTTGTGAACTCAAATGCTTTCACTATGAAGGCCAACATACCACTTTCCTTCTTAACTGTTTGCTGCACCTCATGTTTACTTTCAGCAACTGGTTGACAAAGATATCCAGATCTCATTACATCTCTCCCTTTCCCAATATATTGTGCCATTCAGATGATAATCTGCTTTCCTGTTTCTGCTACCATTTATCCACATTATACTTCATCTGCCATGCATTTGCCCACGCACTCAACTTGCCCAAATCGTACCAAAGCTTCACTGCATCGTTTTCACAGTACACTCTGACCCAGTATCCTGACATCAAGGACACGCACGATCAGGTGTGATTTCAAGGAGTCCTAGCAAAACTGGAGTCATACAGTCATAGCGTTGTACAGCATGGAAAGAGACCCTCTAGATATCTCCAATAAAGAGATAACAAGGTGTAGAGCTGGATGAACACAGCAGGCCAAGCAGCATCAGAGGGGAAGGAAAGCTGACTTTTCGGGCCTAGACCCTTCTCCAGATATCTCCACCAGATATCCTAAATAAATCTAGTCACACTTGGTAGCGTTTGGCCCATATCCCTCTAAACCCTTTCTATTCATATGCTCATCCAGATGCCTGTTAAATGTTGTAATTGTACCAGCCTCTACCACTTCCTCTGGAAGCTTGGTCCATACATGCACCAGCCTGTGTGTGAAAAAAATGCCCCTTAGGGCCTTTTAGATCTTTCCCCTCTCACCTTAAACCTATGCCCTCGAGTTTTGGATTCCCCCCACCCTGAGGAAAAGGCCATGTCTATTTAGTGCAGGTTTATTGTTCCTTGAAAGTGGAATTGCATGTAGATATGATAGTGAAGGCGGCATTTGGTCAGTGCACTGCGTATAGGATTGGGAGGTCATGTTGCAACTGTACAGGACATTGGTTAGGCCACTTTTGGAGTACTGTATGCAATTCTGGTCTCCCTGCTATAGGAAGGATGTTGTGAAACTAGAAAGGCTTCAGAAAAGACTTCCAAGGATATTGCCAGGGTTGGAGAGTTTGAGCTATAGGGAGAGGCTAAATAGGCTGGGGCTATTTTCCTGGAGCATCAATGGCTGAGGGGCGACCTTACAGAGGTTTATAAAATCAAGAGGGTTATGGATAGGGTAAAAACACAAGGTCTTTTCCCCACGGTGTGGCAATCTAAAACTAGAAGGCGTAGGATTTCCTCCAACAAATTGCCCACCACCGATGTCAGGCTCACCGGTCTACTGCTCCCTGGCTTTTCCTTACCACCTTTCTTAAATATGGCACCACAACAGCCAATCTCCTGTTTTCCGGCACCTCACCTGTGGCTATTGGTGATGCAAGAATCTCAGCAAGGGCCCAGCAATCACTTCACTAGCTTCCTATCATGTTCTAGGGTCCACCTGATCAGGTCCCGGGGATTTATCCACCTTTACGCATTTTCAGAAGTCCAGCACCTCCTCCTTTGTAATATGGGCATTTTTAAAGATGTCGCTGTTTATTTCTCCACATTCTCTATCTTCCATATCCTTCTCCACAGTAAACACTGAGTCAGTGGAAACCAGGGGGAAAGCTCTCAGCTGGTCGCAGTCATACCTAGCACAAAGGAAGATGATCGCGGTTATTGGAGGTCAGTCATTGCATCTCTGCATGTGTTCTTCAGGGTACTGTCCTGGGCCTGACCATATTCAACTGCTTCATCAATGACTTTCACTTCATCATAACGTCAAAAGTGAGGTTCGCCAAAAATTGTACAAGGTTCAGCATCATTCGTGACTCGTCAGATACTGAAGCAATGCATGTCCAAATGCAGCAAGACTTAGACGATATCCAGGCTTGGATTGAAAAGTAGCAACTAACACTTGCAACATGCAAAGATCAAGCAATCACAATCTCCAAAAAGAGAGAAGCTAATCATCCCTTGACATTCAATAGTGCTGGAATCACTAAATCTTCCACTATCAATATTCTGGTTGTTATCATTGACCAGAATCTGAACTGGGCTGGCCATATAAATACAAAAGCAGATCAGAGGCCAGGAATCCTGCATAAAATAACTCACTTTCCATATCCCCATAGCCTGTACACCATCAACAAGGCAAATGTCAGGAGTGTGATGGAATACTCCCAATTTGCCTGGTTGAGTGCAGCTCCAGCAACACTCAAGAAGCTTCACACCATCCAGGACAAAGTAGCCGACTTGATTTGCACCACATGCGTGAAAATTTACTCCCTCCACCACCAATACTCAGTAGCAGCAATGTGTACTATCTATGAAATGCCCTGCAGAAATTCACTATGACTCCTTAGACAGTTCAGTTCTTTACAAACCTATGACAACAGCATTAAATACATGGGAACACCATCACCTGCAAGTTCTCCTCCAGGTCACTCACTATCCTGGCTTGGAAATATATCATCATTCTTTCAATGTCTTTAGGCCAAAACCCTTGAATTCCCTTGCCAATGGCATAGTGGATCTACTTACAGCATATAGACTGTGGCAGTTCAAGGAGGCAGCTTACCATCACCTTCTAAGAAATATGAGGAATGTAAAACCAGGAACAAAAACAAAAATCACTGGAAGAGCTCAGCAGGTCTGGCAGCATCTGTGAAAAAAAAAATTTTGGATTCAGTGACACTTCCACAGAACTGTAAAATCAGGTTTAGAATGCATGTTTTGTAAATGCATAAAGGGCAGTGAACATGGTTAGAGAGCTGCCAACAGAAATAATCATGTTGGAATGTGATGTAGTAACAATATAGTGAGGACTATACACTTAATATTCAAGGTACAAAGTGTTTAGAAAAGATGGTGGGTATAAAAGAGAAATGAGGTTATTGACTTGCTCACCGAGATGGCTTGTTCTTGTTCAGACATCATCAATGGAGCCTCCCATGAAGCGGTGTTATTCTATTCCACTTGGAATTTATACGTGTTTGGTCCGTTATGGCGAGAAGTATCATTTCCAGTTTTGATCTGTATGGGTTTGTATATAGGGTCCAATTCTATGTGTTTATTGATTGTATTACAGGTAGCATGCCTCTAGGAATTCCCGTGCATGTCTATGTTTGGCTTGGACCACTAAGTTTACCTTGTCCCAGTTAAACCGATGGCCTTAGCTGTCTGAGTATACAGATATTAAGGAGAGTTTGTCGTGGCATTTTATGTTTGTGTAATCTGATGGCTAGTTTCCTTCCTGGTCTGTCTGACGTAACGTTTGTGGCAGTTGTTGCATGGTATTTTCTAAATTATGTTGTTTCTGGATGTTGTGGGAATGGGGTCTTTATTCAAGTTAATGATTAAAGATCCCCTTCCCACAATTTGCAGAACCAACGTGGTTTACAAAATACCATGCTATCAACAAACACATTGAATTGGACCCCATAATCACACCCACATTGATCAAAACCAGAAATGACACTACTCACCATAACAGACAAAAAGTATAAATTCCAACTGGAGTAGAACAACATTGTTTCATTGGAGGCTCCACTGATGATATCACCTAGCATGGTGACGAAATGTCTGAATGAGAACAAGCCAGCTCGGCGAGCAAGTCAATAACCTCACCCACAATCCAAGCTACAGATCTTGCCAAAACTCTGAATAAAAGAGAGTATAGTGGTAGGTCTGATTAGGAATACAATTGCAGTTTTAGAAAGAGTGGATGCCCTGAGGAGGTTAGAAGAGAATTCATTTGGACTGAGTTAAGAAGCAAAGAAATGGATAATCACCTTACTGGGGATATTCAACTGACTTCCAAATAGCAGGAAAGTAATTGAGGAGGAAATCAGTAAGAAAATTCAAGAGACACAAAAACTATAAAGCGGCGATGTTTAATGAATTTAATTACCAAAACTTCAGTTGGGATAGAGTAAAGTCAAGGGATAAGTGCGGGAGGTATTTCTGAACTGTGTTCAAGAAAATTTCCTGAATGAATATGTTCTCAGTCCAAGTAGAAAGTAGGTATTGGTGGATCTGGTGGTAGGGAATAAGGTGGACCAAGCAGCCAAAATGTCCGAAGGCACCATTTGCATAGCAGTGTACTCTAAAGGAAAGGCTTAAGCGATGCAATAGAGACTTAGGGTACAGTCCTAAAGGGTGATCTTTAGGTAAGGATTAGATTAGTAATCAAAGAGATCTAGAAACAATCTTAATTGGAACTTCTAAATTAGAAGAGGGCTCATTTCAAAACAGGGGATTGAGCCAGGGCTGATTGGAACCAAAAACAAGCTAGAAAAACTGGAATAAAGTAGCTAATGATCTTTAAGCAATACATGTGTCAGGTATAGGCAGACATAGTCCAACAAGGATAAAAGGTAGGGGAACCAAAGCCAGGGCATTTTTGGATGATAAGGGAGATAGAGTGTAATGAAACAAAAAATGAGATTTAAAATGCATGTCAGATGAATTATTCATGTGAAATCCATTTGATTTGATTTATTATTATCACATGTACCAAGACAGAGTGAAAAGTACTGTGTTGCATGCTATCCGGACAAATCATACCTAACATAAGTCCATCAGGGTATACAGTAGAATGTAGAATATAGTGTTACTGCTAAAGAGAAGGTGCAGAGAAAAATTAACTCGAATATATGAGAGGTCTGTTCATAAGTCTGGACTAGAGTGGGAAAAGCTGTTCTTGAATCTTTTGGCATGTTTTCAAACTTTTTCTGCTCAATGGAAGAGGGTGTAAGAGAGTATAACGAGGGTGGGACGGTTTTTTTTTTATTATGCTGGCTACTTTCCCGAGGCAGCAGGAAACTTAGATGGAGTCAATGACAGGAAGGCTGGTTTTAGTGATGCACTGGGCTGCGATCACAACTTTCTGCAATTTTTTGCAGTTTTGGGCAGAGCAGTTCCCATATCAAGTTGTAATGCACCCGGATGTTTTCTACGGTGCATCCTTGACAGGGAAATTGAAGAGGAAAATAAGACTGATAAAGCGATGAGATGAGGACAGAATCTCAGTCAAGATAAATAAACTCAACAATCTACCAATCTTCCATTGGTATGCAAAATAGGAAGCAAACATTTGAGAGATGAGGTGGGTTCTATCAGGAACAGAGGAAGTAATTAATACTAAAAGGTGCAGGCCAAAACTAGAATACTTAATAAGCACAATATTTTCTATCAGTACTTATTAAGGAGGAGAACACTAACAAAATATTGGTTGAAACAGAGATGGTCTATGATGGGAAAATTGTTAGGCAGGGGTCCTGGAAAGGTTGGCTATGCTCAATGGCCTGAATGTCTTACAGTGCATGTTGCCTAAGGAATGGAGATAACAAAGGGGCCTGCCATAGTCTTCCAATCTTTCCTAAACACATTGGCAGTGCCAAAGGATTCAAGAGCAGCAAATGTACACCTTATATCTAGTAACTATAGGCTAATTATTTAACATCAGTGGATATGGTTTTATCAATGATAGGGGGAAAAAAAACAAGCACTTGGAGAAATCTGAGTTAATCATGGAGATTCAGCACAAATTTACAAAATGCACATCATGGCTGGTTTAACCTAACTGAATTTTTTGATGAAGTAACAGAGAAGGTTAATGAAGCGGATCCAACAAATGATGTCCATAAGAACTTACAAGAAACTTTTGTCAAAACACCATCTAAAAGATGAGGCTTATGGAAGAGGAAGGTCAATGTTAGATAAAGGATTGAAAATAGCAAGTTGCAGTGAATAGTAGCTTTTCAGACTGGAAGATGATTGACAGTGGGGTTCCAGAGGGGTCAGTGATAGGACCAAACCCTTTTCAATAACATATAAATGATGCGGATATTAGAATGCAAAAATTATACCAAACATGAAGGTGTAGAAAAAAGTCAGGATGATAATAATTGACATGGATAGGTTAACAGAATAAGAAGACAAGTGGCAGACAGAACCTACTACTGACATTTGCATAGCAGTGTACTCTAAAGGAAAGGCTTGAGCAATGCAATAGACACTTAGGGTACAGTCCTAACGGGTGTAATGTGGCACTTCAGGGGTCACATGCAAAGTTCTCTGAAGGTAGTAAAGCGTATTGAGAACAGTTAGCAAAGCATATGGGATCTTATGACTCCTAAATGGAGGTCTGGAGTATATATGCACAGAGATTATGCTGAACCTTTATAAAGCTCTTGTCAGGCACAACTAGAATACTATGCTCATTTGTGCTCATGACATTTTAGCAACAAAGTTAGAAAATCCAGATTTTTCTCCTGAAGCAAATGAGACTGAGGGATGATTTTGATAGGGCTGTTCAAGGTTATAACAGGTTTGTAAAAGATAGACATAGAAAAACTGGTCCCATTGGCTGATGACACAACACCTAGGGGACATAGATTTGGGGAACAAATGCAATAGGGGATGTCAGAAAGAATGTTTTTAAGCAATAAGTGGTAACGATGGGGAACTAACTCACTAAGAAGGGTAATGGGAGCCAAGATGAGTGATTTCAAAGGAAATTATGATTGGTGTTTGATGGAAACACCAACACTGGGCTACAGTGATGGAGTAAGTAAATGGGACTGACTCAATGTTCTATGGACCTGAAGAGCCAAATGAACTCCTTTTGTCCAGTAAATATTTGGTGACAAGGATGGGAATTTTAAAAACAAAACATTACTAAACCAAACAGTCATTGTAAGTGGGAAAAACAAGTGTTGACAGAATGGTACTTGGAGCAAATAAGCATACAGCAGTGTGAATGAGTTGACGTTTATAGAAGGTACAAGTAACATTGAGGATGGTTTCAGCATCAGATGGATTGAGACAGGGTCAGAAATAAGCAATATTATGGAGATAATTATAAATATTTAATTATGACTAACCCTTTCACCTGGCGGGCTTGCAAGTCAGAAGTACCCAGTACTTAGATTTCCCCTTGTAACATATCTAAAAATCCATTAGTCATATTGCAATTTCAGGTTACTTCTCAGGGTAATTTCAGCCACAACAAACAACGGGTCAATACCCGCATAAGGGACTGAAAGTCAGAAAGTGGCAAAACAATGTTGGTGATTTTATCTCCAGTCTGTGCTTCAAGTATAGCTCACTACTAGGAGTATGGGATCAATGAACTTATTCAGGACTCCTAGTCCTGTCAGTTTTTTTGCAGCTTATGTTAGCATTTGCTGCTTCTGTAGGTTTATCTAACCTAACAGTTTGCAGAGTATCAAACTGCAGTGCATTCCACTTTAGTCAATTCTAATGAATAATGATTTTTCCTCCAAATCACGTCAGAGATTTAAACTTCATTCTAGGCCCATACTTAAGTGCAATTCTAAGGAGGGAGTGCTGCACTGTTAAAGGTGATCAATCTGCAGATGAGGGATTAAACTGAGTAACAACGTTCCCCTTCAATGGATATAAAGGTTCCTACAATACTCTTCCAGAAAGATCTGGGATGTTTACCCAGTGGTTTGCTTAACATCTGGTAATTCATCTCATTGCCGTGTGTGATTTTTCTCTCTCTTTGGCAGCCTTCCATTTCATTAGATGATAGTTTGAACTTTGCTAGGAAGTTAGAACATAGAACATAGAACATAGAACAGTACAGCACAGAACAGGCCCTTCAGCCCACAATGTTGTGCCGACCATTGATCCTCATGGATGCACCCTCAAATTTCTGTGACCATATGCATGTCCAGCAGTCTCTTAAATGACCCCAATGACCTTGCTTCCACAACTGCTGCTGGCAACGCATTCCATGCTCTCACAACTCTCTGCGTAAAGAACCTGCCTCTGACATCCCCTCTATGCTTTCCACCAACCAGCTTAAAACTATGACCCCTCGTGCTAGCCATTTCTGCCCTGGGAAATAGTCTCTGGCTATCGACTCTATCTATGCCTCTCATTATCTTGTATACCTCAATTAGGTCCCCTCTCCTCCTCCTTTTCTCCAATGAAAAGAGACCGAGCTCAGTCAACCTCTCTTCATAAGATAAGCCCTCCAGTCCAGGCAGCATCCTGGTAAACCTCCTCTGAACCCTCTCCAAAGCATCCACATCTTTCCTATAATAGGGCGCCCAGAACTGGACGCAGTATTCCAAGTGCGGTCTAACCAAAGTTTTATAGAGCTGCAACAAGATCTCACGACTCTTAAACTCAATCCCCCTGTTAATGAAAGCCAAAACACCATATGCTTTCTTAACAACCCTGTCCACTTGGGTGGCCATTTTAAGGGATCTATGTATCTGCACACCAAGATCCCTCTGTTCCTCCACGCTGCCAAGAATCCTATCCTTAATCCTGTACTCAGCTTTCAAATTCGACCTTCCAAAATGCATCACCTCGCATTTATCCAGGTTGAACTCCATCTGCCACCTCTCAGCCCATCTCTGCATCCTGTCAATGTCCCGCTGCAGCCTACAACAGCCCTCTACACTGTCAACGACACCTCCGACCTTTGTGTCGTCTGCAAACTTGCTGACCCATCCTTCAATTCCCTCGTCCAAGTCATTAATAAAAATTACAAACAGTAGAGGCCCAAGGACAGAGCCCTGTGGAACCCCACTCACCACTGACTTCCAGGCAGAATATTTTCCTTCTACTACCACTCGCTGTCTTCTGTTGGCCAGCCAATTCTGTATCCAAGCAGCTAAGTTCCCCTGTATCCCATTCCTCCTGACCTTCTGAATGAGCCTTCCATGGGGAACCTTATCAAATGCCTTACTGAAGTCCATATACACCACATCCACAGCTTGACCCTCATCAACCTTACTAGTCACATCCTCAAAAAACTCGATAAGGTTTGTAAGGCATGACCTACCCCTCACAAAGCCGTGTTGACTGTATTTGATCAAGCCATGCTCTTCCAGATGGTCATAAATCTTATCCCTCAGAATCCTTTCTAACACCTTGCAGACGACAGACGTGAGACTTACCGGTCTATAATTGCCGGGGATTTCCCTATTTCCTTTCTTGAAGAGAGGAATTACATTTGCCTCTCTCCAGTCCTCAGGTACGACTCCAGTGGAGAGCGAGGATGCAAAGATCTTCGCAAGTGGCGAAGCAATTGCATTTCTCGCTTCCCAAAGCAGCCGAGGACAAATCTGATCCGGGCCTGGCGACTTGTCAATCTTAATGTTTGACAAAATTTTCAGTACATCAGCTTCCTCTATCTCTATCCATTCCAGCATGCACACCTGCTCTTCAAAGGTTTCATTCACTACACAGGTCGTTTCTTTCGTAAAGACAGAAGCAAAAAACTCATTTAGGGCTTCCCCTACCTCCTCAGGCTCCACACACAAGTTCCGTATTAAACATCAGCTGTGTGATTTAGGCGCTCCGTTCTGGCATGGCATTTGCTGAGGAGGAAGACATTGAGCTGAAAAGGTGCAGGGCTTTCTGGGTTGTTTCATTTGGCCAGCTAAGCTGTCCTTTACTACTTATCTCTTCCAATGATTCTCTGGCCAGGGATCATGGTCGTCAACTACTAACTCCCTGTTGCCTGCATCAATGTATGACATCTTCATATTTTGCTTGAAAAAATCCTTGTAGTAGAGTTAAGGTCATCCAACAGATCATGAATCAGTTGCCACTTCACCATACAGAAGGATCATCCAACGATCGTGGTTGAAACATCACAATGTTGTTGGCTTAATGAATGTATCCTGTGGAAATCACATGCTCCAGGACTTCTGCATTGTTAACTATCCTCCAAGACATGCTAATGACATGTGAGATACCAGAAGCTTTCACTCCAACTCACACTGTCCAAGTTTCATTACTGTGAAGCAGTACGCTGAAAACAAAGGACTGGTAGACTTTCAATTTGCTGTTCTCGCTTAGGGTGCTGTTGCACATTCTTAGTATATAGAGATACAAAACCTGCAGCTCTCGCAATGCACTTGCCGATTTCAGCAACAAGTGATTGGTGGTGTTTATGGAGCCTAAAAATGTGAGCCATCAACAATCTCTTTGATCAAGAATTCAATGCTGTTACATCCTGAGCGGTAAGTTCGGTCTGCCTAATGCTGATGATCTAACTCTTTACAGGCATGAGTCTATTCTTTCACTGGTGAAGATGCTCCTCTGTATGGAATCATTGTACAGAACTGGAACTCTGTTGAGGACTTGGAGCACTTCAGTCTTGTTTCTTCAGCCTGAACAGACCTGGTACATAATTGGATATCCTGTATAGATAAACTGAAGCTGAATTAGGAGAGATAAAGAGGACATATCAGACAGTGTCAGCAGCAAACTACAACCACGTATGGATCTTGCTGTGCAGAAATTGGCACTCGTTGCATCGGGAAGAACCTATGAAATGTCAATTGTTGTATAAAATTACATCAAAGTTCTAACATAAAAACATTTCATTCAGCCAAACTATGGTGACGTGCTTGCTGCATTTCGTCATGTTAGGGGTACAGTTCCCTCTATTCCTTTATCCCACATGTACTTGTTCTGTTTCCCTTTAAATGCATCCGTACAAAATACCGCAGCTACTCTCGGAGTAGCAGTTTATTCTTCTCAACTCCCTCTTGGGCTTACGGGTACTTTATAAACGTTATGCATTAAAGCCTTGGTCCCCTCCAAAAGTGGAAACATTTTTCTCTCCATCCTCTACCATCAAGTTCTTCCACAGTTTGAAACAATTCCATCAAGTGCCCCGCAACCGTCCCTTTTCCGGGAGAAAGGAGCTCCAGGCCTGCAGTCAGTACAACTTGATCTCAGTTCCATCATTATCCTCGTAAATTCTCACGACTCTTCCGCGCCCTCAGCAGTATGCGTCAGTCCTTTGCGGCAACCCTGAGTAAGGCAAGCGACAACCCGCCGAGGCCGCCGCGATCCCCGCAACTAGGCCTCGGGCCTTCCGTTGCCTCGGCGACGGCGGCGGATCTCGCGAGAGGTGGGCGGCGCGTGACGTCACAGGAGCCCCGTCGTCAGGCCCGGGGGCCGGCGGGGCGGAGGCTGAGCTTCGGCGCGGCCTTCCCAGCGCTCGGCTCTCCCTCCCCTCAACCCCCAGCTCGCTCGCTCGCTCTCCGCACCCATGAGCGCGGCCCTGACGATGGCGGGGGCCGGGCCGAGCTGAGGCCGGCCCAGCCCAGCAACCGCCCGCCCCGCGGATTTTCCTGAATGCGGCCGACTGGAGGAGGAACCCAATGGACGTTATGGAAAGCCCTCTGAACCTGGTGAGTCGAGTTGGCCGGGGCCGCTCGGCCTGGAGCTGAGCCCTCAATGTCTGTGTGTGTGTGTGTCTGTGAGGTGGCCTTCCCTTCCCTTCCGCCAGCCCGAAGTTCTTTCAAGCCAGGGTGTCAGCCGCCTTGTTTATTTTCTTCCCCCACTTTCTTAAATGACCGAGATTAAAACACAGGAACACTTGCATTTACATCGCACCTACCACTGAAGTGGTACAGGGGCAATGAAGTAGCTCCACACTTCTGTTGTCGTCTCGGGAACGTGGCATTGCACGTCGCAACAATAACGTGATCATCTGTTTTTCCACCCATGTTATGGCGAAATCGTCTGCCTTTCAAAGCACCACCGTGGGTATGTTTACAAGGATCAGGCAGAAACTTGATGTCTCATTCCCATCGCGGTGTGGGATTCTCCCACCGTTTCTCCCCCCGCCCCCCAATCATCCCGTCAGCTCAAGTTTCACCAACTTCAAGTGGGACTTGAACGCACACTCTTTCCAACTCAGGAGAAGGCGTGACAGCTGAGGCACCGCTGACGAGTATGAGATGCTGCTTCGCCTGCTGTGTTCATCCAGCTTCGCACTTTGGTTAAATCGCATCCTGTACTTGACCAGGATATGGAAGCAAATTGTGGCTGCATGATCTTTTCATGAGTGGTGTGCTTGGAACAAAAAATAACGTGCTTGCTTTTCACTTTCCTATGAGGGAGGGTGTTTGCTAACTGTTTTCTTCATGAGTCCAGTTTTAGTTTAATTTGATGGGTATTTTTTTCATGCATTAAAATCTTAAAATTCAGGGAAACATGATTTGTGAAGGGAACGCTTGGTCGCCTAACCGTACATCGCACTGCATTGAAATGTCTGAAATTTCCCCACAGGTGTATGTTGGTAGACCAGCTGCACTCCAGCATCGCTTGAATTTCATTAGAATGCACATGTGTGGAAATAGATGTAAGTTAACATAAATAATCAAACTTGAGGAAGGACCAAAATCTCAGCATGTAGTTCTCATCTTAAGTATGATTTTTTTAAAAAATCATATTGGCATCAATCAGGATATTTTGTAAAGTATTCAAGGACATTTTTCAAATGTGACTTACACTTACGCCATTTAAAATAAGCCAAGAAAAGTACAATCTTAAAAGATTGAAAAGGTGATCCATTCAAGCAGTAGCATTGTAAAACATCAAGGACTTGCATGGATAATGCTTAAATGCATGGCTGACTTATGCGTAAAGTTCTGCAATATTTTAGACTGTGTAATTGATTTGGGCACTGATTACGTATGTCTCTGTAAATGTAGAGAAAAGCTGCCTGATTGCTGAAGTGATTCTGAAACAATCCCTAAAACGGTACTTACTACAAAAGAGAATTTGTGGACAAGTGTTTACACAACTTATGTAATTTTACTGCTTATTGATTATGTAAGTGCGTTATTTAGCAAAATTCACTCAAAGTATAGACTAAATTATTGAATGCCCTTGGTCTAGTGAGTTGCATAGGACCTCTAAATTTTGAAGACTAGAATTTTTAAAATTTGTGGTAATAGTGCCGGCTGCAGGGATGGAAGAAGCTTTGCCATCACTGAATGTGGGAGGTATGTTAGTCATGACGAGGGAAGCAAGTGAATTGGCTGACTGGTTTGAGGAAGGTTGCAGAATTTGAGCAAAGTGTTTTGAGGGATTTCTAAATAAACATGAGAATTCTGAAATCACTGGATGATAGGCAGTCAGCAAAGATTGGAGAGACTTTGGAGATAACTTGGACAGGGACTTGAAAAAGCAATTCTGGATGAATTGAGCAAAGGGCAATATTGGATACATTCAAACAGAATGGTACAGAAGTTATCAATAAAAATTACAGTAGTTAGTGATTTGAGGATGGAAATAGAAACCTTTGAATCAATTCAGATCCTGTGAACAGCAAGTGGAGAAACCTGGGACTTTAGTAACATGTTACTGAGCGTTGAACTGCAGACTGTTCTATCTTATCAATGATTATATATTGGGCAGGGAATTGAGGATGATATAGCAGCTGGATTTATACTAAAAGATGATGTGCAATAGCACTTTTCCAGCCATCGGAACATCCCACAAAGTTCATTACCTGTAAAGTATAGTCAGGCAGAGAGGTTTGGAGATAATATTCTTGGACTAGGGGAGCATTGGCAACTGATTGGCCAGGTACCAGTGGTGGAGCATTTAAAATCATGTAAGTTCAAGTGGCCAGAATTGAAGAATTTTAGATATTTTGGGGCCAGAGAAGAGTACAGAGTTGGTAGGAGTAAGAATTAGTATTTGAAAAAGAGGGATTGGCTTAACTGATCACTGAGCATAGGGGTAATATGTGAACAAGTATTGCGCACATTATGGCAGCAGCAGAACTTCAGGTAACCACAAATTTACAGAAGTTGGTACCTGAGAAATTAGCCAGGAGTGCATTGGAATAGTTGAGTGTAAAGGTAACAGTGGCATGGATGAAGGTTTCAGTAGCATTTGAGCTGAGGCTGAGGCACAGTCTAATTACGTCTTCAAGGTGGAAAATGTGACCTGTGTGGTAATACAGAGATGTGGTCAGAAAAACATGTTAAAGTCACATATTATGCTATGTTTGCAAAAGTTCAGTTCAGCCTCAGCGAGATGTGGGGAGATGGACTTGGTAGCAAGGCAATGGAGTTCTTCCAGTCTTTCTGGCTATTTATTTGTATAAAATTTCTGCTCATCCAGTCTGGATGCTGAGCAAGCACTCAAACGATTTAGAGATGGTGGAGTCATTGAGAGAGGTGGTGAGATCTAGTGTTGTCAATGCACTCTTCCATAAGATGAGACTATGTATTTGAATGATATCATGGAAATTCTTTCTATGATCAGGATGTGAATTTTTGCGAATAGTTATAATTACTTTTGCCGAAAGCATGTTGCTGTTGATAAGTAATGGTCAGAAGATTTGTGGAGAGCTCAGTTTTTCTGGGATATTGTGCTCATTTGGCAGGGCGGACAATGCTTTAGGATTAATATCATTTCCAAAAGATGATACCTTTGACAGTGCAACATGAAACAACAAACAACCTCCTGCACTCCACTGTTCATAGAAGAACAGCAGACAGAAGTAGCTGGAAACTTGTGTGTTGCTTTCTTGAATTTCCGGAACAGATAACAAGGTGAATGAAAAATACATAGATTGGAGTTGTACAGAGCTTACAGTAAGTTGGACTGTATTTGGAAGTGTGTGGTAGTTACAGCAGGTTTGGACTCTTTATTTGGTTTTAATGTTGTTTATGGTTTTTGGAAGATGAGTGTTTTTGGGGATGGGGATGTTAGTTCTGTTAAGGAGATGAAATTGTAGCTTCAGCTCCTCTCATGGTTCCATGAGAACCTGAGAGTGACAGTTACATGGAACAAATAGCCATCAGCTTGTCTTTGGGGAGTTGTTTGTAATCTGAGGAAACAATCTTGTGGAGAAAATAGCAACAAGAAAAAACTTCGTAGTTATATTTGAGAACATCTACTTTAAGCTGTTTGAATTGTAGAAAGGAAGCTTAGCCTTCCAGGAACCTTGTTTGTCTTTTTAAAGAAGTTTGCATTTTAGTAGCTGGGCAGGCATTTAACATTGTCTCCCAGTCTGTGGCTGTCTTGTGCTGTTTATCACTGTTTGGGAATCAGCAGCAGCTCCACTGGAATAACTTGGAAGGAACTTGAAAGTTTTCCTTGAATTGTATAAATGCAAAGGAATGTTTTCTAAAATATAGGTCCTCTGGTCAAAGGGTGTTACATAAGAACAGGTGTAGGCCTTTCAGCCTCTCAAAACTCTTCAATTATCTTATGGGTGTGTGTACCCATCATGTGAATTTCACACCTGTGCTGTATATCCCAAGATGCTTATGAAACAAAAGCCACCATATTTGCTTCATTTGTCCCCTGATTTCTGTGCCCTCCACCTGAAAAATTGCTTTCAGGTTGCTCTTCTGAAGAGGCTAACCTAATTTCGAGATTATTTCCACTTTGTTCTGGATCCTCTGTAATAGGAGATTCCAATATATACTCCATTGAATCTCCTTACTATTGTAAATATCATAGTTAAATCAGCTTTCTAAATGCAAGAAAATACAAGCTAAGCTTAGGCAGACTGTCTTCAAAATTTAACTGTTGAAAAATATTTGATTTTAAAGTGCATGCTGAAATGGCCTGGCAAGTCCCTCAGTTCAAGGGCAATTAAGGATGCACAAAAAAATGCTGTCCTTGCCAGCAATTCCCACATCCCATGAAAGAATATAGAGCAAAAACTCTCTGCTTTGTACTGTTACCAAGGTCAATATATTCTTTCCACAGTGCTATGTTCAAACCTGAATGCACTTATTAAATCACCTCCCCTATTAGTCATTGATGCGGGAACTTGTTGGTGTGTTGAAAAGAGTTGTTATGGTGGCTGGGAAATTTATCTGGGAGCTTGAAAATGAGATAACAGAAATATCGGCTGTTGCTCTATGCGTTGATTTGTCCAACAAGTTCACAATCTCATTAGGAGAGGGGAAATGTGCCTCCACTATGTGTCTAAAGTATTCTTTAAATCACCATCTTTTATTTAAAATGTTTACTGTCCCAATAAATGAAGTCAGGCCTTTGAAAATGTTTTACTTTGTTGTGGCTCCTTTCACTTCTAATTTTAAGACTTTACAAAATGCTGTGAACTATAAAAAGAGGAAATTTACAGAATTGTTTCCAAATCCCTCAGTAGTCTTCCATGTCAATATCTTCTGTAATCTCCATCAGCCCAACAAGATGTAGGATCCTCCAATTCAGGTCTCTTATCCAGCCATGATTTTGAATACTCCACTGGTTACTGTGCTTTCAGCTACCAAAACTCTAAGCTCTGAAATTTTCTCCTTGCATCTCTCCACACTGCCTCTCTTTATTTTGGAGATGTTTGTTTGATTTTAAAACAAAAAAATTACACACCTCTAGCTTTTGGACATACCTTTGTGTGGCTGTGAGATTTTGTGATAATAGTCCTGTGAAACACTTTGGACTGTTTTACCCTGTCTAAAAAGTTCCTTTTATGTGCACAAGCTTTTACTGTTGTAACATGACTGCCAGGTAGACATGTTCACAATGTGTTCACTGAGTCATAAATTAGTAAAGCCTGTTTATCCATCCTTAATTTAGGGTCATAGAATCATACAGCATGGAAACCAGTTCGTGCCAACTGTGTTCTCAAACTAAACTAGTCCCACCTGCCAGTGTTTGGCCCATATCCCTCCAAACACTTCTTATTCATGTACTTACTGAGATGACTTTTAAATGGTAACTGTACCTGCATCCACTACATCCTCTGAAACTTCATTCCACACGCAACCTATTTTCTGTGTAAAAAAAGAAGTTGCCCTCAAGTCAATTTGCACATAGCAAGATCTGACGAATTTCAATGACATGTCAACCAGTTCATTTAGTTTTTTGAAAATAATTAATGGAGATCTCTGCTCTTTAGCAAACTAGTGCCATAGAACCTATTAATTCACTTAAGAGTGCAGGCAGGACCTGAATCTCCTCTGTCAGGCGAGACCTCCATCAGGCAATGCCACCTCAGCACCAAGCCCCTGACAGGGAAGCATCCCTCAGTTGGTATTATTCAAGTTAAAGTATACCAAAAGTCACGTTTTTGGTTTAAATAGGTGGAGGTTACTTTATTGCTGTTATTATGTGATTTCTCAGTTATAAGGAAGGAAATTTATTAACCAAACATACAAATATCAAGATTAAAACAAGTACAGGTAGGTAGAAGAGAATTCATGTAAGAAGAAAGTCTAAATGCATCACTATTATATACGGTTGGGGCTGATTGCTTGAGGTCTTTGTTACTGAAGCAATGAAGGTAATGCTTAAAGTCAGATCCAACAATTGGCGAAGATTTGTGTTGTTATGGTTGATTTTTCATCACACACGTGGAACTTTATAAAACAAGAAATTTTCAGCGAGAGTGAGTCAACAGATTCCTGGCTTTGCAGGAATGAAACTTTTAGCTGCCTAGTTGCTTTACGTGATGTGGAGGTGTTGGTGTTGGACTGGGGTGGACAAGGTCAGAAGTCACATGACGCCAGGTTATAGTCCAACAGGTTTATTTGAAATCACAAGCTTTTGGAGCGCTGCAATAACATAGTTACATTGCTTAATTTGCATTCTCTCATGATGAATCATCAAGGAACTTTGGCTCTTGAGAATTGTTATATATCTTTGTATGCCGCATGAAATGTGGTTGTAGTTGTATAGTCAGATGATTTTTAGCAACTTCTAACAACTTGTGTCCATGTCCAGTTTTTTTCTCTACGGATGACTGTACTGTATCTGCATAGTGGTAGTGGTCAGAATTATTAATGATGCTACATAAAAGTAAAGGTGAAGTCTGCATAGTCTTACAGACTATAGGGCAGCTTTATCATTTGAGAGAGACTGATCGTGATTTAACCTGAGGTTCACCACACCTCTGGCAAGGGGAGAGGCTGAGAAGGAGAGTCCTTCATGGTGTCACTTTGCGTTGAACTTAAAGTAGAGAGGTCTGGTAGACTGGATGTGGAGAGGCTAGGATTCTCGGCACAGTCTCGGAGTAAAGGGATGAGCCATTGAAGTTGAGATGAAGAGGAATTTCTTCAGCGAGAGGGTGGCAAATCTGTGGAACTTATTGCCACAGAATGCTATGGAGACCAATTCGTAGAATCATAGAATCCCTACAGTGTGGATGCAGGCCATTTGGCCCAGCAATACCACATTTGACCTTTCAAAAATTCTCACCCAGAACCCCCCCCCCCCCCCCCCCCCCAACCCTGTCACTGTAACCCTACATTTCCCATGGCCAGTCCCCCTAACCTGCACACCTTTGTACGGTGGAGGGAAACCCATAGAGACACGGGGAGAATGTTTGGAGTTTGCATAGACAGTCACCCACGTGTGGAATTGAACCCAGATCTCTGCTGTTAGGCAACAGTGCTAGGCACTGAGTCTCCATTGAGTGTATTTAAGACAAAGTTAGATAGGTTCTTCATTAGTAAGGAATTAAGGGTTTTGGACTGAAGGTCGGAGAATGGGTTTGAGAAACGTATTGGCCTTGATCAAATGATGAAGCAGACTCGATGGTCTGAATGGCCCAATTCTGCCTCTAATAGTTATGGTCTTGCAAATTAACTGTCCTGCCAACTGAGCTAACTGATCCCCTGCTGCTTCTGTGTGTAAGAACAAGAGAATGCATGTGGAATCCAGATACATGTGCTGTGATATTGTAGTATAAGTGATCCCACTGGCATTATTAGGCAACCTCAACAGTCACAAAGCCAGTCAAATAATGTATTGATTGTCACATATCTCATTTGTATGAATTCTGCACAAGAAACAGTTGAGAATGTTAACCTTTCAGCGCAGTAGTTGCAAATTAACAGTCGTGATAGCCAATGCATTAAAGTCCCCTTAACTGTTAGTTATTTTTAAAAGATTTTCATGACATTGGGAAGATTTTTGTATACAAACCCATGTAATAAAACAGGAAATCGGTGACAATAATGGTGCCAGCTGCAATGAGCATGCAGCCAGTGATGACAATATCATCAGGAACTATGAAATCAGCTCATTTGACATTTATACAGATGGAGAGGGCACCCTCATGGAGTTTAAAACAATCATTAATTACTTAGGGAAACAAGAATTGGTGGAGATAATGGGAATTGCAGATGCTGGAGAATCCAAGATAATAAAGTGTGAAGCTGGATGAACACAGCAGGCCAAGCAGCATCTCAGGAGCACAAAAGCTGACATTTCGGGCCTAGACCCTTCATCAGAGAAGGGGATGGGTTGAGGGTTCTGGAATAAATAGGGAGAGAGGGGGAGAGAGGGGGAGGCAGATCGAAGATGGATAGAAAAGAAGATAGGTGGAGAGGAGAGTATACGTGGGAAGGGGATAGGTCAGTCCAGGGAAGACGGACAGGTCAAGGAGGTGGGATGAGGTTAGTAGGTAGGAAA
Organism: Stegostoma tigrinum; assembly: GCF_030684315.1. Taxonomy (NCBI): domain Eukaryota; kingdom Metazoa; phylum Chordata; class Chondrichthyes; order Orectolobiformes; family Stegostomatidae; genus Stegostoma; species Stegostoma tigrinum. Next base: position 52,790,678 of record NC_081373.1, read on the forward strand.
TGGAGGTGCGGCTTGGGGTGGGAGGAAGGGATGTGTGAGAGGAAGAACAGGTTAGGGAGGCAGACACAGGCTGGGCTGGTTTTGGGATGCAGTGGGGGGAGGGGACGAACTGGGCTGGTTTTGGGATGCGGCGGGGGAAGGGGAGATTTTGAAGCAGGTGAAGTCCACATTGATACCATTGGGCTGCAGGGTTCCCAAGCGGAATTTGAGTTGCTGTTCCTACAACCTTCGGGTGGCATCATTGTGGCACTGCAGGAGGCCCATGATGGACATGTCATCTAAAGAATGGGAGGGGGAGTTGAAATGGTTCACGACTGGGAGGTGCAATTGTTTATTGCGAACCGTGCGGAGGTGTTCTGCAAAGCGGTCCCCAAGCCTCCGCTTGGTTTCCCCAATGTAGAGGAAGCCACACCGGGTACAATGGATACAGTATACCACATTGGCAGATGTGCAGGTGAACCTCTGCTTAATATGGAAGGTCATCTTGGGGCCTGGGATAGGGGTGAGGGAGGTGGTGTGGGGGCAAGTGTAGCACTTTCTGCGGTTGCAGGGGAAGGTGCCGGGTGTGATGGGGTTGGAGGGCAGCGTGGAGCGAACAAGGGAATCACGGAGAGAGTGGTCTCTCCGGAAAGCAGACAAGGGTGGGGATGGAAAAATGTCTTGGGTGGTGGGGTTGGATTGTAGATGGCAGAAGTGTCGGAGGATGATGTGTTGTATCCGGAGGTTGGTGGGGTTGTGTGTGAGAACGAGGGGGATCCTCTTTGGGCGGTTGTGGCGGTGGGGGGGGTGTGAGGGATGTGTTGCGGGAAATGTGGCAGACGCGGTCAAGGGCCTTCTCGACCACTGTGGGGGGGAACGCTGCGGTCCTTGAAGAACTTGGACATCTGGGATGTGCGGGAGTGGACTGCCTCATCCTGGGAGCAGAAGCGGCGGATGCGGAGGAATTGGGAATAGGGGATGGAATTTTTGCAGGAGGGTGGGTGGGAGGAGGTGTATTCTAGGTAGCTGTGGGAGTTGGTGAGCTTGAAATGGACATCAGTTGCAAGCTGGTTGCCTGAGATGGAGAGTGAGTGGCCCAGGAAGGTGAGGGATGTGTTGGAGATGGCACAGGTGAACTTGAGGTTGGGGTGGAAGGTGTTGGTGAAGTGGATGAACTATTCAAGCTCCTCTGGGGAGCAAGAGGCGGCGCAGATACAGTCATCAATGTAACGGAGGAAGAGGTGGGGTTTGGGGCCTGTGTAGGTGTGGAAGAGGGACTGTTCCACGTAACCTACAAAGAGGCAGGCATAGCTGGGGCTCATGCGGGTGCCCATGGCCACCCCCTTTGACTGTAGGAAGTGGGAGGAATCGAAAGAGAAGTTGTTGAGGGTGAGGACAAGTTCGGCTAGGCGGATGAAGGTGTCGGTGGAGGGGGACTGGTCGGGCCTGTGGGACAGGAAGAAGCGGAGGGCCTTGAGGCCATCTGCATGCGGAATACAGGTTTATAGGGACTGGATGTCCATGGTGAAAATGAGGTGTCGGGGGCTGGGGAATTGGAAGCAAATTGACCGCGTCTCTCGTATTTTCCGCAACACATCCCTCACACCCTGCTCCCGCCACAACTGCCTAAAGAGGATTCCCTCGTTCTCACACACCACCCCACCAACCTCCGGATACAACGCATCATCCTCCGACACTTCCGCCATCTACAATCCAACCCCACCACCCAAGACGTTTTTCCATCCCCACCCTTGTCTGCTTTCCGGAGAGACCACTCTCTCCGTGATTCCCTTGTTCGCTCCACGCTGCCCTCCAACCCCATCACACCCGGCACCTTCCCCTGCAACCGCAGGAAGTGCTACACTTGCCCCCACACCACCTCCCTCACCCCTATCCCAGGCCCCAAGATGACCTTCCATATTAAGCAGAGGTTCACCTGCACATCTGCCAATGTGGTATACTGTATCCATTGTGTGGTATACTGTATCCATTGTGTGGCTTCCTCTACATTGGGGAAACCAAGCGGAGGCTTGGGGACCGCTTTGCAGAACACCTCCGCACGGTTCGCAATAAACAACTGCACCTTCCAGTCGTGAACCGTTTCAACTCCCCCTCCCATTCTTTAGATGACATGTCCATCATGGGCCTCCTGCAGTGCCACAATGATACCACCCGAAGGTTGCAGGAACAGCAACTCGTATTCCGCTTGGGAACCCTGCAGCCCAATGGTATCAATGTGGACTTCAGCTTCAAAATCTCCCCCTTCCCCCACCGCATCCCAAAACCAACCCAGTTCGTCCCCTCCCCCCACTGCATCACACAACCAGCCCAGCTCTTCCCCTCCCCCCACTGCATCCCAAAACCAGCCCAGCCTGTCTCTGCCTCCCTAACCTGTTCTTCCTCTCACCCATCCCTTTCTCCCACCCCAAGCCGCACCTCCATTTCCTACCTACTAACCTCATCCCACCTCCCTGACCTGTCCGTCTTCCCTGGACTGACCTATCTCCTCCCTACCTCCCCACCTGTACTCTCCTCTCCATCTATCTTCTTTTCTCTCCATCTTTGGTCCGCCTCCCCTCTCTCCCTATTTATTCCAGAACCCTCACCCCATCCCCCTCTTTGAAGGGTCTAGGCCTTTGTTATCAAGAATTGGTGGATTAATATTTTGAAAGTTGCATCACAGCAAAATGTGGATCAAGGCCATGTACAAAATCAGCAAGTCTGCCTAAGTGAAATGAAAGCTGGCATCTAATTTGGCCTCAATGGTAGGGGATAAAGGTGCTTGAGCTAGAGAAATACAGCACGAAATGGAGCCTTCGGTCCACCTCGTCCATGCTGACCAGATATCCTAAATTAGTCCAACCCCCATTTGCCAGCTTTTGGCCCATTTCCCTCTTAAACCCTTCCTATTCATGTACCCATCCAGATGCCTTTTAAATGTTGTTATTGTACTGTTCTCTTCCACCACTTGCTCTGTCAGCTCATTCCATACATGCACTATCCTCTGTAGAAGGACTTTAGGTCCTTTTTAAATCTTTTCCCTCTCACCTTAAGCCCATGCCGTCTGGTTTTGGACTCTTCTAGCCTAGTGAATAGTCCTTGGCTATTCATTGTATCCATACCTGTCATGATTTTATAAACATCCGTAAGGTCACTCCTCAGCCTCTAATGCTCCAGGGAAAATAGCCCCAGCATATTTGGTGCCTCCCTATAACTCAAACCTTCCAACCCTGATAGCATCCTTGTAAATCTTTTCTGAGCCCTTTGGAGTTTCACAACATCTTCCTTATAGCAGAGAGACCAGAATTGATGTAAGAGGGAACAACACTTCACCAGTAAGGAGGGCATTTGCAGAAAATACCTGAAGACAACTCAAGTCTTGAATTTCTCTACATCTGTCTGACCCATGACAGGCTATTGATCAGGTTGTATTTGGCTGCAGAAAAGAGTTCCTTTGAGCCTCTTGGGCATCTGTCTTTTTTTTTGGGGTGCACAGTTGGGGGTGCGGGGAGTAGAGAGATGAGGATTGGGGAGGGGCCGGGAAGGGAATACAGAGACAGAAGGTTTCTGTGCATTTCTGTCTGTTTGCTCGTTCATGTGTTTTTTTTTTCACGTTCTCCTCCAGCAGCTTTGTTGCTTTGCTGTTGTTATTTTGCTTCATTTTTGTCACTTCTGTTTTTTTCAAATTGCCTGTTTCATTTTCATCCGTTTTCTTCTTTGCCTCCCTTGTGCTGTTTACTATGTCGTTTTTCATTTGGTTACATTTGTTTGTCCTTTATCACCAATTTCCCCAGATTAGTCTTGCAATTACTTTTTCCTCACTTGCTGCCTCTTTCACCTGTTTTATTTGCATGTATATTGATTTATTTCCTCCTTAACCCATAGTCTTTTGCTGCAACTGCTACTCACTCGGATGGTCTATCTTTCATCAGCGCTTCTTTTTCTTCACTGCAAACTCCCTTAGCTCCACCTTTCCTTGCTCCCTTTCCAGCAGACTCTCCATTTAGTCTGTGCAACGTTTGCTGTGCTATTTAGAGATGTGTAGAAGAAAGGAGTTTCTCCTTTGTTTATAATCCAGGAAGGAACAGTCGTATTAAAGAGACGGTTGTGTTTGGGTTCAAATGATCCTCTGTGCAGAGAGAGCAAATAGTCAGTGTTTGTTTCCGAAATCTGCGTTATGTAGTTGGCTGTTCTACACAGACAAATCAGAGGCTGTGCTCGATGTTCCATAACGTGAAGCCTTGTGTTGAAATGGTGCCTTATTCCTACTCTTGCTGCATCCTCCTAAAACATTGTCTCAAGTTCGAAGTTATATTTCTCTAATAAACAGCCCACACACCAAGTATGAACTATTTTGGTTCAAGTTGCAATAAGATTTGTACTGCTTGGTTGAAATAAATCAGGGGAGAGCATTGCATCTGCTTAGGGAGAATAAGGCCATTAATAGTTTATTGGTGTGAATAATCATTATACAGTCATTATGAAAGGAAGGTTTGCCTGTTAAAAATAAGCATGCAATTCTTTTGTAACAAATTCCAGACTAAGGGTTTTATTTCTCTAGTTCGCTTTGTAGTTTGAATTCAACAGTCAAAATAAAACTGTTATTTGTTGCTAGTATTCTTGTCTTTCTTGAATATCTTTTATTTTCAGACTTTCCAGTTCCCAGTGAGAAGTGGGTAGATTCCAAAAAGATGGCTGTGAGCTCTAGAATCAGGGACGTGGTGCCAGAAATAAAGGCAAGACTCTGATGAGGGCATCTTTGTTCAGAGGATGGTGAATGTTTGGAATAGTTAGAATTTTCTACCCAGAGGTCAATGGAGACTCAGTCGTTGAGTGTTTTCAAGACAAAGACTGATAGATTTCTAGTTACTAAGACATCAAGGGATATGAGGTTTGTGTGGGAATATGACTCTGAGTAGATGATCAATCATGCTCATGGAGAGAGTGATGGAGCAGGCTTAAGGAATTGAATAGCCTACCAGGGACTGAATGGCCTGCTCCTGCTATGTTCTGATCTTCTTCCATTCTTTAAAGCAATATAATTTTAATTGTTTGAAAAATAAATCCACGTCATTTTAAGTTGACAGTTTTGTATATGAGGGTGGTTAGGCAGCCAGGACTCTCCCAGTGTTTCTGTGCCTGATCAAGGTGTGCAGTAGCAACTTCTGCATAACTTCCTCTCTCATTTCATGTCCCAATGTCACTTCTGCCTCAGAATGAGGAGTCTTCTGGCCTTGATGTAACTTTGGGCAGGCACTGGAGATTCACTATGGGGGTCTATTGCAGACAGGCAGGTTGTAACTATTCTCTAGACCTTAATAAGCTAGAAGTCCTACAGCTGCTTCTATTCCTGATCCTTCCTAACCTTTTGTTAAAATTCCTTTATCTTACTGCTTATTGCAAATCGATTCATAAAGTAATGCAATACTAAAGAAAATATACTTTCACCTTATCTATCCAGAGAGTGATCTTGCAGCAAATGAATTAAAATCAATTCAGGTATGGTATGCATCGTACTTGTTATATATTTAGTTTGCCAAGATGCCTGTTGTATAACACGTTCCTAAAGATTTTTTTTTGACCTTTTTATTCTCTCTCTGGAGACCTTCACTTACAAAAACTAGGAGACGCACTCTTATCAGGACTTAACCAAATCTACAGTCTGAGTTCTCCGAGCCCCTCAGACCTGCCATGGTGCAGATAATTGGCAATATACTTTCCTCTTCTCTTGAGATGTCTTTCTGAATTATAGAAGAAAGGCCTGGGTTTCCTGATTCTGTCCATATCACATTTTGATTTTCTTTTTAACCCAAACATTGCCTCATGAATGATGAAACCCCACAGAAAAATAAAACAAGTTCCGTGGGAACAAATGGCAATCGGCAACCTGTGATACAACTGAACATTGTGCAGTACCTTTTTTAATCTGTCAAATTCGTGTTTAGTCATTTTTCTTTTGTTTTCACACATGGAATGTGAGCATCATTATCCAGGTCAGCATTATGGACCATGTATAATTGCCCAGAGGGCAGTTAAGATCAACCACGTTGCTGTGGCTCATGAGTTGCATATAGTCAAGGTTAGTAGATTTGCTTCCATAAAGGACATTAGGGAACCAGATGGGTTTTTAAAACAATCAGTAATGGTTGCAGAGTTGCATTAGGCTAGCTTTTAGTCCTGATCTTATTGAATTCAAATTTCATCATCTGCTATGGTAGGATTTCAACACGTGTCCCTACAATGTGTGGATTCCAGTGTCATCACTACAATTTCACTGCTTCATCTATTTCTAAACATTAAATCTTTAACAATTTAGTATGTTTGTTCATGAAGGCTCTGAGTTTGCCTTAAGGCTCAGTAGAGGAGAATTGTTGGTGAACCAAGCTGCCCGTGACACTCTTCTGCTGCACCTTTCGCTTTAAGATCTATTTTCTATTAGCTATTTGAAGTGTGAATCTGAATAAGTTACAAGTATGCGTTATAAACCAAATTTCAAACAAATACTCCCCAAAACAAGGAAGAGAAAATCAACTTAGAACAAGCCTACGAGTAATATGAAAACTGATACTTAGTGCTTCTTTTAAAAAGTGTGAAAATGAAAGAGGATGACTAAAGTGAATATAGGCCCCTTAAACAATGAAATGGGGAAAATAATAATGGGGAACAAGGCAAATGGCAGAATTGAATAATTTCTTTGCATCAGTCTCTACAGTAGAGGTGACATTAGTATTTCAAAAATGCTAAGTAATCAAAGGGGTTGTGGTGGAGAGGGAGAAAATAAACATAATATCACTAGAGATAAAGTGCCATTGGAAACTAATGGGATTTAAAGGATGATAAGTCCCCTGGACATGATGGGTTGTATCCTAGGAATTTAAAAGAAGTAGCTACAGAGGTGGATGATGCACTGGTGATAGTCTTCCAAGAATCCTAAGATATTGGAAAACTGCCAAGACAACAGTCTCTCTTATTCAAAACGTGAGGGTGACAGAAGTGAGTAAGTATAGACCAGTTAGCTTAACATCGGTCATTGGGAACATTTCAGAGTCTGTTCTAAAGGACGTAAAGCAGAGCATTTAGAAATACACAGGATCATGTGCAGTCAGCATGACTTCATGAAGGGGAAATCATGTCTGACAAACGTATTGGATTTCTTTGAGGAAGTGTAAAGCAGAATAGATAAAGGAGAACAGTAGATGTAATACATTCAGAATTCCAAAAGTCATTTGAAAATGACTGCAAATAAGGCTACTTAGTAAGACAATCCATGGTGTTGGCAGCAATACGTTAGCATGGGTAGAGGATTGGCTAACTAACAAAAGAATAAGTTGAAACCTTATGGAAACATAAGACTACAAAGTGTGAAGCTGGATGAACACAGCAGGCCAAGCAGCATCTCAGGAGCACAAAAGCTGACATTTTGGGCCTAGACCCTTCATCAGAGCACTGGAGGTCTAGGCCCGAAATGTCAGCTTTTGTGCTCCTGAGATGCTGCTTGGCCTTCTGTGTTCATCCAGCTTCACACTTTGTTATCTTGGATTCTCCAGCATCTGCAGTTCCCATTATCACGGAAACATAAGACTCTTGAGGGACTTGACAAAGTCGATGCAGAGAAGTTGTTTCCTCTTTTGGGAGATTCTATGATCAAAGGGCTTGATCTCAGAACAAGGAGTCATCCAGTTAAAATGGATGAGGAATGATATCGCTCAAGGAGAGAGTGAATCTGTGAAATTCGTTACTGTGGAGTGCTTTCAAAGCTCAGTTGTTAAGTATATCCAAGGCTGAGATAGGCAGTAAGGGAATTGAAGTTTATGGGAATAAGGCAGGAAACTGGAGTTGAGAATTATCAGATTAGCTGTTATCTCTATGAATACCAGAGGGGACTCAATGGGCTGAAAGGCCTATTTCTGCTTCTACATCTTATGGTCTAATTTTCTGAATCCGAAACCATTTTAGTTTGAAATGTGCAGTTGCAGTAATGGCTTGTGTGATTTCTAATCCAAGACATTATACGTTGTTTTGCAAGTGTAATTCGTATTGGGAGGAATGTATTCATTGCAGTGACAGATTTTCGAGGCATTTGGGTGCTATGTGAAACTGCGATTGAGATGTAGTGCAAACCACAGTGGTATATAACAAAGACTTGGCTTCAGAACATTTCAGAACCAATTTCAATGTTTATATTTGGGAGTAATCACCACTCATAATGTGCAATGGATAATGGCAGCTTTAATTGCCTATTCAAGATAGTGACAAAGTAGCCACTACAACTGAACAGTTTATCCTACCTGGAAATAGGACAGTTTTCACTGAAGTTATCAAGTTTGTGATTGCCATGATGTTCTTGTGATGATCCATTTTACTCCATACACAAATCTGACAAATCTTGCTTCACGATTGACAAATGAGGAAGTGCGATACCATAAGGAGTCTACAAGATCATGCACTTTTAGAGGCATGTATGTCTTTTCTAGCAGTATAAATTAAAATGGCCAGGTTCAGCAACAAGGCTATTGTCTAATAGAATAATAGCTATCATGGTAGAACTTGATTTGAAACAACCCAGTACATCCTGCTTAGAAGTATTGTTTCTTGCAGGCTCACCAGCAGAGCAGAAAGGCGGAGCGTATGCTAGCAGCAGGAAGGTATGCTGAAGCAATTGATTGTCATGGGAAAGCTGCAGGTTGGTGAATCTTTACAGCATATAAAACCAAACCAATAGTTCCTCCAGCTGGTATCCTGAGGAATTTTCAATGTGTAAATGCAAGTTTTCATTGTTTTTGTAATAATGCGATCATATTTCACAGCCTGTGGTTTCTCCTTACATTGTAGACCTGGTTGTCATTCTCATTCTAGTTACTTCCACTAAGAAATCTGCCAACAATAACTTGCATTTATAAGATGCCTTTAATCTAGCAACAGTCCCAAGGTGCTTCGCAGGAGTGGCATCAAACACAACTTGGCATCAAGCCACAAGTGGAGAGGAGGGCAGACTTAGCCAAAGATATGCGGTAGGTTTCAGGGGTATCCTAAAGGAGGAGAGGTATGGAGAGTTTACAGGAAAAATCCAGAGCTTTGCCCATAGAGAGCTGTAGGCACTGCTCCAAGTGTTTGAGTGATTTAATATCAGAGCTGCACTAGAGACCAGGATTAGATGTGTGCAAGAGTTAGGAGGACTGGAAGAGTCTCCAGAAGCAGAGAGTGCTGTTGCACAGGTCCAGGATAAACTTTTGACTATTTAGGTCTGAAGTGAGGAGAAATGACTTGATACAGTTAATGAACCTTTGAACTCTATATACCGGACGGTTGTGGATGCTCTGTCATTGAATATACTTCAGGCTGAGACAGAATTTTAGAACATCATAAGACAATAAGATATAGGAGCAGAATTAGGCCCTTCAGCCCATCGAGTCTGCTGCACCATTTGATCATGCTGATATGTTTCTCAACTTTATTCTTTAGCATTCTTCCCGTAACCTTTGATCCCGTTACTGATCAAGAATCTATCCATCTCTGTCTTAAAGACACTCGGTGACTTGATATCCACAGCTGTCTGCAGGAATGAGTTTCACAGAGTCACCACCCTCTCGCCGAAGAAATTCCTCCTCATCTCTGCTCTAAAGCATCGTCCCTTCTCTCTGTCCAGAGTAGGCAGAAAAGTAAAGTTTAGATTGAAGACCGACTGACTGACATCATGTTGGAAGGGTGGAGCATGTTTGAGAAGTTGAATGGTTTGCTTAAACTCTTATTCCTCATGTTTTTGTAAGCTGTGGAAGGATTTGCAAATTGCTGGGAATTTTAAATTCGTGAGGTTGCAAGACGGGAGAGCACACAGTGATGGGTAAATAGGTTTTGGTGTTGGCTAGGATTCAAGGTGTGAATTTTTTTCAAGGATGTAGGTGTTACTGTCAATGCCACCAATTACTGCCCATCGCTAATTTCCCAGAGGGCAGTCAAGAGTCAGCCACACTTCTATGTGTCTTGAGTTGCATGTAGCCAGACCAGGTAAGGACATCAGATTTCCTTTCCTACAGGGTATTAGTGAATCACATCAAATAGGTTCTAAGGGCAATCCAAAGCAATTACATCAAATTAATTCTGATTTCATTTGCCATATTGTGATTTGAATCTATATCCCCAGGCCACTAGTCTCAGTCTCTAGATTGCTGGACCAATGATGTTATCCCTCTGCCTCCCTGCAATTTTTGATGGGTATGGGTATCGGTTTATGTAGAGCAAATAGTCAGATTTTAAAACAGCAAAGATGCACAGCTCGTGATGCTTGTGGCTAATATTTGAAACCATTATTTATTTTGTCCCATGGGTTTACTCTTTTAGTTAAACTCTATAGATTTCCTTTTTGCAAGTATTTATTCAGTTCCATTTTGAGATTTTCTTCTGAATCTGATACGACCACCCTTTCAGGCAGTGTATTCCATATCATAACAATTCAGTTCTGCTATGGAACTGTCAAGAAAGGGTTTTTTTTTCCTATTCATTTTGTGGGACGTGGGCATTGCTGGATGGCCAGAATGTTTGGTCCATCCCTAGTTGCCATTGAGAAGGTGGTGGTCAGGTACCTCTTGAACTGCTGCAGTCCTCCTGCTGTGGGTTGACCCACAATGCTATTAGGGAGGGAATTCAAGGATTTTGATCCAGTGGCAGTGAAGGAATGGCGAGATATTTCCAAGTCAGGATAGTGAGTGGCTTGGAGGGGAACTTAGAGATGGTGGTGTTCCCATATGTCTGATGCTCTTGTCCTTCTAGATGGAAGTGGTTGTGGGTTTGGAAGGTGCTGCCTGAGGATCTTTGGTGAATTTCTGCAGTGCATCTTGTAGATAGTACACACTGCTGCTACTGTTGTAACAGACTTCATGAAACTGGTGAAATGGGTAAATGAAATTTAATGTTGAAAAATGTGACGTGATACTTTTTGGAAGGGGGTGTTTCTCTGAATGAGTGTCATCTGTGAAGTACCTGACCATTCCATCAGCCTGTCCACATCCTTTTGAAATAAAACAAAAGTGCTGTGGCAACAAGAATCTCGTGGAATTATCCTCCTAGTTTCTATTTATTACCTAATTGTTAAATTTTCTGATTTTGTTATTTACCAGCTTTGAAATTTTGTCCTGTATTCTAATGCATTAATATATATCACAGACAGCAATTAGTGCTAAAAGCTACCTTTTTGGAAAGGGACTAACCATCTGTAGAATAGCTGCTTATGCAACTCTTTTTACTTTTTGTACTTCACCTATTGCCATATCCTCTCTCTTACTCTTCCGTCGATCCTGTAATTTCATTTTTAAAACAGGACTTATTGTAGTATTTTATTGCACATCATTTGAAAGTTCATGCCCACGACATCAACTGCACCATCCTCCTCAACTCTTACTTCATCACAGATCTTAAACAAATTTCTCACACGGGCAACTTTTACACGTCATTGCTGATGTACTAGATTTTTGAGCACGCTTACTCTCTTGTCTCTGTGACAGAAAATAGAAATGTATAAATTCATGATGAGATGAGGATTTTAGAAACCAGCATATCCAATATTTTAACTGTAGTGCTCTTGCAGTTGAATTTGCTTGATTTAAAGTGTGTAAGGGTATTAATGCAGATTTCCAGTAAAAAAAACCCTTCAGTAATTAATGTTAATTGATTTTGAGTTATCTAAGGGGGTTAATTTAGAAGGGTAGGTCATGGGGGGAGAGCTTAAGGCCCCTAGTATGTTGCTTCTCCTCCTCGATGTGGGAAGTAGGCTACAGTTCCAGTGCAGGAGACCAGAACGTGTGCAGGAACAGTCTCCAAATGCAGCTCCTGAAAACTGGGCTTTCAGAGATGGAGCAGTGGCTGTGGACATGGTGGAGCATCTACAAGACTGACAATATCATGGTTAACATGTACAGAGAGGTGGAGACTCTGCTGGCAAAGACAGCACAGACAGGGAGGAATAGATGATTTTCAGTCTGAGAAAGAGGTGTAAGCAGGCAGTGCAGAAGTCCTCCTGATGCTGCTCCCCCAAAACAGATACACTGTTTTGGATACAGCTGGGGGAAATGACCTCCCAGAGGAAAGTGACTGCAGCCAAATTCTTTGCGTATTGTGGTTGGCTCTGCTGTATGAGAGGACGAATAAGTGTGGGAAGGCTAGAGTAATAGGGAGTTCAGTTGTAAGTAGTAAATAAGGCTCCAGAATGATATGTTGCTTCCAGGTTCAAGGATATCTCTGAGCAGTCGCAGGACGTACATGGGAGGATGAACAGTCAAGGGTTGTGGTAAACATGGGCATCATCAACATGGATAAGAAAACAGATGCGGTACTAAAAGCAGAATGTAGGAGTTAGGAAGCAAGTTTTTTAAAAAAACTGCGTATAAATTGACATTTTTCTAGCTACCATCACTTCTGAAGAAGCGTCACTTGACCCAAAATGTTAACTAATTTCTCTCCACAGATGCTGCCAGACCTGCTGACTTTTTCCAACAATTTCTCTTTTTTTTAAGAAAGAGAAGGACCTCAAAGTTACTGATCTCAAGATTTCTGTGTGCTAGTCAGAGTAGAAAAAGCAGATATATCAGATGGATATATGGCTCTAGTTACGGTGCAAGGGGGAGGGTTTTGGATTCTTTGAGCATCGGAGACAGTTCTGGGAGAGGCACGACTAGTACAAGCCAGATGGGTTACACCTGGGAGATGATGGCCTTGGGGAGTTACTGCCCGGCAGTTTGGCAGGGTTTGAACCAAAATGGAAGGGTGTTGGGAATCTGTACAGGGAGACAGAGAGAAATGGGGTCAAAAACAAAAGGCAACATCAAAAAGAGGAAAAGTGTTGGGCCAAGAATTCGAACTGTAGTGTAAAGTCAATACGAACAGGACTAAAAACATTAAAGCAAGATTTAAGGCTTTCTGTCTTCATGTGCAGAGTTTTTGCATTGAAGTGTTTGAATTAGTCATGCGAATAGATATAAACAGCTATGATCTAATTGGGATTATAGAGATGTGGTAACAGGGTGACCAAGGATGGGAACTGAATATCCAAAAGTATTCAGTTTTTCAGGAAAGACAGCCAAAGAGAAAAAAGGGAGGTTCAATTGCATTGCTTGTTAAAGAGAAGATTAATGCAATAGTGAGGAAGAATATTAGCTCCAGTGAAGTGGAATCTAGATGGATTGAGTTTAGGAACACCAGGGCTCAGAAAACTAGAGAGGGATTGTATATGAACCACTAAACTGTAGTGGTAATGCTAGGGAAGGCATTAAAAATGACATTAGACCTGCAAGCAATAAAGGTACTGCTGTAATAATAGGCGACTTTAATCTGTATGTCGATTAGAATCCCTGGATGTGTATGTGATGGTTTTATGGATCAATGTGTTGAGGAACCAACTAGAGGACAGACTATCCTAGACTGGGTATTGTGTAATGAGAAGGGAATAATTGGCAATCAAGTTGTGTGGGAAATAGTGATCATAATGAGATAGAATTCTCCGTTAAAATGGAAAGTGATGGTTGATTCTAGACTACGGTCCTGAGTAAAAATCTGTGGTAGTATAAGGTAAGAGCTGGCTATGATAGATTGAGAAATATTACTTTAAAAGTATCACAGTGTTTGGTAAGCAATGGCAAACAATTTAAGAGTGAATGGAGAAATCGTATCATTCAATTCTTCATTCCTGCCTGGCCCAGAAATAATTGGGAAAGGTGGACTAGCCCTGGCTATCAGGGGAAATTGGGCATAATAATAAATTCAAGGAAAGAGCATACAGTGTAGCCAAAATACACAGCAGACCTAAGAATTGGGAGCAATTTAGATTTCAGCAAAGGAGTACAAAGGAATTAAAATGGAGTGTAAAAGCAAGTTTGCAGGGAACAGAAAAACTGACTGTAAAAGCTTAAGTGAAGCAAAAAAGATTAGTGAAGGCAAATGTAGCTCCCTTACATTGGCAACAAAAAAAAAAGGGAACAAAGAGGTGTCGGACCAACTAAATGTATACTTTGGTCCTATCTACACTGAAGATGACACAAATATTGTCCCAAAATGTTGGGGACTGCAGGGTCTAGTGATGGGAGCGAACTGAAGGAAATCAGTATTAGTAGGGAAATGGTAATTGATGGGATTAAAAGGCTGATAAATCCCCAGGGTCCAAAATTCTATGTCCTAAAGTTCTTAAGGAAGTGACCCTAGAAATAATGGATGCATTGCTGGTCATCCTTCAGGAATCTGTAGACTCTGGAATGGTTCCTACGGATTGGCTAATGTAACCCCACTACTTAAGAAAAAAAAGATAGCTTGGGAAAAGAAAAATGGGCAATTAAAGACATTCTTCTGATGAAGGGTCTAGGCCTAAAATGTCAGCTTTTGTGCACCAAAGATGCTGCTTGGCCTGCTGTGTTCATCCAGCCCCACACTTTTGTTATCTCGCAACATTTAAAAGGTATCTGGATGGGTATGTGACTTGGAAGGGTTTAAAGAGATATGGGCCAAATGCTAACAAATGGGCCTAGATTTATATAGGATACCTGGTTGGCATGGACAGTTGGACTGAAAGATCTGATTCTATGCTGCTTGTCTCTATGACTCTGACTCTATACCAGCCAACCTGATGTCAGTAGTGAAGAAAATGCCAGAATCCATTTTAGAGATTTAAAAGCCGATCACTTGGAAAACAGTGCAGGATCAGACAGAGTCAACGTGGATTTATGAGAAGGAAATCGTGCTTGATAAATCTGTTAACTTTGAGGGATATAACTTGTAGAGTTGATAAGTGGACTCAGTGAATATGGTTTGATTGGACTTTCAGAAGACATTCGATAAGGTCCTACATAATAGATTAGCGTGTAAAATGCACGTGAGATTGGGGTTTGTCTACTGACATTGAGAGAGAACTGATCAGCAGACAGGAAATAAGAGTGGTAATAAACAGGCATTTTCTGAGAGGCAGCCAGTGACTAGTGGAGTACCACAGGGAACAGTGCTTGGACTTCAGCAATTTGCAATGTATGTTAATGATTTAGATGATGAAACTAGATGTAATATCTCCAAGTTTGCAGGTGATACAAAGTTGGGTGAGAGGGTGAATTGTGAGGAGAGTGCAGAGATGCTTCAGTGTAATTTGGACAAGTTGAGTGAATGGACAAATGCATGGCTGATGATGGATAAATGTGAGGTTATTCATGGCAGCAAAAAAAGCAGATTATTATCTGAATGGCGGCAAAATGTGAGGCTGGATGAACACAGCAGGCCACGCAGCATCTCAGGAGCACAAAAGCTGACGTTTCGGGCCTACACCGCTCTGATGAAGGGTCTAGGCCCGAAACGTCAGCTTTTGTGCTCCTGAGATGCTGCGTGGCCTGCTGTGTTCATCCAGCCTCACATTTTGTTGTCTTGGATTCTTCAGCATCTGCAGTTCCCATTATCTCTCATCTCTATTATCTGAATGGCGACAGATTTGGAAAGGGGGAGGTGCAATGAGACCTGAGTGTCCTATTACCCCAGTTGCTGAAAGTAACTGTAATAGGGGGAGGCAATGGCCTAGCGGTATTATCGCTGGACAGTTAATCCAGAGACCCGGATAACATTCTGCCGACCCAGGTTCAAATCCAAACACGGCAGCCAGTGGAATTTGAATTCAATAAAATATCTGGAGTTAAGAATCTGACCATGACCGTGAATCCATTGTCGATTGTTGGAAAAACCTGTCTGGTTCACTAATGTCTTTTATGGAAAGAAACTGCCATCCTTACCTGGTCTGGCCTACATATAACTCCAGACCCACAGCAATGTGGTGACTCTGAACTGCCCCCTGGGCAATTCAGCATGGACAATAATTGCTGCCTGGCCAGCGACGTCCTCATCCTGTTAATGAATAAAGGAGGGAAAAAAAAGGTGCGGCAAGCAATGAGGAAAGTTGCCCTTCATAGCAAGAGGATTCAAGTACAGGAAGAATAATGTCTTGTTGCAGTTGTACAGGGTTTTCACAGGACCACACCTGGAGAATTATGTGCTGTTTTGGACTCCTCATCTGAGAAAGGATATTCTGGCGGTCGGGGGGAGGGCAACAAAGGTTTCCCGGACAGATTTCTGGGAGGACAGGACTTGTGTATGAAGATGGACTGTATAAGTTAGGACTATATTCACTAGAGTTTGGGAGAGTGAGTGCGGTATTTCATAGAAACCTATAAAATTCTAACAGGACTAGACAAGGTAAAGACAGGAAACATGTTCTAATGAGCAGGGAATCCCAAACCAGGGGTCACAGTGTAAGGCTACAGGGTAGGCCATTTAGCACTGAGAGAAGGAGAAATGTCTTCACCCAGTGAGTAGTAAGCCTGTGGAATTCTCTGCCACAGACGGATGAGGCCAAAACTTTGAATGTTTTCATAGAGTTAGATATAGTTCTTAGGGCTAACGAGACCAAAGGACATGGGGATAAAGCTAAGTTGAGTACTGAGTTGGATGATCATCCACGATTGCATTGAATGGTGGAGCAGGCTTAAAGGGCTGAATGGCCTCTTCCTGTTTTCTGTGTCTCTAAGATGAATGAATCTGAGAATGCAGTTTAGGTGGAACTGTTTAAAATTAGTTATGAATGATGTGCATTTTGGAGTGCACAGGTGATTTTGTTGAAGTGTGCAACCCCATTAATATTTTCTGTGGAGCAATGTAAAAAGGACCAATTTGTTTGTCGCCTGGTTGGGAGCTTTCAGGTTGTAGCTTAAAAAGGACTTGGGTAATGAATGACTGTTAGTGGGTGCAGGTGGGACAAATAGTATAAGGAAATTGAAGGAAGCCTTGTGCATGTATCTGGAGAAACTATGTGAAGTGCAGAAAGATATTCCATCACTTTGAGACAGACTGGCAAGAGCTCTGAATTTGCAGATTCGTGTACATTTGTATGCTCTGCAGTACTTCCTGAGCTGCTTCATTATCCTATTGTTCCTTGCTGGTAGAATTAAATTTTAAAGAGTGCAAAATTGTCTCATGGCCATGCCTCTTGGTTTAATGCTCTGATAATATTTAACCAGTAACAGCATGATGCTTTTAAATATATATCCGTAGAGGTGCCTGTGTGTGTTGAAAAATACTAAAATGCAAAGGTTCAATACAGCAGCACTAAAAACAGTTAAAATCACATCACTAACGATGTGCCATGATCAACAGCATTGCCAAGTAATCTTTCCATCAAGTGTAGTAATCTCACAACCAGCATCTACATTTTGGTCTCTTGTTGAGTGATTCAAGAGGAAAATGTTACTGTGGCTCATTCTCACTGTAAAACAAAAGCATAGTCTAATGTTGACACAGTTAAAATACTGTTGTATTTTCATCTTTTGTTCAGGTCTAGCAGTCGCCCTTTGTTGGCCTCACATTTAGGAGGTGCTCTCCCCAAAATGGCAATAATTTGAGACATGAACTCTAATTCACAACCTAATATATTGGCAATAAGCACTAGTGTTTAAACATAATGTTTAAGCTGGAAAATGTATTCTTGGATCACGGATTCTGGAAATGTTTATAAAGCACTGTAAGATAATTTTCTCAGCTTATGATTTGCTCTTAAACCCTTGTATAGACCAGTATTAGCCACAAGCTGCATTGAATCATGCAATTTCAATATTTGCTCTACGGTTTGAGTGAACTTCAGTATCTTTTAGTTAGTAAAATAAGAGGAAGAGAGAGGGTTTATTGATTGTTGTAAATGATTAATAAATGTATTAGTAATCTGTGTGTGTTAAGGTATTTTCTACTGAAATGTCATGCATGTGGATGAAACAAAAGCTCCATAGTCTCATTTTTCGGTCAATGATAAGTATTGGACAAAAAATAATTTTAGTTAAGATGTAATAGTGTCCAAATCAGAAAACAAAAATGTTGGCACAGTCCTGCCATTAGCTGTAAATCCCTGTTTGTTTTTCTCTCCTGGTCAGTTCCATATGTGAAGTGTACTTTTGTGAAGTATGGTCGAATCACTTGATAAAGCCATGTCACTGACATTGGATTTCTTCTTTCCACCCAGATCATCTCGGAGAAGCCATGAAACTAACAGAGTCAGAACAGGTACATAAGGAAATATGAGCCATTCTACAATGCGTTTAGTTCAGCACTGATTCTAGGGAAGTAACTACTCAGCACTGCCTGCCCTGTACTGGTTGTAGTTCTGATCATTTGTGTACCAGTGTGCAGTCTCTCCTGTTTAATGGAGTGTCAGAAATCATCATACTTTTCCTTTCTCAGTTTTGGTCTCTCTTCTGCTGCAATAACTTTCACTGGAGTATAGTTGCCCAGACAATTACGCCATTCGATCCTACATATCACCATTTCCTATGTGTGAGCCGGAGCAATGGGCGATGCCAGCTTATTTGATTTAAGGACATCACAAGAGTTTAATATTATATCTTTATTCGCTCAGAGGATGTGAACGTCACTGGCTGGAACAGCATTTATTGCCTGTCTTTAGTTGCCTTTGCGAAGGTGGTGGTGAATTACCTTGTTAAAACATTGCAGTCTCTTGTAGCCTCTGTTTTGCTGTGCAATGCCATTAGCGAGGAAGTTCCAGGACTTTGATCCAGCAACATGAAGGAATGATAGTATATTTCCAAATCAGTATCGTGAGTGGCTTGGATTGCAACTGCTAAGTACTAGTGACCCCATATGTCTGCAGTTCATATTCTTTTAGATGGTAGTGGTCATGGGTTTGGAAAGGCTGTCCAATGAGCATTGGTGCATTTTTGCAGAGCATGTACATAATACGCACTGCTGCTACTCTGCATCCGTGCTGGAATGAGTGAATGTTCGTAGACATGGCATCACTTAAGCAGGTTGCTTTGTCCATTCAGGCTTCTTGAATGTTATTGGGACTATGTACATCCAGGCAGTGGGAAGTTTTGCTTTATTTCACTCTTGGGACATGGGTGTCACTGGCTGGCCAGTATGTGTTGCTCATACCTAGGTGCTCTTGAGAAGATTGTGGTGAGCCGCCTTCTTGAACTGCTGCAGTCTATTTGCTGTGCATAGACTGACAATGCCCTTAGAGAAGGAATTCCAGGATTATGACTCAGTGACAGTGAAGGAACAGTAATATATTTCCAAGTCAGGATGGTGAGTCATTTGGAGGGGAATTTGTAGGTGATGGGATTCCCATGTATTTGCTGCCCTTGTCCCTTGAGACAAAAGTGGTCCTGGGCTTTTAAAGTGCTGTGTAAGGATCTTTTGGATTTCTTCAGTGCATCTTGTAGGTAGTACACACTGCAGCTACTGAGTGTTGGTGCTGGAGAGTGGATGTTGGTCGATGAGGTGCCAAACAAGTGGACTTCTTTGTCCTCGATGGTGTCAAGCCTCCTGAGTGGTGTTGGAGCTGCACTTATCCAGACAAGTGGTAAGTATTCCATCACATTCCTGACTTGTGCCTTGTAGATAGTGGAGTAGTTGTGGGGAGTAAGGAAGTGAGTTACTTACGACAGTATTCCTAACCTCTGAACAGCTCTTGTAGTCGCTGTATTTATATGGTGAGTCCAGTTGAACTTACGGTCAATGGTACCCCCCAGGATGTTAATTGTATGGGCTTCAGTGATGGTGACACCATTGAATATCAAGAGGTGGTGATTAGGTTGCTTCTTATTGGACAAGGTCATTGCCTGGCATTTGTGTGGTGCAAATGTTACTTCCCACTTGTCAATCCAAGCCTGCATATTGTCTAGATCTTGTTGCTTTTGAACATGGAGTTCTTCAGTATCTGAGGAGTTGATCTCTGGTTCTCTGGTGCTGAATATTATCTAACTATCAGTGAATATCCCCCTTTCTGACCTTGTGGAAGAGAGAAGGTCATTGATGCAGCTGAAGAGGCTTGGCCTCGGACACTACCCTGATGAACTCCTGCAAAGATGTCCTAGAGCTGAGATCTTCCTGTGTGCCATGTATGACTCCAACCGGCCTGGCCCCTGATTCCTGTTGATTCTTGTTTTGCTAGACTCAGTCGAATGCAGCCTTGATGTCAAGGGCTGTCATTCTCACCCCACCTCTGGAATCCAGTTCTTTTGTCCATGTTTGAACCAAGGCTCTAATGAGGTCAGGAGTGGCCCTATGGGAACCCAAACAGGGCATTGCTGAGCAGGTACTGCTTGATAGCATTGTTGTTGAGACCTTCCATCACTTTTTGCTGATGATTGAGAGAAGGCTGATTGGTGGTAATTGGTCAGGTTGGATATGTCCTGCTTTTTGTGCACAGGACGTACCTGGGCAATTTTCCACATTGTTGGTTAGATGCCAGTGTTGCTGCTGTGTGGAAGAGCTTGGCTAGGAAAATAGCAAATTCTGGAGCACAAGTTTTCAGCACAATTGCCAGAATGTTGTCAGGGCCCACAGCCTTTGCAGTATCCACGCAATTCTTGACATATAGAATGAATTGATTTGGCTGAAGACTGGCATTTGTGATGCTGGGGCCACTGGAAGAGGGCACGATTCCACTGCCTTATTATATAGCCAACAGCAAGAGACAATCGATGGTAATCAGGAACAGCTCTGAGCCAATTGCTCCCCAGTCAAGGGAAAAACGTATATTGGAATTGGTGACCATCATTGGCTGCCCTTCAGTTCGGGGATAATGCCTCCTCAGGATGGCAAGTTTTTGCTGAGAATTTTCATGTGCCTGAGCAAGCTGATTCTCACCCCACAGGCATGGCGCACGATGTCAGGAGTGTAGTGGGACCCAGAGAACAGCATTTAGTACTTTCTTTCTCTGCCTTGTACAATTGGGTGGCCAGTAGTGAACTGTATTTAATGTCACACTGGGATCCTTCTGGTATTTCTTTTTATACAATGATGGATTTATTTTAAAATTGCCTTCCATATCCATCCCTCGTTATAAGGAACAACACTGCACCCAAGCTGACTGAAGCAGCTCTGGTATTTTCCTTCTAGCTGCTGCAGAGCAGCAAAGCGCAATGTGTGGGAGTGGTTTGCTGCATGTCTTGGTTGAAATCAATGTGTTCTGTGGAAAAAAAACCTGGAACTAGTATTTTTTTTATAAAGAAACCTTATATTCTCAATAGATTTGAAAACTGAGATTTAATCATGTGTAGATCAGTTATCTACAAAATTCCCTTGAATTTCGATGATACACTGCAGCTGCCAACTGGGGAAGGGGGTTGGATGGTGATATTTTGGGCCCAGATTCAATGTTGCACAGGCAGCAATGTCTGAACTAGAAGGCCAAAACCAGGCTAGAATTGAAACTGATTTCACGTGGCTATGGAACCCTCCTCCAGCAGCTCATTGTTTTCAGAAAGAAAATTTCGGGCTCTTGTTGTCATTTGATACGAAAAAACAAACTGCCTTTGACTGGCCTCTTGCTAGACAATATTCACCATTTGCAAATATAAATGTGTTAGGCACAAAACTGTATGTACTCCACTTGGAAGAGTACTATCATTCCCCAGTATTAGGCCTTTCCTTATTGTGGGAAACATTTTGGCTAACTAGCTCTGATGTCCGAAATTACCTGAAACTGGATAGTTCACTGGAACGCTTTTAAGAAATCTTTAAAGCACAGTGTGTAATATTGTAAATCCAGTTCACTAACCCTGTTTCTTTTCATCTGGAAAATGGCTACAAAGATGACCAATTTGTAACCCCAGCCTTCCTCCAATTCCTGTGGAGTGTTGTCTGTAAGCCTCAGGATGAGACCATTAGAATCTTATTGGGAATGATTGATGTGGTGGGACACAGTTTCACTGTGCCAAACAGCGATGCCTTCCGTGATGGGTCTTTGAGGGAATGTGCATGTGACTGCTTTGCCTTATGGTTTTAAAACATTTTGTTAATATACTTCTGGAGTCCTTCCATTCTGAACTCCTGATCACTTGATGCAGCAGTCAATTTGTACATAGCACCCAGAAAACCAATTTGGCTACCGAACGCACCTCATTAATAGCTCCCTGATTGTTGTTCTAGAGCTTAACCTCTCCACTGGAATGAAATTTTCCTGGTGCTATAGAGGGTAATGCTGCACATAGTAAAAATGTAGCCTCTCCTGTGTCTGGTATGTGTGTGAATCCTGTGCCCAGGTTTGCAGCCATCCGGAGCTCTGACAAACACCACATTGCATAATCACGTGAGATGACCTTTATAGTTGGCAGTCTATTTAAAATACAATAAATACCATGATGTTGAGACTTAGGCTAATGCTGATCAGGTTATTTATAACAAGTGCAGGGAAAGCTGGAGAAACTCAGCAGGTCTGGCAGCATCTTCGGGCGGGGAAACAGCAAATGTTTTGAGTCCAGTGACGACTCTTCACAGTTTGTATATATTTATTTATTTACAACCGAAGCAATGCCCGCTACCATAAGTCTAATAAGTGATGGGTAGCACTGCAATTAAACATTAAAATTCAGAATTTGTTCAGGGGAGGCTGTGTTCCTTTTTAGAATGAAATTTTGACACAGGCTGATCAGTGAAGTAACTTGTCAATGGTAGGATCTTTTCTCACACTTTTATGATGCAAAGTTCTATGAGTGAGGTCCATTTTTAATCCATGTGGTACAGATCTCTGAACAGAGCGGGCAGTTATAGGGAATGTCATAGCTTTTATGCAATTTCTGGATTTCCAACAGTACAGAAGATTAAAACTATTGGGTGGATGTACTCTTGTCAAACACACCGTTTAGGACTGACACATGCAAGGGAACAATATATTTTTGCCATTGACAGATTCCCCACTTCTGCTTTGCTAGTTTTCCAGATCAGACCTCTTAGCCTGTTTCCTTTCATTTGGAAGTTTTATAAAGCAAGACTGCCTCTGTTTTGTACTTCAGATACTGTAAAAGTTGAGCACGTGTTTGGTTTGAGACACAAACGGTTTTACTTCACGTGGAGTGATAGGTACAGAACAGTAGGTATGATCAGCCATACTTCAGTTGCTACAATGTGCATTCGTATAATAGAAGTCCCTGGCCAAATCAGCATTTGACTGCATATTATCTGACGTTAATTTCATAACCTCCGCTTTGAAACAAGTTCAATTAAAGCAATTGTTTCAGAGAGTAGTAGGAACTGCAGATATTGGAGAATCTGAGATAATAAGGTGTAGAACTGGATGAACACAGCAGGTCAAGCAGCATCAGAGGAGCAGGAAAGCTGGCATTTCAGGCCTAGACCCTTCTTCAGACTTTATTTCTGAAAGATGGTCTAGGCCCGAAACGTCAGCTTTCCTGTTCCTCTGCTGCTACTTGGCCTGTTGTGTTCGTCCAGCTGTACACCTTATCATCTCATTTAAAGCAACTTTTTTTTTCAAAACACTTGTACTTCGTTTCTCTAACTAAAGTGGTGAAATAATCTTAAAGCATAACATCCATTCTCTCTCCTAAAATCCTTGTCCTTCCCAAATCCACTACCATCCTCCTCCTTTCAAACTTGACCAATTGCTGAATTTCTTCTGAACAAAATAAGTTTTTATCCTGCACCTGGGCGTTGATCTTCACTGATGTTTCTAATTTTTGAAAATGCAGTTTGACAATCCAGCACCTTGCCACCACATTTTGAGCCTATTTTGTAGTGCTGTTGGGAATACTATCTCAATATGAATACCATTTGGCCCTTGGGAGGAAAGTTTTCCACCTGCTGGGTAGCCCCATCCAGACAGCTTCAGGTTAGATGTGGAATTATCGTTGGCATCTCTGGTTTTGATCAGTGATCAGTCATAAGGTGCAATGTGTTGGTAATTCCTATCCAATACCACTTTCCCCTCTGTATATATCACCTGGAAACTGATGGAACTCATTCACCTGGCGCAGGTGATTGTAACCAGCAGCACTCCCAACTTCGAATGTGCTTACCCAGGTTATGGTACTGTTATAATAAAAGCAAAATACTGCTGGAGATCTGAAATTTAGAAAAACCCAAAGTGATTGGAAAACTCAGCGGGTCTGGTACCATCTGTGCGGAGAGAACCAGTTAATATTTCAAGTCCAGTTGCTCTTCAAAACTCAAGCAAGAGTCATTTGACTCAACATTAACTCTGTTTCTCTCTCTGTAGACCAGCTGAGCTTCTCCAACACTGTTTTTATTAGTGTTATTTGTGTTCTTTTTGATAATTGCCAAAATGTTTATTACTTAGAGACTGCGTTTCCCCAGTAATGAATTATTTTCTTCTGAATGTGCAGGCTTTGTTATCACTGGAGCTGCAGAGAGACAGTCATATCAAACATCAGCATCTAATCCATGAAAGATGGAAGCGACCTAGGAAAGAGGAGAAGTTGAGAGCTCAGATACAGCCAGAAGCAGCAGACGGGGAAACTGATCCCCCGTTACCACTGAAACCATTCTCTGATGAATCTGATGGTCAGAAGACTGTTCCCACAAGTGCAGAAATGAATAGCCTTAACCAGGAGGAATACCTGCGGCAAATTCGGAAGTCCTGTGAACGGGAGCCAGATACTCTTCTCTTTTTGTTGCACAAGAAGCACGTTCCTTCCAAGACCTGTGCAGTGAACAAAGCTCCTAAAGATGACAAGACGAGGATAGAGGAACAAGAGATGAAAATTTCTGAACTGAAAAGACTTGTTGATCTACTTATAGCTGAGAATGAGACACTAAAGAAAGAGAATAAGCTGCTAAAGGCAGAGAATGCGCGACTGAAGAAATTGCCATTGGATAAGGAATTAGACATGGATTCAGACTTTGTGAAATCAGACTTGTGGTGCATCAGTCAACCGTCCGACAATGCTACCAATGCAGGAAAAGCGAAAGACATTCCAATACCCAACCTTCCTCCTTTGGAAATGCCAAGTCAGAACATTTCATTGGATGATCTTCCCCCTTTAGAACTTTCTGAGGAGGTTGTGCGTAACCTGAAAGAACCATTGGATAACCAAAAGGAAACCTCAAAGGACAAACTATAGGGAGCATACTTGCATTAAAACAAAACAGTTCGTTAATAAACAAGTGGTACAGTGCCTCAAAACAGCAGTTCCTGTTCCTGCTGTACGTACTATCATCTGGTGCTGATCTTGTATGTACAGTCAGTGTGAATTTCTCATCCAGATGGCTGGGGCACTGATTATATTCAGGTACTCCACTCCATGAATCAGTCTGTGCCACTCAATGAACTCTTAATGTGATGCAAATTACAAAGCCAATCAGGAACATTATATGTATTTCTACTGTATGATGAGGGAACCAAATCAACAACTTTTATTTCTGAATGATCAGTTTACATTGAAATAATAGGGGTGCATCATTGTATACTTTTTTATTGTTTTCTTTCAGAATAAACCAATTACCCTGTGTGATATGAACTGTAAATTTTTTTGGTTGCATGAATGAAAAATAATTAGTGTTGGTTTTTTGATTTGCAGATCAAATGATTAAATAAAAATACAATTCTTGCAATATTATTTTGGAGAACTTTTGTTCCTGTTTTAAGTACTATTATTGTGCAGTTAGTCACGCACTTCCCCTCAACAAGTTAGACATTCAACCCCTGATCATGGTGTACAGTACAAGATTATAACAGGTTTAAATCACAAAACAAACTAATGCTGTTCCTGGGAGCCAACTGTACAAGGGTTAGTGAGTCCTGTTTCAAGAGCAGAGACTTTTTTAAGGCCTGGGATTTGTTTTCTTCCCTCAGATTAAACCATCATTTATTTTGTTGCTTGTATTGCAATCCTGAATGGCTTCATCTGGGGAGATTTATCCAGATATAGTAGAGTATAGGATCTGTTCTCCTCCTCAAAGGGAACTGTCAGAGCATTGCAAATGTCATTTACCATTAAAATAATTGATGTAAACTGTTTCATGTAAAATATTAGCAGTTAATAAATCCCACAGAAAGCAACACAATAATGATCAGATGAAGCATTTTTCCGATAAATATTTGACAAATGGTTGATGACACAAGAGCGATTGCCAAAGGTTTTGAAGTAGTGAACTGGAAGTCCACACGTAAAATGTGTTGATAGGAGAGATGTCCTGTATTCACAGGGAGCCAGGAGGCCTCCAGACTTATACTGAGGGAGCAGCAGGAAGAATTGCTGTCAAAGCTAGGGTGTTGTTCCAAAATCAAGGATGCCATGCAGAAAGAAGGCTTATGATCTGATGTTTATTGTGAAGGCGAGCAAGCAAGTGTATACCCTACTAACTGCACCACCTGCCAGTCTCATCAGTTGCTGAGTTTCCTACAGCCTCATAACCCACCTCCCAACAATCACTACTCTGTTCAATTCCCATGTCTTCAAGAGAACTTTTAAACAAAATAATGGAGGTAACACGGATGTGATAAATTGAAGAGAGCAGAAGGCAAGTGAGCAAGGTAATAAGGGAAATGAAAATGTGGCAGGAAGGCGTATAACAATGTGCAAGAGATGCATAAATGGTTTAAAAGAAGAAACTCAAGGTTTGTTTTAATCTTAAGTGTGCAAAACATCCATGACAAAATGGGTGAATTGACAGCTCAAATTGAAGTAAACATAATTCTAGTTTTTTTCAGGAACATCACTGCAAGATGACAATGATTGGGACTTGAATATTCAGGGTAGTTATAATTTGGAAGGATAGGCAGCTTGGAAAGGTGTAGGTCTAGCTCTGTTAATTATTTCATTGGATCAAGATGTAAAATCAGAGACTTTGTTTTTAATATTCATTCACAGGATGTGGATGTTGCCAGTTAGGCCAACATCTATTGCCCATGCTTAACTGTCAAGAGTCGACCACATTGCTCTAAGTCTGGAGTCACATGTAGGCCAGACTGGTTAAGAATGATGGTTTCCTTCCTTTAAGGGCATTAGTAAACCAGGTGGGCTTTTTCCAACAATTGATAGTGAATTTATGGTCATAATTAAACTCTTAATTCCAGATTTTTATTGAATCCATGTCTTGCTGTGGTGGGATTCGACCTGTGTCCCCAGAATGTTACCGACGTCTCTAGGTTAATGGGCCAATGGTAATACTACTAGGCCATCACCTACCCCCAAAGGAGGGAAGGGAGTCTGAGGGACTGAGTGTCTACATTGTTTTCTATGTCCATCACTCTTTTATTATCTTCCCGTTATCACCCTTTAGCAGGCCAACATGTACTCTTTCTATTCAGTATCTAGAGGAAATCTTGCATTTTGTTTTTAACATTATCAATTAGCTTCTTGGTCCTTGAATTAGTCTTGATTAACCATTCGTTATATTCTAACCAGACATCTGATCTGTACTCAACTTTACGTAATTATGCTTCTTTCCTAAGTTTGTTGCTTTCCTTAAATTTCACAGATGGTGTTGCCTCCCTGTGTAATTTTTCTTTCTGGTGTGGGTTCTGAGCATTCTGAACTATTCCTTTAAATATCTGCCACTGCTTCTCTGCTGACCTACCTTCTAGCCTAATATTTCAGTTCACTTTAGCTAGAATAGCCTTCAGCCCCGAATAGTTGTCCTTAAGTTTTTAAAATACTAGTCTTGAGTCCATTTTCTCTCTTCCAAACTGAATATAAAATTCAACAATAATATGATCTCTGTTACCTCGCGATTGCCTTTATTCTGAGATCATTCATCAATACTGTCAAATACTTTCATTCAATATCTTTGAAGCAATTTTAATGTTGGTTTTGACAGGCATAGATTGGCGTGACGATAAGGCATTGTTCAGGCCCCTCTTTGTCCTTCAGAATTTCATGTACGTGTCCTTCTCTGAACAGTTGGGTTGTCTCCTTTGGTCATGTAGTGATAGGGTGATATTGATCTTCAGCAAAGTTCTTAATTCTCTGGAGGTAAACTGGATTCCAATTTCAGATATTACTCTTTGTCAAATCCCTGCGTCAGTGAACAGAGCTTATACTGCAAAGGTGTTGGTAGGTCTAAGATGGTTCACCTCATATCTATCCTCATTGTGTATAAATAAATGAAGCTGCCATAGTATGGCATGATTTGGATGGTCTTTCAGTTAGTCATCTCATGTTTTAACTGCATTTGTGAATCTGCCATACACTGCATGTAGACATCGTTCTTAGAGCTACGAACACCCTTGCAGTATAAGCCCTGCTCACTGTGTTAGGGATTTAACAAAGAGTAATATCTGAAATTGGAAGATAACAAAGTGTGAAGCTGGATGAACACAGCAGGCCAAGCAGCATCTCAGGAGCATTGGCCTGTTGTGTTCATCCAGCTTCACACTTTGTTATCTTGGATTCTCCAGCATCTGCAGTTCCCATTATCTCTGAAATTGGAATCCAGTTTACCTCCAGAGAATTAAGAACTTTGCTGAAGATCAATATCACCCTGGCCCTACGTGGCTATTGTTGCACTTCTGTAAATGCCCATCTGGTACAACTGAGCTGGTTATGAGCTTATTGTTTGCCTTTTCCAAGCGGTCTCCATGTCTCTTCTGACATTCTGGATTGGCCTAGCAGAATGTTCTTGAAGCTGACAATCATCTTTGGTTTGCTGTATCCCATCAGCAATACTACAATCAGATTATCCCTGTCTCAGATAGCAGCTGGATCTAACTTCTTTGCAGGTCTCGTGTCAAAAGTTGACAATTATGGATTTTTTTAACCTAAATTTTTATAGTATTTCTCTGCTGATGACAAGAACAGATTACTGCCAGCACCATTTGTCTCCCTGGCTTGTATTTCAGAATGAAATTGTAACTCTGAAGACTCCAGAGTAACCCGTGTTATTTCGCAGATGCTTTGCAGAGATTTGTTTTGTTGATCTCTGCAGGTAAATAATGATTACTCTCCGTCATAAATGTTCTCCCGTAGATGTGGATACAGAATTTTTCTATGTCCTTCCATTATGCAGTAGCTTCCCTGCCAAAAAAAGTGGGAGGTGTGTGTATTTCAGTGAGTGTCTTGCAATAAGTTTGGATCCTGCTTCACAGTCCAGTTACACATTTGTTAAGACCACATCTTGAAATATTGTGTGCAGGCTTGTGTCCTTATTTGTGGAGGAACGTAAACACGTTCGAGGCAGCTCAGGAAATTTACTGGATTGATACCTGGAATGATTGAACAGGCTGGGCTTGTTTCTACTGGAGTGCAGAAGTGTGGGGTTTTGAGTAATTTAATTGAAGTCTATAAGATGCTGAATGGTCTTGACAAGGTGGAAGTGGAAAGGATCTTTTCTGTTGCAGGTGAGTCCAGAATAAGGGGACCCTTTTAAAATTCACAGTTTCAAGACAGATGAGAATATTTTTTTCCCCTCTGAGGATTGTGCAATTTTGGAACTGTCTGCCTGAGGAAGCAGGGAGCGTCAGAGCTGGAGCTTGTTAGAGCGGGAACACAGAGGTAAAAACTCAGACAGAACTCTATTACTGCATTAGAGCATTAAAACTTCAGCTCATGTCCCCACTTGGGGTCCCAACTCTTACTTTGGGAAGCCCTAACCCAGCATCTGCTGGAGGGATAGTGGGTGCTTTGGTTGTAATTCTCTAACTTCTGTAGATTTTGAGAAGGTCTCAGCAAATTAGAAAACCCTAGCCAAGAAAGAACGGAGATGGGGAGCAAAGTGTTAAGGTTGGTTAAGCAAGTAGGCAAAAAAAAAGGCAGATGGAGTATAATCTGGAAGAATGAGATTTTCCATTTTTAGCAGAATTTAAAAAACAGAGCATTATTTAAACACAGAGGTATAGGGGGACATGAGAAGTTAATGTGTTGGTACAGCGCATAATTTAACCATTAGGAATTGGAACAGAAGTAGGCTGTTCAACCCCATTCAGTAAATTCATCGTTGATCTGACATTCCTGCCCTTTCGCCATAATCTCAGATTCTTCATCAGTAGGGGAATCAAATTGGGAAGGCATATAGAATGTTAGACTTTATTGCAAAGGGATTGAAGTATGAAAGAAGGGAAGGCTTGTGCTACTGGACGGGGCATACAGGTCTGGTGTCGGTCTTAAAGAATATGCCTACTCTTAAAGCTGTTCAGGGGAAGGTCGCCAGGCTGATTTCTGGGATGAATGGGCTATTATGAAAAAGTTATAGACAGGATGTACTGTAATGTTTGGCATTTATAAGCAAGAGCACTGATCTTTTTGCAATGCGCAAGATTCTGAAGAGGCTTGACAGGGCAGCTACCTCATGAGAGCATCCTAAACTAGATGTAGAATTTCAAAAGGAGGGGCAACCCATTTAAGATAGTGAAAAAGAGGAATTTCATCAAAATTTCAGAGAAAACCGGACCACCCAGAGGAAATGCGTACAGCCACTGGGAGAATGTGCAAACTCCACGTGGTCACCCAGAGCTGGAATCAAACCCAGGTCCCTGGTGCTGTGAGGCAGCAGTGCCAATCACTGAGCCTCCATACCACCCAGCTACTCCAGACAAGTGCAGTCTGGATCTGTCAACAGATTCAAGCTAGAAAGAATTTGATTGACAAGGAGTCAATGATTATGGTGGACACTCAGTAAAGTGGCGTTAAGGCTACAATCAAATCAGTTATGTTCTTACTAAATGGCAGAACAGACATGAGGGGCTGAATGGCTTGCTCCTCATCGTCCATATATTTAAGGAGGCATGATGTTTGGTGGGGCCGAACCTAGCAGAATACGCAATTGGGAAAATTCTAAAGAATCCATAGTACAGAAGAAGAGGAGCTGTTTGAGTTAATCTGTAAAGGTCAGACTGTCGGAGTGAAGTCACTGCGGATATATGCCAGTAGCTGAAGTATTCAGGAATTTCTCGACTGAAGACTGGGCCAGAACACCCCTATTGGGGTTAGTACTGTCATTCCCAGCACTTTGGATTTTTCTTTTAATGCTCCTCTCCTGAAAGTCACCATCTCTATCTTGAGTTAAAGTTGTGATTAATGGTTAACGGCAGAGAGTCGATGAGGATATAGTGAAACAATACTGACCTCTGCTGGGCAGAGAGGAATTTGACACCGTAAATGTCTCAGTAAACACAACTTGGAGATCTTGCCATGTTTAAGTCCAGATATACACACTCAGGCTTCATCAATTATGTAGCTTTTGAAATCTGGATGTACTGTGATATTACCCAAGAAAACATTCTTTTACATCCATTCATCAAACTCAGTCTCAACAAACATCCATTCAAAAGAGACATAATTCCAAATTTTTGGATAGTCTTTCAACAAAACAAGAGCAAGCATCAGGTCTTCACAGTTTTTAAAAAATAGTCCGTGAAAAATTGCAAAGCTTTCCCTTAAATTGGAAATTCTAACATATGCTAAACTGATGTGTGGAACTATGGTTGAATGAGGAGAAATTTTCAATTTGATAACTCACAGATAAAATGCATGTTGTAGGCTCAGCATTTCCTTCACTCTCAATTTTTTGATAAAGGGCTCAGTCCATTTTATGACAGAGCTTATTTTAACAAGCTTAGGACAACATTTATTGACAATGACAAATTGGACAACTGTTTTCAGGAACAGTTCCGGTTTTAGTAGAAGGGTAGCCTGTCCAGAATTTTCACAAAATCCTAGAATCCCTACAGTGCAGATAGAGACAATTTGGCCCATCAAGTCTGCAGACCATCCCATCCTGATCCTATCCCCACACTTAGCATGGCTAATCCACCTAGCCTACACATCTTTGGACTGTGGGAGAAAACCGGAGCACCCAGAGGAAATGCATACAGACACGGGGAGAACATGCAAACTCGACACGGTCACCCAAGAGCTGGAAC
Organism: Stegostoma tigrinum; assembly: GCF_030684315.1. NCBI lineage: Eukaryota > Metazoa > Chordata > Chondrichthyes > Orectolobiformes > Stegostomatidae > Stegostoma > Stegostoma tigrinum. Next base: position 52,822,293 of record NC_081373.1, read on the forward strand.
CAAACCCAGGTCCCTGGTGCTGTGAAGCAGCAGTGCTAACCACTGAGGGTCCATGCCACCCAGCAAACATTCAGGACCCTGCAGTTGGGGCATACTTCTGATGAATGCCTGAGAACGTTTTCCCACGTCAAAAGAAAAAGTGTTTTTGTATTTCTCGCAACAATGCAAACTACTCAACAATGCAAATGGATCCGAAGAGTCCTGACAAAATTCAGCATACACAGGTCCTTAAATGTGAGGACAAAATCCTGGAATACCCTCCCTCAGAACACGGAGTGTGCTATAAAGACTGGTCGCTGTTCAAGAAGATGGCTCAACATCTCCTATTAAGGACCATGAGAAATGAGCAAAAACAAACTACAGCCCAGCCTGTAATGACCACATTCCATGAACTGATTAGACAAAAACATACCATATACTGGCCTGCAGTTCATTGCTTTCCCTCACCTCTCCTTTCCTAAGCAGTGACATTACACTGGATATCTTTCCAGCAACTCTGAAGAACACAGGCAAATTACCAAATGATTAAATTCACATTATTAAAAGGTAACACACAGCACTGACCAAAAGAAAAAAGTAACTTACACATTTCACTAAGCTCAATGGTAACTCTGCCCACTGCTAGACCTCAGCAGAGAACACAGATATCTGACTTGTGTATTTAACAAGAAGGTTAATCTTCACCCGAATGCATGATTTGCCACCTATTGTTCAGCTTCCCACTGAGTCTTACACTCAAGAAAATAATAAAAAAATAAGAGCCAAGTGAAAACTCTCTTATTGTCACTTGTGCTTTAAAAACATTTGGATTCTATATTACTGTTAATTTACCTCCCTTTCCCGCAAGTTTTAGACCTGAGCTAAACTTGGATAAAATATTAATTGCAATCTCAAATCCAGGATTCTGTTTGCAAAATTTAAACCTGTAATGCAAATTTAACATTATGAACTAATATAATTCAAAACAAAGGCTTAAACTAGAAATGTGGAAGTAAATTCTAGGCGCACACGTACAAATATTCAAAGTAGTGCAACTGTTCAGTAATTGTGTAATGAGAAAATCCTGAAATAAATTATTTGCATGTAAAGGATTTTCATAATGTCCAGACTGAGTAAGCAGATTCAAATACTGCACAACTTCACCAAAAACACAAAGTATGTAAACTCAGATATGTGATAAAACAATTTTATTGGAAAATGTAAAACTCCTTTGAATTTAAACGTACAAAGCATGTAACACTTGTACTTGAACAAACTGAAGCAAGCTATATTTTAAAAAAATACATAATTGAATGTATATATTTATATGTATTTACACAGAATATCAACTTTCTTGGTAATAAGTCATTTTGCTTGCAAAAGTTCACCATAAATTTAACAAGACAACTTTTTGAATAAATTACAGCTTTGTAATTGCTTTAATTTTACAGTGAATACTTAAAAAAGCTGATGTGTGTAGTATACGCATCCAGTCAATTTATTGTAAGGAGCTTCAGAACATATCTTATTTGGCAGTACTTTGATAATGACATGGATAGCTGTGCGATTCAGCAATTTGAAAAAAAATTAGGCATAGCTGATAGTCGCATCTGCCTTCTCACAGTAACTGTCTCAATGTAGTGAAAAATATCCATTTTTGCAAACTAAAACTGTACAAATCATGTTTACATTAGATCTAATAGTATGGCATAAAATTCTGTAACACTTTGTCCAAAAATAAATACATTTCATTTTTTTAAATGTACAATATAATACACGGAACAGCACAGTGCTAATTTCCTGTATATTATCAGAGGCTGCATTTTGATCTTTTTTATAGTAACATTAATTTTGATGCACTGGCCAATTTGTTACAGTTACCACAACACGGCTGTAACCACAAAAACAAACTTCCTTGACACTGCTGATGTATCTTTTCAAAACAAAGGATCATTTAAGGTCACAAAACTACAAAAACATTAAGCATTCTGTGATGTGTGAGACACCTTTTCTTCATGCATTCTCAGGGATCCCACAGCATCTTTAACTGAATGGTATATTATATTTTTTACCTGAAAAGAAATTCAGACATTAGAGAAACATTACAGTAAACAGAATTAGTAATAAGCAATGTAATTTATTTGAAAAACAGCAGACAACAATGCTGTTGTCGGAAATTTGGGGCTTTACACAATTTGGTGAACTATTAGTGCAACTGAAATCATAAAAGCTAAAATTAGATTAGTTGACAAAGAAATCAAAACAAACTGAAAACAAGTTCATACTCCACATTTCACACTAAGTTATAGCAAGAAACCTGTAACACAGCTGAATAAAGAAGTAGGGCAAGTATGTCAGGGTGAGTTTTAATTTAAGTTTCTACAGCAGATATAACATTTTAGTAATAATGATGGTAACACTGCATGTGAACTGGTGTATGACTCCATTCCTGGCACTGAAATTGAGTTAAAATTGAGTTATTATTTTTATATAACGTTTAGCCTTTAAGAAGGAACATTATTGTTGGAAATAATGAGCTGGATAATATTTCCAACTTGGATGTACAGCAGCTAAAATTCAAATCATGATGTTATGCATAATAGAGAAAAAGGCTCACTTGAAAGGAAGAAAGAAAAGTTATATCAGGGCTTCTCAAAACTTTACTCAACCGAAGTACTTGGAAAGTCCAGTTACTGCTATTATTAGAGAATCAATACAGCTAACTTGCTGACAATTAGATAGCTATGTGCAAATGACCAAATATTGATTTTTTTAAAAAATTCATTCATGGGGTGTTGTCAGCTAGGCCAGTATTTATTGTCCATCCCAGAGGGCAGTAAAAGAGTCAACCACATTGCTGTGGGTCTGCAGTCACATGTCACCCAGACCAGGCAAGGATGGCAGTTTCCTTCCCTAAAAGGACATTAGTGAGTCACATAGATTTCCCCCGACAATTGACAATGATTTCACGGTCAGCTCAGACCCTTAATTCCATATTTTTATTAAATTCAAATCCCACCATTTGCTGTGGTGAGGTTTGAAACCAGGTCACCCCAGAAAATTACCAGTGTTTCTGCATTAACAATCTAGCAGTAATTCAATAGCAGTAATTTCCCTTTGAGGGAAACATATTGCTTGGACACTGACGCATTAATGAATGGGGTTGAATAAGTTAAGGGAGATGTTAACAGGGAACTAGAAAAGATGAACACAGCACTAAGCAAAACAAAGCATTGAGCTGCATTCAGAATTGGACGAGTAGAAGGTGCAGGACATCCTGCTGAATGTACTTCCTATAATTACACACTGAGTGACTCAGTTGGGAGGCTGTGTACAAAAGGACCACAGGACTAGCCTCAAGCAATGAAGGAAAGAAAGTTGAGAAAAACCCGAACTCCAAGTCTGAAAAAAGGTCTAGGAGATGGAATTCATAAGCATATAACAATGAAGCGCAATTTGATTAATAGGTAATCCTGTGGAATATTTCTGGTAAAAAATTAACTGCAAGATGACAGGATACCGAAACATCTGATAATGAGAACACCAAGTACCTTTGAGCTTTCTCGTGCATCAGTGCAGAGCACTGAATGTTCCTTGAGAGGAGGGAGGGGGCATCTGTTTCAATACATTTCACGCAGCAATAGTTATTTAAAGAGAGTTCCTTTTAAATGAAGGATACAGGATCCTATTATTGTCCTTGTACGATCAGCGTTTGGAATGACACCGAATGGTGCAGGTGAGAAGGGGTAGAAAGTTTGCTACCTATGTAGGTTGACTCTGGAAAGTTCAGCAGAAATTACTGTAAATAATATTCCAGTGAATGATGTGTATGTGCACTCGCACATACACAAGAGGTGATAGAGAGTGGGGAGGATCAGGGAGCAAGCTGGAGGGAGGAGAAGGCAGTGCATAGGACGGGGCAGCTGTGAGAAATACAATGCCAGGGCAAGTTCATAACCCTCTGGAGTAAAAAGATTTCTCTTCATCTCACATGCAAGTGGCAAGACCCTTTTTTCTTTCCCTGTTTCTAGACTCCCCAAACAGTGGAAACCTCTTACCTGCATTGACTCTATCGTCAGTCCTTCCATCAGAGGAATCAGTCTGGTAAACCTTGATTGCACCCCATCCATAGCCAGAACATCCTTTCTCAAAAACAGAGACCAAACCAGCACATAATACTCCAGGTGTGGTCTCACCAAGGCCCCATACAATTGCAGCAAGACCTCACTACTCCTGTACTGAAATGCTCTCACTATGAAGGCCAACATACCATTTGCCTCCTTCAACACCTGTTGCACCTACATGCTTAGTTTCAGCAAATGGGTTACAAGAACATTTGGGTCTCACTGCAGTCTCCCTTTCCTAATCTATCACCATTCAGATAATCAACCGACTTCCTGTTTTTGCTCCCAAGGCTGATAACCTCACATTCATCCGCTCAGCATTCGTCCACTCAATCAATTTGCCCAAATCACACTGAGGTGTCTTACCATCCTTCTCACAGTTCAGCCTTCCACTCAGCTTTGTGTTGTTTGCAAACTTGGAGTTACTACATTTAGTTTCCTTACCTTTAGTTTCATGTCACATATTGTGAACAGCCGGGGCCTAAGCACCAACTCCACAATATCCTGCAAATCACTGGCTGCACTTTGGAAAAAGGTCCGTTTATTCCTACTTTTTTGTCTTCTTCAAGGTAATGATACTTCTAATAACTCTTAACTGAAACCAACTAATGAACTGATTGAAATCAGGAAAGTCAATACCTGCAGTTTATCCTCATAGTTTAGCTCATGTCTTGACTGGTGTCTCAGCTCCTGTGAAAGATGGAAAGACTGCATTGTGTGCTCTGGTGATACAAAGTCTTCAGAGACCTGAATACAACTGTAAATACTTTGCATCTGAAAAACATGAAAACAAGTGTTTGTTGCACCTGACTTACACAACAACTGAATTATTACTACTGAGACTTGGCAACACAAACTTTGCCTTACTGTCTTTTTATTAAGTAATATTGTTACTTTTTAAAAGATAAGAAGTCACACATTAGGAGTACAGAAATAATGATCATGGTTCTATCTTGAAAACAATCGAATAAAATTAAAATACTAAAATGTATTGTCGGTGAAAGCTTATTTTTAGACACAAAATTGTAAGCTGTAACAGCAGAAACAGGGCATTGGGCCTTTGAGTCTGCTCCAACATTCAATAAGATCACAGTCGATCTGTTAAACGTCAATTCCACTTGCCCCATAACCCGATTCATTACTCATTAAAACTCTATCTCAGCCCTGAATATAGTTAATGACCTAACCTTCCATGGTAAGGAATTCCACAGATTCACAACTCTCAGAGTTAGTTCCCCTGCCTCTCTGCCTTAAATGGGCGACCCCTTACTCTGAAATTGTGATCTCTGGTCCTAAACTCTTGTACCATGGGAAACAATCTATCTGCATCTACCTTGTAAAGTCACCCAAGAACTTGCAATTTTTCAAAAATTTAAAATAATACATTCTTTTACAGGATGCAAGCATCACTGGCTAAGCCAGCAGTGGTTGCTCATCACTAATTGCCCAGGAGAAGGTGGTGGGGAGTTGATTTCTTGAACTCCTACAGTTCTTGCGGTGTAGGTATGCTCACAATGTTGTTAGGAACAAATTAATGGATTTTGACCTTGTGACAGTGAAGTAACAAATTTGTGGATCTAAGTCAGGAACTTAAGGATGAAGTGTGCTGCATTTTCAGTTCTATAAGGAGACATCCAGAAGCCAAGACCTGAACTCTCACTACAAAAAAAAAAGAACTGCGGATGCTTGATCAGAAACGAAAATTGAAATTGCTGGGAAAACTCAGCAGGTCTGTGGAGTGAAATCAAAGTTAATGATTAGCTAAGGGAAGGATTGTATATAGGGTGAAGGTGGGCTGAGAGGAGAGTGGAGTTGTAAGCGACAGGAGGAGATTAGATTCCCTACAGTGTGGAAACAGGCCCTTCAGCCCAAGAAGTCCATACCGCCCTTTGAAGCATCTCACCCAGACCCATCCCCCTATAACCCACACACCCCTGAACACTATGGGCAATTTAGCACGGCCAATCCACCTAACCTGCACATCTTTGGACTGTGGGAGGAAACCGGAGCACTGGGAGGAAACCCACGCAGACACGGGGAGAATGAGCAAACTCTACACAGACAGCCACCCGAGGCTGGAATTGAACCCGGGTCCCTGGCGCTGTGATGCTGCAGTGCTAACCACTGAGATGAAGCCCAGACAGAGAGAACAACAAAAACAGAAATTGCTGGAGTAACTCAGCAGGGCTGGCAGCATCTGAAGACAGCAGAGCACAGCAGAGCAGAGCTAGTGTTTCCGGTCCAGTAAACCTGCTTCAGAACTGATCTGAGGGCCGTCGTTTAACATTGTTGATGGAAGAATTTCAAGAAGCAATAATTTGCAGCAAAATTAATAGTCATGTGGATAAATTAAGGAAAGTCAGTATGGACTTGTTAAGTGGAAAATATAATTAACTAACATGCTACAGGTTTTTGAAGAGGTAACAGAGATTGGACGACAGAAATGCTGTTGACATAGTGGACACCAAGTTCCAAAGGCACTTGATAATGGTACCAAAGCACTACAGGAACACTGGAAACAGTGCAGAAAATATTCATGAGAATGGTTCCATAGTTGAAGAAACATAGTTATCGTGCAGAAGTTGGGACTATTTTCCTTGGGGCAAAAAAAAGGACACTGAGAGGGTGTTTGGTACAGAAATTCTAAATTAGTCGGAGTACACAGGGAGAAACTGTTTCACTTGTTAAAGGATCCAGAATGATCCTTCATCATTTACTTGGCAAAATGATAGATTTACTTGACAAAAGCAGCAAAGGTGACATGATTTTTTCTTCTCATTCATTAATGATTAAAGGTGTGGAATTCACTGCCTAAGAGTATGGTGGAGACAGTTCAGTTGAGGAATTCAAAAGGGAATTCTATTGTTATTTAAACAGAAGCATGTGCAGGGTTATGGAGAGAAGCCAGGAGAACAGCACTGAGTGAAATCCCATTCAGAGAACTGGAGGAGAGATAATGGATTAATTGGCCTCATATTGCACTGGAACCATTCTGTGAAGAAGATATTTTACAAAATCAGGGTTCATGGGATTGGGGAAAATATATTAACATTAACTGAGGACCGACAAACAGAAGAGTTTAGAAATAAACCGCAAGTTATTTTTACACTGGCAGTTTTTAATTGAGTTGGGTACCTTGTGAGTCATTGTTTAGGCCCTAGCTTTTATAATCTATATTAATTACTCAGTCAAGTAACATTCCCGCTAATTTTCCTCCCAGCCATGCACAGCAGTGACTTCTGCAATTGGAAGTAATGGCATGATTGACGCTCCTACATCAGGGCAGTTGTGTGCACAACAAAGAGGGAATGTTGATACTGAGTGTAATGTATCCTTGTTGAAGGTACAATGTTGGGGAGGTAAGTTGTGAGGAGGACATACAGAATACAGAACATTATACGCAGGTTCAGTGAGTGGGTAAGAACATGGCACATGGAATATAATGTAGAAAATTCAGAAGCAGAATACAAGAACTTCAGAAACAGAAGGAGTAGGCTGATCTGAATATGACTTTATCTTCCTGTCTGATCTCTATAACTGCTGACTCCCTGTTAATCAAAAATATGTCCAACTCTGCTTTGAATACAATCAGTGACCAGCTTCTACTACTGTCTGGAGAAGGCAGTTCCAAAAACATAATTACACTGGAAAAGTTGCTCATAATCCTTTATTTGGAAATTATGTCCCCAATTCTTCATGCTCCACAAAGGAAACTACCCTGTCAATCCCCCTCAGAGTGTTATGTTTCAATAAGACCATCTTTCATTCTTTTAAATTCCAATGAGTATAAGCTCAAACTTTCCTCATAAGGAACCAGCCATTTTTGAAATGGAGAGACTGATAAATGTTGTTACTCTGAGTAGCCTGGGTGCTCCTGTACACAACTCACAGAATGCCAACATATAGATTTTGATTCAGCGATCGTAATATCCTATTAGATCCTCCAAGAACCAAATAGCCTGTACCTACTTCTGTTGCTTGCTTTTTAAAATGTACTGGTGTAGAGACTGCCTTGAATTACCTGACGCAGTGCTCCTGCTGGTACTAGGACTGCATCACCCAAGAACTGGAAGATAGACCAGCTACGAATTCCACATTCTTCAGAGAGTCTTCGGCGCAGTTTCTTGTTCAAGTAACAAGTCTGATCACGGATCAGATCGTGGTCAGGTGATTCCTGACCCTGCTCCTCATGAGTCTTTTGATAGGGGCACAATAGAGAAATAAATTTTCTATCAATATGTTATATTGGGATTATTAAACACACTTTGAATGACTAAACCAAATGGTTCTTGCCCTCAATCAGCTGTGATTTCATAAGAAACTATTTTTACTTAGACATAATTTCATTAGCACAGAAGTTAAATGAATACTACATCTTTGAAGGAAGATAAACTTTTGGTTGAACAAATTATAGAAAAATATCTTGTTTTAATCAAGTTTCCTTTTCAATATATGGTTTTAAAAGTAATTCTGCAATGTCATGTTGAGTTCATCTCATTTTATGATTATTTCAATGAAAATCAAAAGAACTCATCGTGAGTTTTGTCTACTTACAGAAGCATTAAATTTACTCATTTCCAAACCATTAATAACACTAATTCTGTACAAAAACAAATTAGATTCTTTCATAACATGACAAGTGTACTTGCCCTGGAGTTGTTTGGCATAAATGTGTAAACTGCTCACCTTCTGTAGAAACTCCTTTATTTTGTGTGTATCTTTGGCTGAAAAGACATGCCACAAAGCACCTGGAGTCTCATTAACATCCTGCAATCTTTTCTTTGTGGTTTCATCAATTTCATCTTCTTCGATCTTTTTCAAGATAGCTAGGTAAAAAAACAAAGTGGACATTTTCCATAATACTCCATTGCTCAAGCTTGACAGTTTAAAATATGGGATTGAAAATCAATTTTATAAACTGCCACTTTGTTTTCCTTTTGAAACACAAATTACTGTGGTAATCTAATTCCAGGAAGTGTTTATTTTGTGAATATACAAGTAAGTATTGAGGAATTAGCCCGGATTTCAATCCTGAAGTAGCTGGGCAGTACTGTTTCGCATTTGGTTCAACAGGTAAGAATCCGGGTTGGATAACATTTCATAGGTGTGAAAACGTACGGCTCCCAAACTATCTTTTGCCCTTTCAACAATCAGTCATTAAGTTTACAGTAATATCATTAAATAACTTTGATGGAATAGCGATTACTTGACAAATCTGAAATAAGGTTTGGAAAAGCACTGAGTGATTTTCCCTTCTGCTAAGCAACTACCTACTGCATGCCAAATGACACAATGATTGAGATCTTTATCTAAACGTGTATCCAAGGGTATTCATCACTGATGGGCAATCTCTCTCTATTCTAAAATATTTAGGTCAACGATACCCAGATTAGCTGATGTGCAGTACTAAAATTCAGGCTAAGGCCGGAAATGGGTCAACACAATCAGAGACTCTTTTTGCTTGCACATTCTCCCTGTGTCTGCGTGGGTTTCCTCCAGGTGCTCCGGTTTCCCCCCCACAGTCCAAAGATGTGCAGGTTAGGTGGTTTGGCCATGCTAAATTGCCCGTAGTGTTCAGGGATGTGTAGATTAGGTGGGTTATAGGGGGACGGGTCTGGGTGGGATGCTCTGAGGTTCGGTGTGGTATTGTTGGGCCAAAAGGGTTGTTTCCACACTAAGGGATTCTATGATTCTTCCTCGACAGTGAAGTTCAAGTGTATTACATTTTACTCTTGATAAATTCCTTCCATACACTGAGAATTGACCAGGATGATATGTCTCACAAACTGAAGACAATGCTTACTTTTAACACGTTCTTTTGATACTGTCATCAATTATCTTGATAACTAAAGTGACTTTTGTTTATCTCTCAGCTCAGCCCCAAAATCCCCAATATCATGTTTCCTTAGTTTGGTAGAAAAGATGTGTTAGTACAGACAATACATGCTCCTTCTGATTACAAGATAAAGTTTGCCATATGCGTAAGATTAATTGGGTATTTTGCCAACAACTATTACTTCCAACACCTCTTCTCGATGATTCACACTACATTAAAAAAAACCTGAATTGTTACAGCACTTTTCTTGTGCCCCAAGAGATCTCAAAGCACTTCAGAATCAATGAACTACATGTGAAATGCTGTGATAGTATTAAACACAAAGCTCATTAGTTCTAGGACCAGCTTATATAGAACCACTGAATTTTAATATATCATATTAAACCACCGACGGCAAAGTGACTCATGGTTAGGACTACTGCCTCACAGCACTGGGGACCTGGGTTCGATTCCACCCTCGGGCAGCTGTCTGTGTGGAACTTGCACATTCTCCCCATGTCTGCATGGGCTTCCTCCGGGTGCTCTGGTTTCCTCCCACAATCCAAAAACATACCCATAGTATTCAGGGATGTGTAGATTAGGGGGTTTGGTCTGAGTTGGTGTGGACTTGTTAAGCCAAACAGCCTGTTTCCACACTGTAGGGATTCTATTAAAAAAAGGTATGAAAATACAGGCCACCTCATGTCTGTTCTAGATCTGAGGGTGAGTGACCGGGAAAAAATGGATTAAATAGTAAAAACAAGAATTTGTATCAATCAAAATAGCCTTTTTGAACAATAAAATACTGCTGGATTGTCAGATTGTCATTCTTGATAACCAAGACAGCATTTATGGATAAGTTGAGCGCACTGCACAAGTTTCAGTTACACATCTATAGATGTTAATCCTTTTGGTGCAGATGAAACAGAATTGGTTGGCATTTCTCTGTCAACTCAATGTCAAAGATGTGTATGTCAATTCCCAAGATACCTTACTGCCCTGAATTTACATTTGGCAATTGGGTTAAGCAATCAGATCTTCTTGGACTTCAACAGCGTTTCTAAATAGTGCTCTATCTGGAAGACTGCAGCAGGGAATTCATGGCTTTTCACAGGCAATTCATGAGTTGGTGAAGAGTCACCTTGGTGAGCATATTTGTATAGCCTAACATCCGTCTCAAGTTGCAGGATCATGCAGTGTTACACTTCATGGTGTAGGCTGAGCAACACAGTTTCCAGGTGATGTCTGTTGGAGGTGATGTTGTCACTGGTGTCCATCCTTATCATGTTTCTAACCTCCCATTTAATCCCCTTGAGCCCACATTCTTCCAGAATATCTATGTTTCTTCCAGTTCTAGCCTCTTGTGCATCTCTGATTTCTACAACTCCATCACTGGCAGAAGTGCCTTCTGGTGCCCACACACCAAGTGAGGAATGTGCTTCCCAATGCATTAGTGGTAAATTCAGCTGGTTTAATCAGAGTCATCAGTTTGTATTTAATACATTATATAGATTAAATATGCAAATTATAAAGGAGGCTCAAAAGAATAGAGTTTTTGCCAGAACGATAATCAATTCCAAGTCCTATTTTGTTTCCAGTTCCAATCCATGCTGAATACACAAGATCAATAAATATTAAATTTTTCAACCTGGGGAAATTAATATGTGCCTGGTTTCCCAAGAATTATTCTACTTTTTGATTGAATTTTAAGATTTCAATTTAAGTCTTAAATGAGGTCAGCAGTCGGCAACTGACTACAGAATTGAACTACTGCAATGAGTCTTAGCACCAATCTGTAATAACTGAAGTCTCAATGGCAATTGCAATAATCTTAATTCAACAAACTTGATTGTGCTACTATTTTCAATGGGGTCCACAGCTTCTGACAATTAGCCTTGAAACATATTTAGCAAGGGTCTCTGGGGAACAAGGAAGATGTCCAGCAAATCAGACAATGCTGTGACTACTGATGAATGTCATTTTTGGGGGGCAGGTTTCCATTGTAACAACCGTGCTTGTCATTTCAGCAAATCCAGGTCCATGAACTAAGTGTTACTGGCCACTGTCCGTCAAATCAGATTCAGCTAATTGAGAAACCATTTGAGGAGAATGCATTTGTGAAGGTTTATGTAACCAAGATATGTTACTAGAATCTTCACTGCAATAGCAAATTTTTCACAATTCTCAGTACATTCAAAATTGGTGCTTCTTCCAGTCTCTGCCAAGGACAGCCAGATACTGAAAACACGACAGCAGTGTTAAAGAAAATCCATCCGATTCAGAGTGAAATGGAAGCTTTGAGGAATTACCTGATCTGTAATTGTTTCCATTTCCTTTTGGCACACCAACATAAACAAGCACATTGACTACATCAGCAATGTCGAGGTGAAGATTGGTCGTTCCATATTCCTTAACCGTTGATTGTCCTGTAAAAATGGAATCATTTAGAAATTAGTCTTTTCCAATTAATTAATCATATTATTGTAGACAGTGTACTGACTTTTCATGCTTACCATAAGCACCATATAGTTTTGGCCCCAAATCCGGTCGTACAAAGAAATCTGGTATCCGGGATGCCAAGTTTAGATTTCCTTCTGGATCACAATACTCTGGAAGTGGCAAATTTTTCATAAGGTCATCAAACCTATAAGGAAATAATTTTTAAAATTCTCTAAGTGCTGGAAAAGAGACTGAGTAAAGACTTAACTCAAAATATAGAATATTGATGACAAGCATCACACCAAAAAAGGGTTTACTAACTATACTGCACAGTAACAATAGATTATTTACATAGCTGACGCATAACATTGTGTTACTGGAAGCTGTTATAACAAAATAGAGCACAAAATTCAAAGAATGTCTAATTATATTTATAAAGCAGTGTTTAATGCAGTAATTTCCTTAAAATTTGCTTTATCATGACATGTGGACGTTGCCGATTAGACCGACATTTGTTACTCATCCTTAGTTGCCTTTGAATTGAGCTACGAGACCATTTCAGAGCATAGTTAACACGTGAGTCACATGTAAGCTAGTCTAGGTAAGGATGTCAGATTTCCTTCCCTGAAAGAACATTACAGAACCAGACACAGACACACAGGAGGCTGGAAGAACGCAGGAAGGCAGACAGCATCTGGAGGAAAGGAGAAGTCAACGTTTCGGGTATTACCCTTCTTCAGGATTGGATGTGGGGTTAGGGGGAGCTGCAGATTAAAGAAGGGTAGGGTAGCGAAATGGGGGTGATAGGTGAACATGGGTCGTAGGAATGACCTGGTCGATTGATGGGAGGGATGAGTCCAGTTGGTGATCGGAAGGGAAGGTCAGTAGCTGGAATGGAAGGGAGAAAATAGGGCTGGAAGGAGAGCCGGGCGATGGGTGGGAAGGTTATTTGAAATTGGAGAACTCAATATTGAGTCCTCTGGGCTGTAGGGTGCCCAGACAGACAATAAGGTTTTGTTCTTCAAAACCTGCATTCTGAGTCACTGCGACACTAGACGTGGTTGAGGACGGACATGTTGGAGGGGGAGTGGTGCTGGTGGTTTTGGGGAGGGGGGGGCATTGAAATGGGCAATGATTGGGCGGTCAGGCTGGTTATTTCAGACCACGTGAACTTGCTCGGCAAAACAGTCATCTCGTCTATGTTTGGTCTCACCGACGTAGAGAAGACCACTTCAAAAGCCCCAGATGCAATGCATTTATGATGTTTGGGGGAGGCGGGTGGTTAAAAGCTGTGGAATGGGGAATGAAGGAGGCACAGTGGAGGGCTGTCTGGACAGAGAGGGGAAACAGCGTTGTTTGAAAAAGGTGGACATCTGAGATGCTTGGGAGTGGACTATTTGTTCATCATAGCAGATGCGACAGAGATGGAGGAATTATGAAAACAGGATGGAGTTTCTGCAGGCTACAGCGTGGGAGGTGGTGTAGTCTAGGTGGCTATGGGAGTCTGTGGGTTTATAGAAATGTCCATTTGTAAACTGACGCCAGAAATGGAAAATGGAGAGATCAGAAATGGGATGGAGGTGTCTGAGATAGACCAAGGTGAATTTGAGGGGAGGGTGGAAGTTGTTAGTGAAGTCGATGAACTGCTTCAGTTCAGCCTGGGTGCAGGATGTAGCACTGACGCAGTCATCAATGTTACAGTGGAAGAGTTGGGGAACAGTACCTGTGTACGTATTGAAGAGGGGCTATCTGACATAACTGACAAACAGAACATGCTAGGTAGATGTGTCTTATGGCCAGTCAATATTAGCTATGTCAACATTACTCGTGGAGCAATTAAAATTACTATTGTTGAAGAGGCTGGGTTTGTCACAATCAGACATATTACTTGAAACATGGGAAACTTTGGGATATGGTCGATAGAACAACAAGATGGACAAATGATTTCTTCCCATACGTTCCTACCTGCTTAACTAGGAAAAGTCAAGGCTGTGGTCAACTTTGCACAACATGCCACGTGCAGGGTATGGGATTCTCTTTTCCCAGAACCGGAGTTCCTGATTTTACCTATGACATATGTAACACATCTCCCAGAAGGGAATAAAGTGACAATGACATATCGTCTGATGCCTTTCACAACTATCTAAAGTTACAAGTACAGTTACAGATTACCACTGACCTAAAATTCACTTGGAATGGCACAAGTTGCAGACAATAAAAAGTCAGAAGAAATAAAGTGTGCCAATGCGATTAGGCATTAAGCTGTCAGTCAAAAGTCCAAATGCATTTTCAGCTGTAGCTTTTACCTGGAAGGCATCATAGTTCTGAAATCGTCACCAGAAGGCCAATCCTTCATCTTCAGTAACATAGACTCCCCATTCTTACATTTGGTTCGTTCTGACAAAGAATAAAGACTTCAGTTATTTCAGAGAAAACATAAATGTACTAAACTTGCAGAGCACAGACTTTTGGTTCTTTTCACAAACTATTTTCAAAAGAAAATTTCTTTTGTAAAATCCAAAATGTTTAATTTACAATTGCCTTTAGAAGACAAAGTATATTTGAACACATGAGAAAGCAAAAATAAACTTTGTCAATTAAATCAAGAATTCAAACATTAATTTTGTTTAATTATTGGCTATTGTCACAACAGGCCTGAATTGCTCACTGATACCACACTTACTGGTTAAGTCTTCAAAGCCATCCCAGAAGTCTTGAATTCTTGTGCTAGAGATTATACTGCCATCTTTGCAGTTAACCAGGTCAACCTTCTGATCTCCAAATTCTTCACAAAAGCTTTCAGGTTTCCAAAAATTGGAATTTAGGTTTTTGTGTACACCAGACACAAGAACAGGCTGAAAAATAAAGTTTTTGAAAAGATAAAGAGAATTCAGAAGACAGATTTTAAAGAGAACATCTTTAAGAACAATTTTGGTGTAATTTCTATTCAATTAATTTCGAAACATATTCCCATCAGATTCTTATTGCCAAATGAATAAGATCATGTCAATCTTTGAATATCTGCTAATTTTGAAACACTAGGGAACAATGTCTAAATTTTCAATTATTCATACATTTATTGATATTGTAATAACATTATTTTGTGGAGTTTTAATATTAATGTATCCAGTATCAAAAGTCACAACCCTAATCCCATTCATAATGCTTTAATAATTACATCTACTTTGACTTCCTAAATCTCATTCTGTACCTGGTTGCGTCTCCAGCATTCCCTGAATATCTTCCAATTGCTAGGATTTTTAGGGTCTTGGAGCCAGAGTAAAAATCCATCACAAAGCCAAGAATGTGGTATTTCAGGATGACTTTTACTGATTGTTTCGGTGTTGAGGATTTTAGCTTCTTGTGAATTCAGCTTTGTTTCTTCTTTCCCACTTAATTTCACTGATTTACTTGCTGGAATCTTATTTTCCACTACCGATGCAATTATGTCATCCAAGAGGTTCGGCATGCTTCTAGCTCCTCCGCCAGACTATAAGGATAAATACAAAGACAGAATTGTCACAGATGCAAGTATATGCAAATAAACCATGACTACACTCTATTAATAAAGTAAGCTACAGTACTGAATTCAAAAGATAATTTTAATGATTATAATCCACTTCTAGGAATCAAGAATTAAACATACATGATTTGATTGCTTATTGCTGCACCTATAAGGATTGGTCAAAAAAAAACATTTAAAGACAGCATATCTTGTGGCTAAGCCACAAAAGAGACGTAACTAAAATATACAATTTTGACTCTAAATTACCCCTCTAACGTGGGAGAGTTGAATGTAAAGCTAGTGGCTGACAACAAATATTACGGCCACTTTTTTGATTCACATTCAGCTGTGTCCATTTCTGTAAGTGCATTATACAGGATATATAGCACAGAAACAGAACAGCTGCCCAACAAGTTCAGGCCAACAGTAATGCTTTGCTTAAGGATCTTCCCATTTTATCTAAATCTATGATAACCCTTTATTCCCTTCTTCTTATATGCCTGACCAGCTTCCCACTAAATACATCTGCACTATTTACTCCGATCACTCCCAATGGTTGACAGCTCCATACTCTCACCACACACTAGTGAAGCAATTTGTTCTCCATCTGCTATTGAAAGTTTTGCTGTTTTACATTGATGGTGTTTCAATGGCACCAATAGACTGCCAATTTCCAACTTCCATTATCCACGAATTTTAAGACCTAGGATCTTTCATGGGTTAAAATGGTTCTAAAGAAAGAGAGAAAACTGACCTAAGATGACCTCAGGAATTGTCTGACCAAGTTGAGCCAAGCTCATGAAACTTTCAACAAACAAAACCAAGTCTGAATCAAAACCACCATATCAACAAAACGAAAATGACTGGAACTAGTCATCCAAATCTGCATCTGTTTGATTAACACCTTTTCACATAGTGGAATAAAAGATTCACCTGCAGATTGTGCAACGTGAAAAAAACAAAAGCCAGACATGGGAATACTCAATTTAACTGTATTTCATGCAACAGCTTTTAGGCAGAGGGGTCAGAGAAAACTGAATTTCTAATAGCATAAGTGGAAGATCCTCTCTCTTGGTTTTCATTCTTTTAGCCTGTCAGAAGGAAACAGCTAGAGCAGTTGGTACAATCATCCATTAACCAAGATCTTAATTTTCACCATTGCTGAGGATACAAGATAGGAATCACACAACTGTGATCTTAGGTTTAAACCACAAGGATCCTTAAGGCCTTTCTAAACTGCATATTTTTAACCTACATTTTTGGTACTAGATGCTTTCCTCATTTTATCATTATTTTTCTCAGGATATTTAAGCTTCATTTCCTTTAATTCAAGAATCATAGAGTCATACAACAGGTCCTTCAGCCCAACTCATACATGTCAACCAGGTTTCCTTAACTGAATTAGTCCTACTGGCCTGTATTTTTGCCCATATTCCTCTAAGGCTTTCCTATCTACGGGTCTGTTCAAATGTCTTTTAAATGTTGTAACTTTACCTGCCTCTACCACTTCCTCTGGCGGCTCATTCTATACAAGTACCTCCCCACTGCGTGAAAACCCTTGTAAGTGGCTTCTTCATTTTTTTAAACTAGTAAAATGTGTGTTGATTGACGTGTAACGTAACGATTGTTTAAAAAAAATGAAAATCTTTGTTGCAGCCAATGAAGTTACAAATAAGGGGGCTGATTCACCAAGCAGCCTCATCACCTGACTGGAATTGAAGTGTGGAAAAATAAATTGTTCTTTCAAAAGGTAAACTACAAAAAGGTTAACTTGAGTCTGTAATACAGAAGTGCCAAAATGTCCATAACTGACGCTTTCATAGACTGTAGGAGGAGGTAACTTACAAAAAAATTAAAGGCGTAATTCTTGGAAAAAATACAAGACTTAGCAGCTAGGCACTTGGAGAGTTCTCCCCAAAATTTAGAAAAGCAGAAATTGCAAAATGGTTGGCAAAACACCTACAGGTGGAAATTGAACATACTGAGACAAATCTGTTCAAACTGAAACAGCTAAAATCAGAACTTGAATTTCAGCAGCACAAAAGAGCAAAGGGAATTTCTGGACTGAGGAAGGAGACAGTCAAGAAAGAAAATGAGTAAGGGATTCCAGGGCCTACTGAGACAGCTTAAGCTGAGAAAGGAGAATCCCAATAAAGAGAGCACCACAAATAGTCATTGATAGTAAAGAACTAAATATCGCTGAAAATGATACATCCCATCATCTTTTCATTGCACTCATCAGAACAATACACAGGAATGCCATTTTAACCAATATGTACACTGAATGAAGTGCTGTGTTATGTTTGCCACCAAGCTAAAAAGTCATTCTATCATTCAAACAATTAACGTGGTATATGAAGTTCACTGTGATACAATGCCATGTGTGTGGGCTGTACTGCCAGATCATATCAATAGCATATCCTTCGGTTCTTCACAACACTTAATGAGTTCACACTCAGAATCCAGTGTAACTGCCCAATATCCAATGTGGTTCAGCAACTAGAAAACATTTGCTGGATAATCCCAAGAATGTAATCAAATTAAGCTGACAACCAATTGAGACTGTCTGTCAGACTTGTATTGTGACATACTTGCATGTATGAGAAGCTACATATATAAAAACAGAAATAACATGCACGTTCACTGCACCTATTCAACTCAACAAAATAGGCAGTAGTCATTCACTGGTTCATTTCTCAGGTCAATGCCTCAACCGATTTGAATCAAGCAGATTTAAAGTCTGATGTCATTTACTAGTGCATTCTACATGGCAACAGTCTACTAATTCAGGGTCTATTTGCTTATCAAGTAGCAATCTCCTCTTATCTAGTATGAACATTGTCACCCCTTTACATCCAGTATAAAATATTCTTACTTGAATATAATAGACATACAGCATGGAAACAGATCCTTCAGTCTAAAGCATCCAAGCTGACCAGGTTTCACAAACTAAACTAGTCTCCTTTGCCTGTATTTGGCCCATGTCCCTCTAAACATTTCCTATTCATGTACCTGTCAAAATGTCTTTTAAATGTTCTAACTGTACCTGTATCTATGACTTCTTCTGGCATTGCATTCCATATGAACCATCCTGTGTGTGAAAAAGTTGCCTCTCAAATCCCTTTTAAATCTTAACCCACCTACCTTAAAATTAAATATATTTGTGCTCCTGAGATGCTGCTTGGCCTGCTGTGTTCATCCAGCCTCTCATTTTATTATCTTGGAATTCTCCAGCATCTGCAGTTCCCATTATCTCTCTACCTTAAAATTATCTCCTCTAGTTTTGAATTCCCCTATCCTATGGAAAGGAACTCTGCTAATTAACCTTATTTATGCCTCTCAATGATTTTATAAACTTATGTAAGGTTACTCCTCGACCCCTTATGCTCCAGGAAAATAAGTTACAGCCGATCCAGCCACAAAACCTTAAATATAGCGTAGATAGCAAAGTTTGGAGCTAGATGAACACAACAGGCCAAGCAGCATCTCAGGTGCACAAAAGCTGACGTTTCGGGCCTAGACCCTTCATCAGAGTGGGGGATGGGGAGAGGGGTGCTGAAATAAATAGGGAGAGAGAGGGAGGCAGACCGAAGATGGAGAGAAAAGAAGATAGGTGGAGAGGAGAGTATAGGTGGGGAGGTAGGGAGGGGATAGGCCAGTCCAGGGAGGATGGACAGGTCAAGGAGGTGGGATGAGATTAGTAGGTAGGAAATGGAGATGCGGCTTGAGGTGGGGGGGGGGGGGTGGAAATAGGTGAGAGGAAGAACAGGTTAGGGAGGCAGGGGCAAGCTGGGCTGGTTTTGGGATGCAGTGGGGGAAGGGGAGATTTTGATGCCTGTGAAATCCACATTGATACCATTGGGCTGCAGGGTTCCCAAGCGGAATATGAGTTGCTGTTCCTGCAACCTTCGGGTGGCATCATTGTGGCACTGCAGGAGGCCCATGATGGACATGTCATCTAAGGAATGGGAGGGGGAGTTAAAATGGTTCGCGACTGGGACATGCAGTTGTTTATTGCGAACCGAGCAGAGGTGTTCTGCAAAGCAGTTTTATTGGGCCTCCTGCAGTGCCACAATGACGCCACCCGAAGGTTGCAGGAACAGCAACTCATATTCCGCCCGGGAACCCTGCAGCCCAATGGTATCAATGTGGATTTCACAAGCTTCAAAATCTCCCCTTCCCCCACTGCATCCCAAAACCAGCCCAATTCGTCCCCTGCCCCCACTGCATCCCAAAACCAGCTCAGCTTGTCCCCGCCTCCCTAACCTGTTCTTTCTCTCACTGATCCCCTGCTCCCACCTCAAGCCACACCTCCATTTCCTACCTACTAACCTCATCCCGCCTCCTTGACCTGTCCGTCCTCCCTGGACTGACCTATTCCCTCCCTACCTCCCCACCTATACTCTCCTCTCCTCCTATCTTCTTTTCTCTCCATCTTCGGTCCGCCTCCCCCTCTCTCCCTATTTATTTCAGCACCCTCACTCCATCCCCCTCTCTGATGAAGGGTGTAGGCCCGAAACATCAGCTTTTATGCTCCTGAGATGCTGCTTGGCCTGCTGTGTTCATCCAGCTCCAAACTTTGCTATCTTGGATTCTCCAGCATCTGCAGTTCCCATTAACTCAAATATAGTGTATTTTTGTTGTAAATGGGAAGACTGGTCTGGTGAGGGAGCCATACCTAAAACAGACTTGAGAACTGGTTAGTACTGCTGCTCCACAGTGCCAGGGACCCAAGTTCTATTCTGGCCTTGGATGACTAGTGTGGAGTTTGCACATTCTCCCTGAGAGTGTGTGGGTTTCTATCAGGTGCTGCAGTTTCCTTCCACAGTCCAAAGACGAGTAGGTTGGGTGGATTGGCCGTGCCAAATTGCCCAGTATCCAGGCATGTGCAGGCTAGGTGGATTAGTTGTGGTATATATGGACTTGTGGGGGTAAGATGGACAGTTGGGATGCTTCTTTGGAAGGTTGGTGCTGACTCAATGGGCTGGATGGCCTCTTTCTCCACTGTAGGGATCCTAAGTAATATACAAGCACACCTACTTAAATCTTTGGTTTCAAAAGAAAAAGGTGGTTTCCAATATTGCTTTTGAGCTGTTAGCAAGGCAGCCACCTTGGCCATTTCAACAATACAAAGCAGCTAGATAGAGAAAGCTCATGAAGTTTATTCCTTCCTGTTCAAGGAGAATACAACTGACTGACACATACACCCTGAGTGCCAGAGGCATGCCAGCAGACATCCCAATTAGACAAACTTGGAACTTAGACAGACTTCTGACCAGTGGGTTTGGCATTTCAAGTTGAAGACACCTACAAAAACCCTTGAGGTAATTCTCCTTGAAGAATTCAGATATTCAATATATATTTTTGAGTCCAGACGTGAATAGGGAATAAAGTGTAGCGGGGCCCAGATAGGCAGGCTTTCTGGTTGTCAACTCAGTTAGCACACATACACAGGTAGTCTGGGAAAAAACCAGAGAGGGGCAAGAGAGATGTTAAAAACTCTTGAGACAAGATGCTTGATAAGGGAAGCCACATAGAGAAAGAATAACTGTCCCTGGCTGTTAGAAAGAGAAATCTAGGTGTGAATTAGGTAGAAAACCACCATAAATGCTAACACAGTGAAAGCCAGGGCACGTAAAGTAAAACTAATGGTTCCAGAGACTCAGGCTGCAAGACCAGTGTCTGTAGTATTGACGCATCTGCTAAGGCAAGACTATTGACCAGAAAACAATCAAGAGTTTTTGTCCAAAGGCACTGCGACCAAAAACTGTTTTAAACAGCCAGAGAAAGAAATTTGCACTCTCCAAGATATTGGATGTTCACACATCTTGCTAGAGGGGGAATCAAAAGAATTTCCACCCAGAATTGAGTAAAATTTCAATGTATTGATAAGTGCTCCTTCGTTAGGGTCTATTTAAAGAGGGAACGTGTTACAAGCCAGTTTACAGTAGGTGCGGTCCCAAACATGCAAATGCTGGAGATAAATAATTTGTTCAGTAACAACTTGGTCAAAAGCAAGATATCTCCAAAGAGAAAAGGTCAGTCCAGATGGGCTGGACGGCAGGAGGAAACCATCTGTAAGCAGCAGAAAGACCAAAACTGAAAAACATTCAGAAGCCTTACACCAGGCAGTAAAACCCATGAGGTTTGAGGTCGTTCAAGGCAGGTCACTTGATTAACCAGGACTGAAGTCCAGCCAGATGTGTCAGAGAGCATCAGCAAAAAAAAAACAGGAAGAGTTAGGTCAGCAGCCATAAAAGGCAAAAGAAGGGCAAGGAATGTGACAAAAGTTGATGTGCCAGTGCCAGAGATCTAACAGTTAACTGTTACCTTCATAGAAAACTTACAACAAGACCAGAAGGGCTCTCTGACAGGTCAGGGGAAACCGACAGTGAAGTCACACTTGTGCAAGAGCCACAGACAGAACAGAAGCTGGGCATCCAATATGCAGCAGTAGCGTTTCAGGGAAAGTGGATCTAGTTGTGGAAAAACCTATTCCAGAACGAAGAGAAAATGCAATGGATTGCATCCCACAACAGACATCACTAGTGGAGACCACTGGGGTTTACCAATGTGGTAAAACAGAATGCTCACTGAGAATTCGCTTTTATCCTTCTATCTTCACTGATTGATGTCTTGAATTTCATCAAACAACCATGGATTCAGAATTTAACCTAACAACTCAGGGACTCTAAGAACTCCTTAAACTGCACATTCTTGGCCCTCTTTTTTGTTTAAGACTTTCTCCCCTTTTTAAACTTTACACATGTTTCACGTCACATCATATTACTTTTCTCAGAATTTGTAAGGAAGAAAAAAACCTCTATTTCACTCAAGACTACCCTATAATTGGATTCTTCACTCTGAGCTAATGAACTATGTTTTACAGGTATTTCTGCTATTACGCATTACGTTAACGCAAATTGACTGTAACACAATTGATGAAATAGTGAACACTGTTTGGGTAATGCAAATTTTCTGCTGTACAGGTATAGCAATTTCTCTATAATTCGATTTGCTATGGTAAGATTCTCTATAATGCAAGGTCGCGCAAGAATGCAACTACGATGTTATAGCAGAAATACGTGTATTTGAAATGCAATATAGCTGCCTGCTTAATGAATTGAAAATATTTATTGTGGCCAATTAGGTGGGTCAAAAGAGTGAAAGTGAATCCACAAACCCATCCAAGCTGATACTATTCTTTAGTTATCTTCTCTTCACCGATGAAACAGGCTTTCCATATTCACTTTATCAAGACTATTCTATTTTAAAGACTGTTAGGGAATTTCTTGACCCTCATGGGTTGTTTGCCAACAATGTTTCCCATTTCAATTCACAAAATTCTATTCTGCGTCTTCCTCACAATCCACTCAACCAATCCACTAACTTGGCTTTTGTTACGTTTACACCTTTCTTTAATATCATTTTAAAGAATATTATTGCCTGTACGTTCTCTTTCTTCTCTTATCTCCTCTGGTTTATTGAGCATTACAAGATCCCATAACGAATCTTCACTTGTTCAGCTTTTAACATATTGAGTTGTAAAGGAGAATCTGTACATCTTGTAGGATCTAGATTTCATTAACTCCTTTAGTTACCTATCAAGTTCAACTAATATAACAGGGTATTTTTTATATTCATGCCATAATCTCTCTACCTATTCTTCCTTCATTCTTGTTCTAATTTTCAGGTGGTCTGCAGACTACACCCATTGGTGTAATTGATCCTGCATTACCTTTTATCTTTGTAATGTTCTAAGATGAGACACTTGCATACCTCTATGTATGAGCAAGGAGGAGGAGGCTATTAACACCCTTGAGCTTGTTCCAACATTCTATAAGAGCTGGGCATGACTATGAGCAAGGCAGAAAAAGAAATCTAGGAGACAGTACTGCAAGAGCCTCAGTGCTTCAGCTTTATCTAACAGTTTTGAGAGTCTTGCTCTCCTCTTGCTGTGGGGACCAGATTAGGGGCTGTAAGGAAGCTGAGCAAACTGACTATCAGCAGTACAGCACAGAGAGCCATTCAGGAGTGGGGGAGGAAACAGAAATGTAGTTGTAATCAGGGATCGTATAGTCAAGTGAGTAGACACTGTTTTGTGGCCAGAAGCTAGAGTCCTGAAGGCTATGTTGCAGCCGGGGGAGAGGAAAGATCCAGTCGTTATGGTCCACATAGGTACCAATGATGCAGGTAGATTGAAGGAAGAGGTTCTACTGAGGGAATATGAGCAGTTAGGGGCTAAATTGAAAAGCAGAACCAAAAAGATCAGTCATCTCTGGATTACTACCTGAGCCGCAGGATCAACAACATTAAAAATGGTAAATTCATGGCTCAAAAGATAGGTAGGAAAAATAGGCTTGAATTCACGGGACATTCGCACCAGTACTTAGAAAACAGGGAGGTGTTCCAATGGGATGGGCTCCATCTGAATCACGTTAGTGAAATTAAGTCTATTGATATGGGTTTAAGGTAAATAGTGAAGGAGTGAGTTCAGTTGCACAGAAAACCAGAAAATGAAAGGAAGGGCAGAATGTGTGACTGTCATAATGCACCAAGGAAATATAAAACTATAAAAAAAGTGTGACAATAGAACAAACTTAACGGGATGAAGCATTTCAAGTAAGGCAGGAGAACTGACTGTGCTAATTGAAATAAATAAATATGATCTCATGGCCATAACAGAAGCATGGTTACAAGGAGATAAAAAATGGGAATTTAATATGGAGGAATATTTGTCCTTTCAGAAAGGTGATGGCACTGAAGAGATGATCTAGGCTCGGATGAAATATGTCAATTCTGACAGAGGGAAAATACAGCAATGGAACGAAGACATTGGTACAAGCAGTGTTCAGACCCCCAAATGTAGCCCTCTGTTGGAAAAGTTATAAATCAACAAATAATAGGAGCATATAAAATGGACAGAGCAATAATCGTAAGTGACTTTAATTGACTTGTTGATTCAGTTAATAAACTGGAAAGGAGAACTACGACCACAAATTAATAGAATGCATTAGAGATCATTTCCTAGATCAACAGGTCTTAGAGCCAACAAGGGAACAGGTTATCTCAAATCTAGTAGTCGGTAATGAAGCAGGTTTAATAAATGACCTCAGAGTAAAAGATCCCCCAAAAGATCGTTATCAATAGCATAAGAGAATTTAATACTTATTTGAGAGGTAGAGAAACTTGGCCCAGAAACATCTGTGTTTAACTTAAATATGGGGAATTAAATGAAATGATGAAAGAGTTAGTTATATTGAACTGGTCGGATAGATTAGCAGGAATGACAGTAAGCATGCAGTGGCAGACATTCAAGGAGGTAATCTGTGACTGTCAGTAAGAAGAAATTTTCTAAGAGAGGGATAAACCCAACCAAGGAATTTAAGGAGAGTATTAAATTGAAAAAGAAACACGTTAAGGAGGCAAAAGTCAATAAAGGCCCTGAAGCCTTGTATAAATTCAGATTCCAGTAAAGGAGGACTAAAAGATAATAAAGAATGTGAAAATAAACTATGAGGGCAAACTAACGAGGAGTACAAAAATTGACAATAAGACCTTCTTTAAATATATAAAAAGGAAGAATGGTCAAAGTGAACATAGGCCTCATAGCAAATAAATGAACTGGGGAGACAGTTATCGGGAACATGGTGGAGAAGTTACACAAATATTCTGCACCAGTCTTTATGGTGAAAGACACTGCAAACATACCATTAATACTGAAGAATATGGGGGAGGAATTAAGTCCACACTAGAGAAGCAGTATTTGACAAATCAATGAGGCTAAAGACGTTAATTCTCCAGGCCTTGATGGCTTCCATTCTAGGATCTCAAAAGAGGTTGCCTCAGAGAAAGTGGCTGTAGTTTTCCAAAAATCCTTGGATTCTGGAGAAGTACCGAAGAACTGGAAAACTGCTGTGCTACATCCATATTCAAAAAATGGAGGGAGGCAAAAAGCAGGTAACTATAGACCTCAACTATTAGCCTATCTTGTTGGTAGGTAACTAGTAGCCTAAGAGATAACAAGAACTGCCAGTGCTGGAGTGAGAGGTAACACAGCATGGAGCTGGAGGAACACAGCAGGACAGGCAGCAGAGGAGCAGGGAAGTTGATGTTTCGGTCAGGACCCATCTTCAGAAATGGGAAGGGGGAAGGGAGCTCAGAAATAAAGAGCGAGGAGGGGTGGGGCTGGGGAAGGTAGATGGTATAGTGTTGGATGAGTACACGTAGGAAGTGGTGGGGATTGGTCAGCGAAGTAGGAGGGGAGGATAGGTGGGTGAGAAGATGGACAGATTGTGTCAGGTCAAGGAAACAGGGATAGGAGGGAGGGTTTGACATAGGATGAGGCTGGGGTTGGGGAGATTCTAAAACAGGTGAAATCTATGTTTAGGCTGTTGGGCTATAGCCTCTCAAGGCAGAATATGAAGTGCTGCTCCTCCAGTTTGCAGGTGGTGCTGTTGTGAGACTGGAGGCAGCCCAGGATGGATATGTCACTGAGGGAGTGGAGGTGGGGGGGATTGAAATGATTCGTGACTGGAAGGTGTTGTCGTTTGTCACAGACAGAGCATTGATGGTCTACAAAACAGTCTCTGAGTCTCCGCTTGACTACATCAGGAGCAGCGGATGCAGGTGCATTTCTGTGCGGTGTGTGTGTGTGTTTGTGTGTGTTTGTGTGTGGGGGGGGGGGGGGGCAGTGTGTGTGTGAGTGAGAGAGAGGGGGCAGTGGTCGTGGTTGTAGGGAAAGGTGCCGAGGTGGTGGAGTTGGTGGGGAGTGGATGAGGGAGTCGTAGACAGCACGGTCCCTACAAAAGGCAGATGGGGTAGGGAGGGAAATATGTTTTTGGTTGTGGGATTGGATTGTAGGTGGCAGAAATTGCAGAGAATGATATGATGGATGGTTGGTGACATGATATGTGAGGACAAGGGGGAATTCTGCCTTTATTTTTGTTGGGTGGTGGGGATGTGAGGGCAGAAGTGCAGGAAACACGAGAGATGCGGTTCAGGGCATTTTCAATCACAGGGGGTGGTGTGTGGAGTTACAATCCTTGAAATTGGAAGGCATCTGGATGTGCAGGAGTGGAATGCCCCATCTTGGGAGAAGATGCATGAAGGATAAATAAAAAGAAAGTGGCCTTGAAGCTTACATTGTAACACCATTAACGTCCTCTACATCAGTGAAACCAATCATAGACTCAGAGGCAGTTTTGTAGAACATCTGCGGTCTGAATGTGACAAATGACAACACATTCTTGTCACCAATCATTTTAAATCCACCTCCTCTCCCTTGTGACTTGTCCATCCAGGGCCTCCTCCAGCGTCACAATGGCACCATCGGCAAACTGGAAGAGCAATACCTCATATTCTGCCTTGGGAGCCTACAGCCCAATGGCCTAGACATGGAATTCAACAGTTTTAAAATCTCCCCACCGCCAGCCTCATCCCATGACCAACTCTCCCTCTCATCCCCATCTCCTTGACCTGACACAACCTGTCCACCTTCTCTCCCACCTATCCACCTCACTAACCAAGCCCCACCACTCCCTATCAGCACTCACCTATCACCTTCCCACCTATCTTCCCCAGCCCCACCCCTCCTCTCTCGCTCTGTTTGAGCTCCCTTCCACCTCCTCATTTCTCAAGAAGTGTCCTGACACGAAATGTCAATTTTCCTGCTCTTATTATTATCTTAACACCTATTGTTGGAGAAGTACTGGAATCAATTATGAAGGAAATTATAGCAGAACACTTGAAATTCATAATCTATCAAGCAGGCTCAACTTGGCTTTATCAAAGGGAAATTGTAGTCTGGCTAATTTATTTGAGTTTTTCGAGGAAGTATCAACCAAAGTGGATACAGGGAAACTAGATGTGTGCATATGGACTTTCAGAATTTGTCTGACAAGACACCTCACAAACAGTTAAGTTATAAGAGGCCACAGAGCTGGAGATAGCATATTGACATGGATAGGAAATTTGCTCATCAGAAGGAAACAGCAAGTGGTGCTGACAGGTTCTTTTTCACATTGGCAAGTTGTAACCAAAGGGATCAGTGCTGTGATTGTGACTGTTTCCACATTTATT
The DNA here is from genome assembly GCF_030684315.1 of Stegostoma tigrinum. NCBI lineage: Eukaryota > Metazoa > Chordata > Chondrichthyes > Orectolobiformes > Stegostomatidae > Stegostoma > Stegostoma tigrinum. The sequence continues at coordinate 52,850,236 of NC_081373.1, forward strand.
AATGGCTTGGCAAAAGGAAGCAAATGTACTACAGAAAAACAAACTCATGAACCACTGCATTATAAAGTTCAATACTTACATGCGTTCCTGCAGAAAAGACTGGGGCAAAGGCAATGCCAGCATCAGTGGAGCCTAACTGCAATTTTCCAGCTGTTGAGGTAAGCAAATCTCGTAGAGTCGAGCCATGTTCATTACTGACACACACTGCTGTAGTCTTGCAATCTTCTGTTTTATCAATCTGGCTTAGTTTAATCTTTACTGCCTTGGACACAGGTAACTCTTTGGTTTCTACAAACAAACCAAAAAGGAAAAAAAAGATAATACCAGAACAAGGAAACAGATTCAAATAACTTCATGTGTAGAATTATTAAAACAAACCGACAGTCATAATTAAACTTCACTGATAATGTGCATTTGATTTTGCAGATTTATAGACAATTAGTTTTCCTGCTGGACAGCCTATCCCATTTTATACTAATGTAAGATTATCAGCTAAAATAGAACATCTCTTAAAAAGTGGTTAGAGACAGCAAATATTCATGCAGTAAACAGCAAGCCCTGAACTGTGTAGCCACTACCAGAAATCAGACAGATAAGGAAAACTGAGGTGTGGCATCACAGGAAGCAGGTCAGTGATGGCCTGGTGAGCATTTCCTATTTATCTAAACAAATGGCTTTTAGTCGACTAAGAACATTTTAGAAACTATAAGAATACAATTACTGGCAAGACTAGAAACATGAATTTACTTATTTTCCTGATTACATGTTACGAATTAACTGTAGTACTCATGGTGATACACAGCAGGATGTAGGTATTTATGGACCTAAGTGAGGTCCAAGGCAAACACATTTGTAGTGAGTGAGTGCGGCTTCAGGACTTTCGGGCCAGTCACTAAGCTAGAAGCCGAACGTCTGACTGTTACACAGAGAGGGGAAGGGTACTTTGGGATATTTAGTTCCCTGGTGGTCACTTCCTTTAGGTTTGTTTTTATTTTGATTTGCTTCATGATCAGGGACACAAGTGAATGCAAATACAAGGATCAAGAAGGTATAAGTGAATGAGCCTCAACTATGGCATTTACCCATTGTCTGAGGTCCCTGCAGTCAGTATGGATGAAATTGGGGGCTGCAGGATGAATGATCAAGATTCCAAGGGACTAGATGACTTCTTTTTTGGTTTTTTTTTGGGGGGGGGGCTTAAGAATATATTGGTAGAAGGACGCAATGTAGTTAGAGTAATAGATACCGTTCTAACAGCTGAGAGCAAGAATCCAGAAGATGTGTAATATGCCTGCTGCCTTTTGCTCTGGGGTTAGAAAGGACCTTGCAGTATGAAGGGAAGGATCCAGTTGTTATGGGCCTCATAGGTACCAATGACGTTGATAGAACTGTGAAAGAAGGTTCTACTGGGACTGTGTGCAGCTGAAGGCTAAATTAAAAACCAAAACCACGGAAGTTAACTTCTGGGTTATTAGTGGAGACACGAGCAAAATAAACATAAGATAAATAAGATTTGGCAGTAAATGCACGTGGGAAAAATGAATTTGGACTCATGGGGCAGTGGCACCAGCACTGGGGAAAGCAAGAGCCGCATCGTTAGGATGGTCTTCTCCTGAATCATGCTGAAACCAGTGTAATGGTAACTCATATAACTAGGACAGTAGAGGTGGTGTTAAAATAAATAGTGGGAGAAAGGAATCAAGTGAGGGAAGATGTAATGAATTGAAAAGAGAGGAAAAGGCAAGTGTGCAAGGTAGCAATAAGAGAACTGAATTAGAGCATGTCAATGCACAAAGCTAGAGAGTACAAAATTTGCAAAAAGACAGAACTGAACTCTGTGTCTAATATGCGTAACAATTAAATAACAATGTGCATTTGTAATAAAATGGATAAACTGATGGCTCAAATAGGTAATATGTATGATCTGATAGCTGTAACATGGCGACAAGATTTAAAAATAAAGCTGGCACCCTTAATATTGATGGGTGTATGACATTTCAGAAGGGCAGAAAGCTAGGAAAATGCAGAGAGATAGCTCTCAATTATGACGATATTACTGCAATAGAGTGAAATGCTGTTTTTTTTTAAATCAAGATGTAAAATTGGTTTGGGTAGAGGTAAGAAAGGGTAAAGCTAAGTCACTTGTGGAATTATTGTGTAGACTCTCAAACACTAAATGTGCTATAGAATGGAGCAAACAGGAAGAAATAATGGGGGATAGTATGTAAGGTACAGTGATAATCCTGGGTGATTGCAGTCTACCTAAGCAATGGATGAATCAGATTTACAAATGTAGTCTTGAAACTATGTTAATAGCATTTTCCAGACAGTGTTTTACCGCAGTATATTTTACAGCCAACCAGAAAGCAGACTCTTCCAGCTCTGGTAATGTGCAATGAGACATAATTAATTAATTAATGGCCTCTTAGTACAGGCAGTGAGCATAAGATGACTGAATTTCACATCCAATTTGAGATTGTCAGAACATTGGATAGAAAAAAACAGTAAAGAACAAATAAACAAAGAGAAATGATCGTAAAAGCTAAAGTTAGGTAGAACTGTGAAAATGGATACTAAGAGATAACAAGGCATAGAGCTGGATGAACACAGCAGGTCCAGCAGCACAGGAGGAGAGCTGACGTTTCGGGTCTGGACCTGAAACATCAGCTTTCCTGTTCTTCTGATGCTGCTTGGCCTGCTGTGTTCATCCAGCTCTACAACTTGTTATCTCAGATTCTCCAGCATCGACAGTTCCTACTATCTCTGTAACAAAATGGATAATAAATCTTCTATTGGTAATTAAAAAGGAGAAGAGTTCTGGATGTGAGTTTGCTCGCTGAGCTGGAAGTCACCATTCTAGGTAACATCATCAGTGAGCCTCCGACAAAGCACTGGTGTTATGTCCCGCTTTCTATTTATCTGGTTAGGTTTCCTTGGGTTGGTGATGCCATTTCCCGCGTTGGTGATGTCATTTCCTGTTCTTTTTCTCAGGGGATGGTGGATTGGCTCCAAATCAACGTGTTTGTTGATGGAGTTCCGGTTGGAATGCCATGCTTCTAGGAATTCTCGTGCGTGTCTCCGTTTGGTTTGTCCTAGGATGGATGTATTGTCCCAATCAAAGTGGTGTCCTTCCTCATCTGTACGTAAGGATACGAGTGATAGTGGGTCATGTCGTTTTGTGGCTAGTTGATGTTCATGTATTCTGGTGGCTTCAGAAAGCTCGCCACCAGGATACATGAACATCAACTCGCCACAAAACGACATGACCCACTATCACTCGTATCCTTACATACAGATAAGGAAGGACACCACTGTGATTGGGACAATACATCCATCCTAGGACAAGCCAAACAGAGACACGCACAAGAATTCCTAGAAGCATGGCATTCCAACCGGAACTCCATCAACAAACACATTGATTTGGAGCCAATCCACCATCCCCTGAGAAAAAGAACAGGAAATGACATCACCAACGCGGGAAATGACATCACCAACCCAAGGAAACCTAACCAGATAAATAGAAAGTGGGACATAACACCAGCGCTTCGTCGGAGGCTCACTGATGATGTTACCTAGAATGGCGATGAAACGTCTGAAAACTAACCTTCCAGCTCAGCGAGCAAACTCGCAATCTTCTCAAAACTCGCAAGGAGAAGAGTAACAGAAGTGAATGTTGGTCCTCCAGAGATTTGGGAAATTGGAGTTGGGAACTAAGGAAATGGAAGATCAATCAAATAGATATTTTGCATGTCATCTATGCGGAGGATAGAATATCCCAGAAATAATTATAAATGAAGACATAAATACGAAGGGTTCAACTTAAAACCATTACAATCACTGGGTAATGGGTACTGACCAAACCATTAGAATTAAAAGTTAACAATTTCCTCAGTCTTGATCGTTCAGGAATCATTGGAGTCACAGATAGTCGCAGGGGAACTGACAGCATTGTTACTTAGTTTGCGAATGACATAAAAATAACTGGAAGGACAGACAGAGTTGAGGAAGCAGGAATTAGACAGTCTAGGAGAGTGGGAAAAGAAGTGTCAGCTGGAAAACAATGTGGGAAAGTGTAAAGTTGTACTTTGGTAGGAAGAATGGTGACTTAGGTTATTTTCTAAATGGGAAAACGATTCAGAAATCTGAAGAACAAAGGAGTTTAAGGAGTTCTAGTTCAGGATTCTCTGAAGGTTAACATGCAGATTCAATCAGCATTTAGGAAGGTGAATGCAACGTTAGCATTCATTGCAAGAGAGCTAGAATACAAAAGCAGGGATGTGCTGCGAATGATGTATGTGGTTTTGGTCAGACAGAATGTGTAATATTGACAGCAGTTTTGGGCCTTGTATCTCAGGAAAGATGTGCTGGCCTTAAAGGTGTCCAAGAAAATTTACAAGAATAATGCTGGGAATGAAGGGCTTGACATATGAGGAGCAATTGAAAATTCTGAGTATATAGTTGATGGAGCTGGAAGGAGAGGGGATCTCTTTGAAACTTGGACAGTACTGAGGGGTGTAGATAGAGTGGACGTGGAGAAGATGTCTCAATTGGCAAGCGAGACTAGGACCTGAGGGCAAAGCCTCCGAGTGAAGGGATGACCCTTTAGAAAGGAGATGAAGAGGAATTTCTTCAGCTGATGGTGAATCTGTGGAACTCATTGTCACAGAAGGCTGTGGAGGCAAACTTATTCAGTGTATTTAAGAGAAAGATAAACAGGCTCTTGATTAGTAAACCAATCAAAGGTTAAAGGGAGAAAACATGAGAACAGGGTTGAGGAATATACCATCCATGATTGAATGGCGGTGCAGACTCAATGGGTCAAATGATCTAATTCTGCTCCAATATCTTATGTCTCATTGTTTTATAGTCTTAAAAGTGGGAAAATCTTACAAATTTATGGAAGGATTTGAGCACAGCAGGATAAGAAATATGACACTAGTGAGTAATGAATATGGACTGGGAAAGAAAAAGGAAAAGGAAAATTAATGATCAAATCCACAACCTGTTTTTTTTTCAGCTGGTATTCTTATCTCTATTAAGGAGGTAACAGGGGTTCAACCCAACCATTTGTGGACACAAAGTTGGCCAAATTTGTCATCTAAATAAGCAGCAAACTTCAACATGGGATTATTCAAATAGAATTAACCCCAAGGTTCTCGTAAGAATTTTTTTGTCTAAACTATCAGAATCAAATATTGATCAATAGCTATTCAGCATATTCTAAAACTTCAATTCCACATAATGCACTTTGAAACACATTTAAAGGTAGTTTCAAGGTTTGAAGGAACATATTACATTGAACAAACTTTCACATTCAACATTGGATCACAACCAGAGCTTCCAGTTTTCAGATACAGGGTGCAGACGATGATGTCATGTAAAGGTTCTTTAGATCCATATTTTATTTCTTGACTGGGCTGCTAACAACTCCTTTTCACCTTACTCAATCATACCTTATTTTGTTTAATCATTCACGTCTTCAAATTTATCACTGATCTAACCTACTGTTTGTGCCTCCAAACACACTCTGCTACTGGATGTACTTAAAGCCTAATGCATGTATGTGACTTTCCAGTTCTTAAAAGGCAGAAATCTGAACTTGTAACTCTCCACAGATGCTGCCTGATTTTGAGTGTTTCCAATATCATCAGCTGGTATTTCAGATCTCCACATCATCTGCAGTATTTTGTCTTACACAAATCTCACTCTTCTTTGTTTAATAACAAATAATTTCACAGCTCAGAAAGAGCCTTGTATAATTGCTTGGCATGCATATACTGAAACCTAATTAGGCTGCGTGCTTTAATTGGGACAGGAAAAATCAACATGTTATAAATACAGTTTGGGAACTTAATATGAACAATTTTGTTCAGAACTTGAAATGCCCTCAAATGACATTAATTTAGCAGTATGGAGCAGGATTTGTTTCAAGCTTTGAGAAATTGGGAAAATGGTAAAAAGGAAGCCCCCTTTGGGTTTGAGAGTGATGCCCACACAAAAACGTTCCACAAGAGCTTAAGCTTAGCTAATACAATTGGTATGGAAGCAACGAATAAGAATTTCAACTTTGATCCTTTTGTGGTATTGAAACTCTCTAGCTATGATTTTGGTTGTCAGAAGAGAAGACAAGTCTTGACCAAATTTTTGTATTTTTATTGTGTACCTTTTACCTTTCCTTTCTTCTTTGGCTTTCTGTTCCACTAGGTCTGTCAAACAGTATAGAGGAGAATCGGATGGTGCAAACTTACTTTCAGTAGTGATGTCCTTCTGAGGGCTGTTGGAACTACCATTGGTCTTTGCATTCTCACATGCAGAGGGCTGTTTAGCCATTGAGATGATGGTATTCTGATTTAGGATGCTCTAGAATCAAGCAATAAAAGGTGACAAGAAATAAGAAACTAACTTAAAAATTGTATGAAAAATTAGTTTAGACATTTAGCACTTAGGGAGACAGACTGTCAATTTCAAGGGCGGGGACTCTCAGAGAACAGTATCAACAGCCAAATTCGCTGCACGTCATTAGCGCTGCTGCATGGGAAAGGAGATATGCGTGGGAAGACTGAAGTAAAAGGGGGATTCGATTGTGTGGAGAATAGATAGACATTTCTGTGGCCCCAAAATAGAAGTGTCAAGGATTTCATAGAATAGCAACAGGATATCCTGGAATAGGAGAGTGAACAGCCAGTGGTCCAAGTACATCTCAGTACCAACAACACGGATGAGAAAAAGGGCTAAAATCCTAAAAGCAGAATATAAGGAGAGTTATGAATCAAGTTGAAGAGCAGGGCCTCAAGGGTGGTGATCTCAGAACGGCATCCAGTGCCACATGCTAGTTGGAGAAGAAATTGCAGGATATGACAGATGAATATGTGGCTCGGGAAACTATACACAGGGGAAGGTTTCAGATTCTTAGGACATTGGGATCGGTTCTGGGGGAACCGGCGCAAAATGGATTGGTTGCATCTGGGCAAAGCCAGGACTGATGTCTAGGGGAAGTATTTGTATGTACAGCTGCAGAGGTCAGAAATAAAATGGCAGCGGGATAGGAATGTATACAGGGAACTGGGGAGAAGGAAGCAAGGTCAAATCCAAAAGACAGATCAGAAATATGTAAAATGACAGGCAGAGAATTGAAGGGCAGGAATCAAACAGGGCTTCACTGGAAAATGATGCAAACAGGATTAAGAATGTTAAGAAGACAAGCCTTAAGGCCTTGTGTGTTAATGCATGGAGGATTTGCAATAAAGTGGATGAATTATTGTGAAAATAGATTTAAACAGGCATGATATAGTTGGGATTACAGAGACGTAGCTCCAGGGTGACCAGCAGTAGGAAGTAACTATCCAGGGGTATCCAATTTTTCGGAAGGACAAAGAAGAAAAGGATATTTAATAGCATTGCTAGTTAAAGAGGAAATTGTGAGGAAGGATATTAACTCCAGTGAAGTGGAGTCTGTATAGGTAGAATTTAAAAGCACAAAGGGACAAAACCAGTAGAGGGAATTATATGTGAGCAACTGGGAATTCAGAAGCAGGGCTCATAGTCTCAGGACATAAGGTAGACCATTCAGCACTGAGATAAACAGAAATGTCATAACCCAGTTAATACCGAGCCTGTGGAATTCTCCGCCACAAAATGCGGTTGAGATCAGAACATTGAATGGTTCCAAAGTGTTAGATATAATTCTTAGTGTTAAAACAAACAAATGACATGGGGAGAAAGTGGGATTGGGTTACTGAGTTGGAAAATCAGCAATGATTATATTGAATGGCAAAGCACACTCCTCGAGCTGAATGGCCGACTCCTGCTCCAATTTTTTTTCCCCAAGCAAAATATTTATAACTTGCACATTTTCCATCACCCATTAAGAATTAGGAACATATACACAAATCATGTGGATGAGAAGAGAAATCACCCAACCTCTACAGTCTCGTAACTAGTATCCTTGGATAGAACAGCTGGTGGTGATAGTTGTGCAGGGAAACAAACAGGTCAGTTATCCAGTACTCCCAATTTATTAAAATATCTTGAGCAAATTTGGGTGAATCCAACAATCATGAGGATTTAGCAGAGAGCATTCACCACCATGTGGGCTCCTGCAGATAAACAGTGCACTTAACTTGGCAAAAGTAATTAGATCATGTATATATTTAGGGGGAGATGGTGGTGATGTCACTGGACTAGTGATCCAAAGACTCAAGACAACTGTTTTGAGGAGACAAATTTCAATCCAACCACAGCAGTTGGTAGAGTGTCAAGTCAATTCATAAAATCTGAAAATGAAAGGCAGTCTCAGTAATGGTGACCACACAACTATCATCAATTGTCTTAGAAATCCATCTAGTTTCTAATGTCCTTTAGAAGGAAATCGACCATCTTTTCTGGAGTCATAAATATTTGGCTCACTCTCAATTGCTTCTCTGACATAGCTGAGCAATATATTCAGTCCAGGGTTAAGTTAGGGATTGGTAGCAAATGGAGAGGGTGGTGGTGTTCGGACAAGTCCTGAGTCCACATGTGCCTCAAAATCCAATCTTCCAAATTGCGGCCCACTCTGTTAATTGAGCTTGTCTGTCTGGTGCAGGTACGGTAGCTCACTTAGCACTGCTGCTTCACTGCACCAGGCACCCAGGTTCAATTCCACACTTGGGTCATTGTGCAAACTCTGCACAAACAACCATTCTCCACATGTCTGTGGGGTTTCCTCTGGGTGCTCTGGTTTACCCCAACATAGTCCAAAGATGTGCAGGTTAGGTGGATTGGCCATACTAAAATTCACATAGTGAACAGGGATGTGCAGGCTAGGTGGATTAATCATGGGAAATGGAAGCTTACAGGGCCTGAGTGTGATGCTCTTCAGAGGGTCAGTGTGGACTTGATGGGCCAAATGGCCTGCCTCCACACTGTAGGGTTTCTATGATTCTATGGAGCGTGTGAAACTGCCACTTATCTGCCTCTGTTGCTGTTCCATTTGAAGACTTTCTACTGTAGTTCCAGTAGCAGGCACTGTTTTCATTGACATCAGTAGATCTGAAGACATACTGGCTGTCTGACTGAGTGGCAGCTCTTTGAGGTGGGACTTACTCCCATATGCAGCAGAAGCCACAATCTCAGATATGCTTAATGGCTGTAAAATACAGTTCAAGCTTTGTTGACTAGCAGAAGCCGGCTTCAAATTTTAAGATATTGTCATTGTCTGGACATGCTGCAAATTACCCTCACATTTTCCACTTCAAATCTACCAACTTGCCAGGTGAACTGTTCTTGTTTTCCAATTGACCTAAGGATAGCATCCTCAATGATGGTCATTTCTTCTGTCCACAATGTCCTCGCTACCACTGTCGACCAGGCAAACATTTGTATCAGGAGCCTGTCCTTTAATCCAATGTCCCTATTGTTTAGTTGCTAAGTGTTGTGTGGGAGAACCACCATACAAATTGGAAAGGGTGGAATTAATTGTTTTCCACAACTACATCAGTATCAAAAACAAAACAATGGAAAGTATAAGCATTCGCTGTGTCATACCCAGTAATCTATGACCTAAAGTCTTTGATTTTATGAACATCATCATTTCCAGCAATGCAAGTCAAGGCACATTCACATGTAGATGCATGTGGTGTTGCTGCATCCATGTCTACGCTGCCCAGAAACAAACACTTCAAAACTTTAGACTTAAGAACTGTTCTCTTCATCTGCCAACTTGGCCACATGAAGGCAAATTTGAGGAACTTGGAATAATATTCATTTTTGGAAGTATATTTTCAAACGTAATCTTTGAGAACAGCAAAGTTCTTGCAGTATCCATCTTCCTGGTTAGATTGAATCCATTCTATCTATAGCTAGTGAGAGTACTGCAGTTTATTTACATTTGCAAATAACACTATTACAAGGAGAGGATCTGATTATAGCTCACATGATTGTTACATCAATAACTCTAAAATAACTGCTAGAATCTGTGCCTGCCAAGATGCTTTCCCATTCTGTTCTAAGCTCCCACAAGGTTAGAGGGAATACTTGATGTTACTCATATATAATGCCTGAATTTTAGCAAGCTGAATACTACAACCAAATGCTACTTGAAGCTAAGCTCATTAGTTGGTCACATATTTACTATACCTGTGAAACCCCATTAGTTGTGCAGAGTTTGGCAATTTGCATACTTTGTTCACTGGTAGAAGGATCATGTGGAGCAATTCCCCAGCTAGCTTTGAAGGAACGCATCATCTCTCCAATATCAGTTAAGACTAAAATAAAGAAAACATATTATCATTTAGTGTACCCATTGCCTAAAGCAGGAGGAGGTATTTGCATCAGCAAAAAAATGAATCAGGTAACAAGCTTCGTTATATAACCTGTCAAAAGCCAAAGCCTTCCCTAGTCCTAGAGAACAATTGGCAGCTCTTTCATTAAAAAGAGGTGACTTATGGTGAGTTTATTCTGAGAATAACCAGGCCTCAAGGAGCAAGGATGAGAAGGAAGGGTCTTCATGGTGTCCTCAGTCAGTATGGGAACAACACCTGAGCTGCGACACATTGTTCAATATCTTTTCATAAATACAATTACTTCACACTGCAGTCTTTCTAGTGCGAAACAACACTTTTCCAATAAAATGGGTATTTATTTTTCAAAGATAACAAGGTGTAGAGCAGGATGAACACAACAGGCCAAACAGCATCAGAGGAGTAGGAAAGCTGACGTTGAGCCCAGAAGGGTCTGAAGAAGGGTCCAGAGGCCCAAAATGTCAGCTTTCCTGTTCCTCTGATGCTGTTTGGCCTGCTGTGTTCGTCCAGCTCTACACCTTGTTATCTCAGATTCTCCAGCATCTGTAGTTCCTACTATCTCTGTTCGTTTTTCAAACTGCCTTTAGCGCTTTAAGTATTCCCTATAGATTGTGCCTGGCTATGGAACAATCTTCCTACATTACAAAAGAGATAAAAACACACAAAATAATTCACGCGAATTTTGTTTTTAAAAACCTTCATGCTTACACCCTTGTTGTGTAAGTTACAGTATGTGTAATTACATTTTGATCAAATTTGAGCAAAATAATCCCAAAATACACCATTGCAGAATCTTACCAGTACTAGGGATAATCTGTGTGGGCATGAGGTTCTTTGTATCATGAACTTGACCTTTGACACACTTTAACCAGACATAAAGTTCCTTATTGGCTACAAACACAAAACAAGACAAATATATTTATTGATACTTGTTAGAATTATCTTTGATGCAACAGAAAATCTAACATGGAGAAGTAACAATCACGACATTTGCATCACTGATGAATCTGCATTTGGAAAAAGGAAAACAGCAAATGTTTCATGTAAATCCAAGAATGGATTTCCTTGGAGCATAAACATAGAAGTTACAACATAATATTAAACTCTGTGTCTTAAAGAGTTCTTAAAATTTACCTTGGAAAAAAGCGAAACTCGATGGTTCTAACCAATATCTACCCATTATGATTCAAGCATTATTTATATAATGGGGTCATTTTCAGCCAACATTTTTTCATTAAAGAACAGAAAGTGCCTTTACACTATATATTCCCCATACATATTACTTCAATACAATCCGAAAACATAACTATATGGAGCACATGGTTGTAAATATATAGTGACAGATAGAATGGGAGAATCCCAGATTTCTTAAAAATTCATTAATGGGATGATGGTGTTGCTAGCTAGGCAGCATTTACTGCCCATCCCTAATTGCCCAGAGGGCAGTTCAGAGTCAACCACATTGCTGTGGGTCTGGAGTCACATCTAGGCCAGACCAGGTAAGGATGGCAGTTTCATTCCCTAAAGGACATTAGTGAACGAGGTGAGCTTTTCTAACAAGTGACAATGGATTCATGGTCATCATTAGATTCTTAATTCCAGATGTTTTATTGAATTCAAATTCCGCCATCTGCTGTGGTGGGATTTGAACCCAGGTCACCAGAACGTTATCTGGGTCTCTGGATTAACAGTCCAGCGATAATACCACTAGGCTATTGCCTCCCCTACCAAAGAAATGAAGATGCCAAAACATTTCAACTGACGTCACACAGGTTTGCACATCCAACCCCGTGTGCCACTGTAAGCTAGACTGAATAGCACAATGGACCTTTGTGTGATGTACAAATCTGCAGCTCAGCTGCAGAAATAGGTCAGGCCCTGACCACGTAAATTAAATAAATGTGTACATTGCATCTGTGGTAAAGTCATTAAGCAAAATAGATGTTGCCAACTAGACTGGAGAAAATATGCTAAAGAGAGAAAATCTTACAAAATGTCATTACTGATTAAGCAACTCAGAATTCTAGATGTTAGAAAGAAAGAAAAAAATGTCCAACAATATTGGGTTGGGTACTGCAATAGATTACCACTTTGTCCTAAATTTGACAAAATTAGTTACATTAAACTTGTAGAAAGTGAATATGTATTGATGTAGCTTTCCATGTCCTCAGAATACCCCAAATCCTTCACGCACCTGTCCCCTTTGAAGTGCACTCATGACAGTAATATAAATAGACAGATACTTTTTACATAGCAAGATGTCACAAGAAGCAATGAGACCGTGACTAAATAATCTTTTTTGATAATGTTCGTTAGAAGTTACAATTTTGGCCAGGATTGAGGAACTGCTTGGAGTAAATGTCAACCATGCAAACCATGTTGTCAACTGTATTTACAATTTACCGTTATTTTAAAGGAAAGTGAAGAAACTGAAAATAACAGTATTTAATGAATTTGTGGCAGATGCAGTAAAATGAAGTTTATAAAGACCAAAGAATAGTCACATAATTGTTACAACTTTAACTCTGTTTCATTCTCCACAGATACTGCCACACAGTTTCTTCAGTATTTACATTTCTATGAAAGTGAATCACAAAACATTCCCTTTTAATCAATACTGGATTCCACTGACCATAAGCAAGAGCATTTTAACGGGTGGATTGAAGATGAATGCTGCACTATATCTTAAGGTTTGAACAGGCATTTCAATTGCATGGCACATTTTCACACATTTTGGCGTAATTTTGAAAACTGCACTGGAACCATGGTTTTCACACATGGGTGATACTGCAGACTAATCAATACATTAATTCATTTAATTCAGGGAATTATGAAGCAACTAGAGAGCAAAATAGTACATGTGAAAAAGTGAAAATTCACAAAACTTTTCACGCCAGTTAGCAGAGAGTATTCTGGGGCTGACATTGAATACAGCTGAAACTGAACAGTGTGTGAACATAGCCTGTATTTTGTTTTATCCACAGATCAATTCAGAAACTGACCTTTAGAACCTCTTCTTCCCCTTGCTTCATAGCAGTCCAAACAGACCACAAATCCACATTTCTGGCAAACCCAATGCATGTTAAACAATGTGGCTTCACATGCATCACACATTTCCTGAACTCCTTTTACTGCTCTCTTCCAGGCTATTTTGGCTGAAACACAAAACAAACACTGTTACTGTATACTGAAACTTTCAGTTAATAGGGGAAAGTTCACCAGTTTCGATTGCTTTTTGCAGCAGTTTACACTACACTATGTTCAAAACTAACAACCAGACAAGGTATGAACTGTTGTATGAAAAGTATGCACGTTAAACATTCTGGAAAATGTTAGAAATGTTGAGACGTAAATTCTGGCAACCAGAAAAAATACAACAGGGCACTTACGGCGTAGTCAAAAAAGGGCAACTAAAAGATGCACTGTTAAATATAAATGCAATGGGAATTTTGACAAATCAACTTGCACTACCTATTTATCTGTCACTTAACCTATCTCCAATTCTAAAACTAGCAAATTTAATCCAGACATTTTTTAAATTAACATAATAAGGGTGATATTCTCGTTGACAGTGTAAGCAGTTATCCAGCGAGTGGCAGCATCAAGCTTCCTGGCACTGGCAATATGGTGAAGAGACATTTCGTTCCCCTGCCATACTGCCACCGATCACTCCTTCCAGCCATTCCATGATGGAGTGGGAAAATTCAACCCAATATTTCAAAACCATCCACAGCACTATGCTCAAAAGATTCAACATGCAACATTAGTTGTCAAGAATTTGAATCCATCAACATGTAAACATTGACACTTCTACTGCAGCAAGTTTCACACTTAGTATGTTTGTTGTATAAACAGACCATGAAAATAGACAGAAGCGAACTATTACCATCAAGTTTAAGCCAACTCATGGCAGTCCTCTCGGATGTCTCTATTTGACAAAACGTATCACCAATATTTCTCAAAATGTATTTCGAAGATTCTAAGTCCAAATCCATGGAATCACTAGGTAACCACAGGCTTATTGCTTCCTCATCACATTGATCTGGAGTTGAAAATCCATCTATCCTTAGTACAGCATTCTTACTGAATGCCAGTCTGCAAAAGTAAAGAGATATAGGTGAATTTACTGAAATCATTTTATACATTATGTGACTGCAACTGTACAGCTGGTAGATTACTGTTTTGATTGATGATAAATAATTTCCAAAAATTAAAGCACTGAGAAGCAAATTCAGCCTTAAATTAGAGCTATCTATTCTAATTCCACCTTCTTATACTTCCCTGTATTCAGCATGTTCAATTTCAAGTACCAACACGATTCTATTTTTAATGAGGACAACACAGTGTGGAGCTGGTGGAACACACTAGGCCAGGTAGCGTAAGAGGAGCAGGAAAGTTGATGCTTCGGATCGGGCAGGGTCAAGGGAGTTGAGAAATAAATAGAGGAGGGGTGGGGCTGGGAAGGTATGTGGGATGGCGATAGGTGAGTGCAGGTAGAGAATGGTGGGGATTGGTCAGTTAGTTTGGATAGATGGGAGAGAAGAGATAATAGGAACTTCAGACGCTGGAGAACCCGACATAAGGTGTACAGCTGGATGAACACAGCAGGGCAAGCAGCATCAGAGGAGCAGGAAAGCTGACATATCGGGCCTCGACAGTTGTGTCAGGACAAGGAGGCAGGGATGACAGGGAGGGTTGGACATGGGATGAGGCCGGGGGTGGGGAGATTTTAAAACTGTGAATTCCACGTTTAGGACATCGGGCTGTAGACTCCCGAAGCAGATTATGAGGTGTTGCTCTTCCAGTTTGCAATGATGTCATTGTGACACTGGAGGAGGCCCAGGATGGACATGTCACCCAAGAAGTGGGAGGCGGGGTTAAAATGGTTGGCAACCAGAAAGTGTTGTCATTTTCACTTACAGACCGCAGATGCTCTACGGAACGGTCTCAGAGTCTATGCTTGATTTCACTGACATAGAGGAGGTTAATGGTGTTACAATGTCAGCTTCAAGGCCACTTTCTTGTTATTTATCCTTTCATGGAATATGTGCGTTGCTGCTCAGCCCCAAATGCCCTTGAATTGAGAGGCATTATCTTCTATTTCAGAAGGCATTTAAGATTAAATCATATTATCGTGGATCTGGAGTCACAGGTAGGTGGACAGATTTCCCTCCCTAAAAGATATTCATGAACAAGATGGGTCGTTATGACGATCAATTATAGCTTCAAGGTCAGCATTAGTATGACCAGATTTTATATATAGATGTAGTGACAATTCAAATTCAACCTACTACCATGAAAGGATTTGAACTGAAATTCCCAGAGGGTTAGCGTGGGCCTCTGGATTACTAGTCAAGTGACATTACCACTGTGGGGTAATCTGTTGCCACCAAATGTAAACTCCAATACGTGAACATACCCCCTCAACTATAACTTTCCATTTCCAACATTTTTTTTCCCCCCAAATGGCTTTGGTATATCTTTTTTAAGGCTCTCGCATTCACCTTATAAGGGCTTCATGATTGCATATCATCACATTCTGGTCACGAAAAGTAGCAACACTATGACTTGAAAAGTCCAAAATTAAATTAAAAAAGGACAGAATTATTTTGTGCCAATGTCCATTTAGTGCTTCAACATGAATAATTTGCAAATATACTGAAAATGACTCAGGGTATGATACAGCCCATAAGTTGAGATAGTTTGAAAATATTATCTACATAACATTGATAGTACAGGCCACAAAATATTGTCACCAAGACTTCTAAAAATCTTTTTTCCATCAAATAGAAATGTAAATTTATTTCAATGAAACACAATATCCACATATACTCAACTTGTATTCATAACACTTGGAGGAAGCACAACAGGTGGCAAAGACGCAAAATATACTCTGGATTAGGGATTTCAACGTCCAACATCAAGTCTGGTTCAGCAGCAGCACCACTACTGACTGAGCTAGTCTGGTCCTGAAGGACATAGCTGCTAGACTGGGTTTATAGCAAATGGTAGGGAAGCCAACAAGAGGAAAAGAACATGATGAGGCTTCACCTCACCCTTACAAATCTGCTGCAGTAAGTCTGTCCATGACATCATTAGTAAGAGTGACCACCAGACAGTCCTTGTGCAGCTGAAGTCCCTCCTTCACATTCAGAATACCTTCCATCATGTTGGGTGGCACTATCACTGTGCTATATGAGACAGACTACGAACAGATCTATCAACTCAAGTTTGGCCATCCGTGGTGCTTTGGCCAACACCAACAGCAGAACTTTCCTCCAGCACAATTGGCCCAGCATATTCCCCACTCAACCATTACCATCAAGCTGGGGGATCAACCCTAGTTCAATGGCGATGCAGGAGGGCAAGCCAGGAGCAGCAGCAGGCATACCTAAAGAGGTGTCAACAGTTTAAAAGGTCCCTTGGGAGGGATATTTCAAGCCGAGAGAGCATATCTTTCAGGTGAGAGGAGCAAGAGTTTAAAAAAAAGACAATCGGGGCAACATTTTTTTTTAAACTGAGTGGTTCGTGTGTGGGATGAACTTCCAAAGGACGTGGAGGAGAAGGGTACAGTTACAACATTTAAAAGATATTTAGATATGTACATCAACAAGAAATATTTGCTGGGTTATGGGCCAAGAGCAGGCACATGAAATAATTTTGCTATTATGGTTGGCATGGACTGGTTAGACCAAAGGATCTATTTCCTTGCTCTATAATTACCAATAAATGAAGTATCAAATGGATGATTCAACTCAGCCTCCTCCAGTGGTTCCCCAATATCACAGACACTAGCCTTTAGCCAAGTCAATTCATCCCACCTGATATCAAGCAACAGTTGGAGGCACTGGGTACTACAAAGGCTATGGGCCCTGACAACTATCCGTCAATAATACTGGAGACTTGTGCTCCTCAACTTACCTCTCATCTAGCCAAGGTCATCCAGAACAGGTACAATTCTGGTGTCTACCTGTCTGTGTGGAAAAGTGCCCAGATATATCCTGTCCATGAATAGCAGGACAAATCCAACCCAGCCAGTTACTGCCCCAATCTCTTCTTGATCATCAGTAAAGTGATGGAAGGTGTATTCAACAGTGCTATCATGTAGCACCTGCTCAGCAATAACTTATTCAGTAACTGAGTTTGGGCCATTTAGCTCCTGATCTCATTACAGCCTTTGTTCAAACACTGGCAAAAAGGAGGTCAGGTGAGAGTAACATCCCTTGACATTAGGGCCCATTCGACAGAGAGTGGCATCAAGGAGCACTTGCAAAACGAGAATCAATGGTCATAAGGGGCAAAGTTTCTGCTGTTGGAGTCATACCTGGCACATAGGATGAGGATTGTGGTTGGCGGAGGCCAATCATTTCAAGTCTAGGACATCTCTGCAGGAGTTCCTCAGGGTAGTGACCTAGTCCCAACCATCTTCAGCTGCTAAATTAATGACCTTCCCTCCAACATAAGGTCAGAAGTGGGGATGTTCGCCAATAATTACAATGTTCAACACTATTCACAACACCTCTGATATTGAAGCAGTCCATGTTCTAGTTACAAGATCTGGATAATATCCAGCTTTGGGGTGATAAATGGGAAGTAACATTCATAGAATTGTAGAATCCCTACAGGGTGGAAATAGGCCCTTCGACCCTATAAATCCACACCAACCTAGAGAGTATCTCACCCAGACCCAACTCCCACCATCTGACTTGAAAATATACTGCTGTTTCTTCCGGGTCACTGGGTCCTGGAATTCTGTCCTTAAGGGCATTGTGGGTCAATTTTTAAAATTTATTTGTGGGATGTCAGCGTCGCTGGCTGACCAGCATTTCTTGCCCATTCCTAGTTGCCCCTTGAGAAGGTGGTGGTGAGCTGCCTTTTTGAACTGCTGCAGTCCTCCTGCTGTGGGTTGACCCACAATGCTATAAGGGAGGGAATTCCAGGTTTTTGACCCAGCGACAGTGAAGGATCAGCAATATATTTCAAAGTCAGGATAGTGAGCGATTTGGAGAGGAACTTGGAGGTGATGGTGTTCCCATACATCTGCTGCCCTTGTCCTTCTAGATGGAAGTGGTCGTGGGTTTGGAAGGTGCTGTCTGAGGATCTTTGGTGAATATAGCACGTGAACTACCATAGTTCAAGAGGGCAGCTCACCAGCACCTTCTCTAGGGTAACTAGGATGGTCAATAAATTCTGGCCAGCCAGCATTGCGTATGTCCAATCAATGAATCAAAAGAAATTAAGTAATCCAGAGATTTTCCCAGGGTGGAAAGCTGATACACTTGCTTTTCCTGATCAAAAAAAAGACACTTACGTGACATATTAACATTTTGTATATGACAGTATTTTCACCCTTAAAGACCACAGGACATTGGCACTGAGTGGTTTTCACAACTAATGAGTACAACTCTTTTGTTATAGCCTCCCCCCTTATCTTTTATGAAGTCCTATCTTCAAACGTTCAGTACTATTAGTAGTTGGCCTAGCTTCAGGATTTCTAAGTAGAACTACTGTGGAACTGGGACCACAATTTATACACAATCAGTAACACTGCCTATGATGGCTCTGTTCGTGCCAGTGAGGATGATGCTCCAGCTAAATATGCAGCATTTGAAATTGAATTACCCCTTCCATAAATTCAGTAGTTTACTTTAAAGTTTCCTTTTGTTCTCATCCTGCCCCAACAACTGGGTTCAATCCATGTACCAGCTGCGACAGTGCCCCACACTTCTGGAGTGGTGCGCTCAAGCTACTTAACCAATTGTTTGTTTCGTGAACAGAGATACGTGTCGGCTTTTGTGGACAATGGCTAATTACAGCAAACTTACTATTAACTAGCATCTAGGATGCCTGGAGTGAACTGATTGATCAAATATTCCAGTTAATCAAGAGATCCAGATAATCAACATAAAAACACCCAATGATTAATAGACAATCACTGTCATACTTTATAAACAGCATAAATCATTTAAATAATAATGCATCTTTGTCGAAAATAAAACTTATCTCCTTCTCAATTACACCCTCAACTAACTTAGAGATTGCCTTAATACAGTAAATGTCCGGTACTCCAGGTGTACAATTTTTGCCAGTTCATCATGAAAGCCGGTTCATACGATGCCAGTTAAAACAAAGTTTGCTGTGCTCACTTATTTTAAATCATTCAGCATCGTCTGCCTTATAATACAAATCACATTTCTAGGATCTTACAGTCATGATGTTGCATCTTAGGACTTGGCCAAGATCTTGCAGTTATATTGATCTATGGCAAACAAAACCTTTCATACTTGACCCATTTACTGTTCTCGGGCATCATCTGACATCAATACAACTGCCTCATTCAAGCCCTCTGGATAATTGGTTCGTCTCTTTACGCTCTCTCATTTTTGCTAATGTTTGATAACTTCAGTGTTTTCATATATGGGTGACATTAGCTATAAGTAGCAGGAAATGACTACATGATTTATGGGCAGCTATCCTACCACTGGGTTTCACATGGCAGAGACAATAGAACCAATAGCTGGAAGTGGTGACACAAATTAGTGGCTGCAGCACCTTAGCAGCAAGGATGAACATCAAAATCAACAGTACACATGATGACTGACAACGATAGACAATTACATTAGTAGCTGAACAATACTTTGCCCAAGATATGAAACAAAAGCAGAAACTGCTGGCAAAACTTGTCAGATCCAGCAGCATTTGTGCTAAGAAAGCCAAGTTAGCATTTCAAGTCCACTGACTCTTTGTCAGTGGTGATCAATTGCGTTGAAGAGTCACTGGGCTCGAAACGTTCAGTCTGCTTTCTTCCCACAGATACTGCTAGACCTGCTGAGTTCTGCCAGCAATTTCTGTTTTTGTTTCAGATCTCCAGCATTCACAGTTCTTTGTTTTATTTCTTAATTAGATGCCCTGGTTCTGCAGACCAAATTCTGTTCTCTTAACAAGATTAATTAACTTGATGATTTGCTAATACTGACCTGAACCAATCTACTTTTCATCCTGAAAGGCCAGAATAACAATGATACAATCAACTTGTAATTTAGGACCCAAATTTAAGTTTACATACCGGCGGAAATAGTAGAATCTGCAGAATACCGCTGACTGACTGGATTCCTCATTCTTCCTGTAACGCACCATACGACATTCTCTACACTTTTGAAGATTTGGTGCTATCTCAGAGCATGAGCCATCTTGCAGAAAAGATTCTCCAGTTTGTTTAAGTTTCTTAACTTTCCGCCAGTCCTTCAACACTGACCGTGGTAAACCATCTGTAAAAAAAGAACAAGTGTCTTGAAGCCTACAGAATTGTAAAAACTTCTGACAACAGTGTATTTTAAGCAAACATAAGTGACTTATTTTAGGCGTACCTGTATTCATTCTGAGTCACCTAGCTCTCCGAAAAACACCCATTTAAAAAAAAATCAGACACTCATTTCTTAACCAGTATTAAAATAATGTCATTCTCATGCAGTAATTTGTTAAAAGCACTCGGGCAGTAATCTCACCTAGTGCTACAGCCTTCAGTGAACTGTCTGTTCCAGCTAAGACGTTCTTATATCTAGAAAAACTGGAACGCTGCTTTAACTACAAAATCTAGCATACTTCAATTGTTACCTTGAAGTTGAAAAGGTCAACATGGAAGTAGAAACCCTTCACAGACAAAGAACACAGCAAAAACCTATCCAAAGTGAATTGCTAAGAGTGGTTATTTCCAAATTATGCGAAAAATCCAAAGACAACTGGTAGTTATCAACCAAAATACTGCAGATCCTCGAAATCTTAAACAAACACAAAGAATGCTGGAGAAACTCAGCAGGTCCAATGTTAGCATTTATGGAGAGGGAAGCAGCTTTAAGAAATTTCAAGTCTGGTATGACTCTTCTGCAGAATACACTGGTGGTAACTGAAAGCCCTATTACAAAAAAAGGACTGCAAAATGTCACAAGGTTAATAATGGCTTTCTCACTTGTCCAAGGCCACGATATACAATTGATCTCCATCTGAAGAGCAATTTTTGTACCTAATGCATAAATTGAGTTCCAAAGGGCGTCAGCAAAGAATGCAAACCCACCAACTGATAGCTCACGTAATTCTTGGAAAGACCCTCTGCAAGCACACATAAGAACACAAGAAAGATGAGCAGGAGTGGCCCATTTTTCCCTTTAAGTCTTTCCCACTACTCAACAAGATAAAGGCTGGTCTGTCCCAACCCTGAACTCCTCTTTTGTGACTGCTCAGCATAACCATCAATTCCCTGATATTTCAAAAGTTTTTTATCCCCACTTTTTGAGTGATCTAGTCTCCAAGGTAGAGAATTCCAGACGTTCACTTCCCCCAGGGAGAAGAAATTCCTTGGTTTCTTAGTTTTAAATGTGTCCTCAATCTGGAACAATGTCCCCAGTTCGGGATGCACCCACTAGTGGAAATATCTTCTCAACATCTAGCCTGTACAGTTATTTCAAAACATACTATTGTTTCTTCTAAACTCTAATGAATGAAGGCCTAACTTTTTCCACATGTTCTTAATAATTCAACCCTTTCATCCCAGGAATCAGCCTAGTAAATTTCATTTGAACAATTCCGATTGCCAATAAAAGCTTTCTTACATATTGGGAAAAAAACTGGACAGAGTATTCAAGTGCATCCTCAACAACATCCCACACAGTTGTAACAAGATTCCTCAATCTTTCGACTCCAAATCCCAGCAATAAAGGCCAAAATTCCATTTGCTTTCTCAACTTGCCGCAATTGCATCGTAATAATTTGCATTTCATGCACAAGGTCACCTTCGATGTTGCACTTTCTGGAATTCCTTTTCATTTAACTAATAGGCTGCTTTTTGATCCTTCCTACCAAAGTGCATGACCTCACACTTTCCCACACTGCACTCAATTTGACAAGCTTTTGCTCACTCAGATAAGCTAAAACCTGCTGGAGATTCAGGTTGTCCACACTACATGCTCTCTCCTTGTTTTCTTGTATCATCAGTAAATTTGGATTCTTGACACAGTGCTCTTCCTTTGTGGCACTCCATTAATGGTGGTGAGGAATTCAGCAATAGTAATGCCATTAAATGTCATGAGGAAATGACTGGGTTCTCTCTTGTTGAAGACTGTCATTGCCTGACACCTATATGGCACAACATTTACCTATGCTCATGTTACAAGGTTCATGAAACTATGAATTTCTACCTTCAGACAGCACATTAAACAGCAACTTGGACCAAAAATTAATGCACAGCACAAAGACCTCTTTGGAGGCTCTAACTGGGCACTGGCAAAACAGAAAAATTGCCTATCTGCAACATGCTCAAATAGAACTAATATCCAAAAGTACTGAACATCTGTTGAACCTAGGAGTCTGGTGATGTGACATGTTGCTGGAAGAAATTCTAGAGGACACAATGCACCTTGCACATCAGTCAAACTGCATTTTTTTTTAAAATTCATTCAGGGAATGTGGGCTTATTTCCCATCCCCATTTGGCCTTCTTGAAAGGCTGCAGTCCATGTGGTCTACGCAGATCCACAATGTTGGAAGGGAGGAAGTTCCAGGATTTTAACCATCAACATGGATGGAATGGTGACATTTTCCCAAGTTGGAGCAAGGTATGTTTTGGAGAGAAACTTAAAGGTGCTGGCCTTCCAATTCATCTGTTACCTTGATCCTTCTAGACAATAGTTGTTATTGGTTTGAAAGATGCTGTTTATGGAGGGATGGTCAAATTCAGTAGTCAAACGTATCGATAATAGAGTCGCTACTCTACATCAGTGATGGTGGAAGTGAATGTTTGTGAATGCGGTGCCAATCAACTGGACCGCTTTGTCGTGGATACTGCCAAGCTTCTCAACTGTTGTCCAGGCAACTGGGGAATATTCCATCACACTCATGACTTGTGGATGGTGGACAGGCTTTGGGGAGTCAAGAAGGGTGTCAGTCACCACAAGGTTCTAAGTTACTTATCTGCTCTTGTCACCACTTTTATGGCTAGTCCAGTTCAGTTTCTGGTCAATGGTGACCAGAAGAATTTTGATAGCGGAGGTTTCAATGATGGTAGTATTAATGAACATCAAGGAACACTTGCTATATTGTCTCTTATTGGAGGCAGCCATTGTCTGGAATTTATGGCACAAATGTTACTTGCCACTTTTCAGCCAAAGCCTGCATACTGTCCAGTCCTTCCTGCATTTGGACATGAAATGCTTCAATGTCTTAGGAGTCGTAAACAGTGTCACAGGTAGTCACTTATAGAGCAGCTGAAGATGGTTGGGCCAAGAACACTACCCTGAGGAACTCCTGAATGAACGTCCTGGCTCTAACGTGACTGACCTCCAACAAACACAATCATCTTTCTTTGTAGTAGGTACAAGTCCAACCAGTGAGGAGTATGCTTCCCTCCTCCCCACCTGATTTCCACAGTCAATACAGTTTTGCAAGAGATCCTTGATGCAACACAGTCAAATATGGTCTTGATATTATGAGCAGTCACTTGGATTTTCCCTCTGGAATTCAGCCCTTTTGGCAATGTTTGCACCAGGCTGTCATCAGGTCTTGGGTTGCATGACCCTGGCAGAACCCAAACTGAGCAGTGAGTTTGTTATTCACATATGAGCTCAGACAAGTGATGGTAGAGCATTTACTGAAGGTGGGAACGACAGAAAAGTCTCGTCATGTCATCAGTCAAAGCTCAACACAAATAAATGCCCTGTTTCAATCGGAGTGACTTGATAGTAACCAGGCATGGGAACCAGAGTTTATTTTGTTTCAATCGCTATCTAACAGGTGATGCAACCAAATTTAACATTCTGCTGGTATCAGCAACCACACAACAGTAGAAGGATTGAACCTGGGATCTCTGCTTCATAAAGCAAAGTACCAACAAATAACGCATGAGAACAGCTGTGCATTACTATTCCAGATGACAAGGATGAGGAAAAAGCAGGCCCAAAGTCACATGAGCAAGATTTTGTCTCATTTGTTAACACAAAGATCATAGCTTCCCACTGTTTCTTGGCCATCATGATTAACAATGCAAATGAGAAGAGGAGAGTGTGTTATAATTCTGCCCATGCATGTCCTATTCAAAACCATTTGCACCAATCAACCAAAGTTTGATGGCCTGACGAAAATTGCTTCAAGTTGGTGGAAAATCTTGATACAGTTTACAAGTGAAACTATGTACAAAGTGAAATTGTTTTCAGGGGTGAAAAGCATTTTTACACTGAGTTATTAATCAATAACACAATGTAAACAGAAAAATCTGAAACAAGTAGAAATTCTATGACTTCATGGAATCACAAGCTAAAACAAAATGCTGCAGATATCTTGAAGTAAGTTACTGTGGGGTTCCTGCAATGTGGCAGTAAAACAGAGACTTGCACTCCAATTGTTCAATATCACCTTGGGAAGACACTGAGCATAGAGTTAGTAATCCATTAGGAATGGAAAAAAAGTTTTAAGACAGAGGAGTAGAGATAGGCCATTCAGCCCATCATCTCTGCCATTTAATGGCTGATCTGATCATCCACAATTTCACTTTTTTACTTCTTCCACATATCCCTGGATTCCCTTACTGTTTAAAAGTCCATTTCTGCCTTAATTATTCTGAATGGCCTAGCATCGACAGCCCTCTGTGGTAAAGAATTCCACAGAATCACTACCGTTTGACAGAAGAGACTCCTATTCATCTATGTCTTAAATGGGCAACCTCTTACTTGGAGATTATGCTCTCTGCTCCTACACTCTCCATCAAGAGGAAACCATCTCTCTGCATCTACATGTTTTAATAAAATCTTCTCTCATCTTCCGAACCTCAATGAGTACAAACCCAACCTACTCAACCTCTTGTCATAAGAAGATCCCTTCATATCCAGGATCATCAAGTGAACCTTCTATGGACTGCCTGTAATGCCAGAATATCCTTCCTTAGATAAGGTGACTAAAACTATTTGAAGTATTCCAGCGATAGTCTAACTTGAGACTTGTATTGTTGTAGCAAGACTTGCCAATTTTTATAGCACACTCTCAATGAAATAAAGGCCAATATTCAATTTGCCTTTCCTATTACCCACTGATCTTGGATACTAGTATTTTAATGACCTAGGGTCCATCATTCTGCGTATTCTAGATTATCTGAGCAGTCAGTTGGTATATCTCTGGGCTGAAAAAGGAATGTACACAAATGTACAAGGGCAAAACTAAACTTCTCCCTTCAACTGGCAAGATTGTGTGAAAAAACAATTCATGAAAAGTGATTAAAAACTTGACCAAGCAAATAGTCACATCAGTTCTAGGCAGAAAGTCTCTTTACACACGTTACTGGATCACAATACCATTTAATAATATCAAGCACCACAAAAAGTTATGCAAATGACAAAAATACTTTGATCAATTAATTAATTAATTACATCAAGGTCTGGATTTTCATCACTGAGCTGGAAAGCAGGAGTATCAAATATTCCTGGCTTTGTGCACATTGGAAACAAGAAAGTTGGAGGGAGCTTAAGGTTGAGGGCAGGCCAGCTAACCTGGTGACAAGGTCAGATGCAGCCAAGCCTGCTTCTACACACACCCATCATCCGCCACACACTTCTGTGACCCATGCACCCACATCCCAATGCCTCTAACATCCTCCATGCCAGATTATGAGGTCCCAACTACCTCCATGGCCCCTCATTCCTGACTATGATCCTCTACCTACCCCCAAGGCCCCGTCACTCTGAACCAATGGCTCCTCATGACATGATATGTAACTTTGATACTCATATGTTGTACAAGTAATGAATCCATTGGGATAACAGTACATGTTAATGTCATTTATGCCTTACTCAGGGAAAACATTGCTGATTGACAGCTCTAGTTTTTTGATTTATGCTGCTAAATTTACAACATTTATTGACACACGGGTGAGAAATTTCAAGTGCGTGGAGCTTCTGTTATTGATACTTTAAAAGCCTATAAGATTGACAGTTTTATTGACTGGTAGCAAGTGATACAGCAGGATATGCATGTTCTTTCTTACAAAGCTTTTTTTTAAAACACATGCTATTCTTAATACAGGCTTTAATCCTGGGTAAATGGGAATTAAAGTGCCTCACTTAGCATGGGTGGGGGGGGGGGGGGGGGGGGAGAGAGAGATAGAGGTGAAGAAAGAGCAGACACCATGATGTGGGGGCATAAAGGAGGACCATTTGAAGTAATGTTTCCTCATGCAGACTATGGTTCATGGCACTTTCAAGATTCCAAGAACCTGAAATCCTGTAAATGCTGGCTGGGTTCCATGAAAATTGCAGGTGATTAAGTTATGCGTATCCCCATAATCGAGGTGAGGAGTTCAAAATGTAGGTTTGCAAACCGAACCAACCCACATCTGAAAAAGGCATGGTGAAAACTGAAAACCCAGTAACAGGGTCAGAAATCCTGGAATTAGGACCTGCCTTCCATTTTTAGAGGGCTCCCAAGATATTACCATACCAAAAATCCATGCTACTTTCGACTTTCAAATATACAGCCTTTCTTACAGATTTTATAGTCAAAATGTTCCTATCAAACTGTATTACGTGGTCATCTTATTTACAAAGCATGACAATTGAACTTTGAGACCACAGAATTCCTCAGATACTTAAATAGTTTGGTAGTAAAATTGGGCCCTTGGTCTGACTGAATGTCCCTGGGTAATCCATAACGGGTAAGGAAAGCAAGCAACTCCTCTACCACCTTTTCTGCCTTGACATTCCATAATGGAACTGCCTCCGGAAACCTGGTAATCACATCCATCATGGTTAGCAAATACTAGTTTCCACTTTTGGTTTTAGGGAGGGGACCTAAACGATCAATCATAACCCATGTGAAGGGTTCTTCAACTGTGAGAATTAGAATCAAAAGGTGCTGGTTTTATTACCGCCTGTGGCTTTCCTACTATCTGACACATAAGACAGATACAGCAAAATTCAACCACATCTTTATGTAATCCAGACTAATGCTTCTGTATCTTGGCCTAAAGTCTTCCCTACTCCTAGGTGACCTCCTATAGGTAATGTGTGCGCTACCCAGAATACTTTCTGTCTGTATGCTACTGGCAACAGAATCTGGTCCACATCTGCCATTTCTCATCTAAACTAACTTGCTAAGGTCTCCATTTCCACCTTAAGATTTTATCCTTAAAGGTAACAACAATCTGAAATACATTCTGATTCCTAAACGGAGTAGGTTTTCTGATATGTATCATTTATCGTCTCATCTTTCAGAACTAAACATCTCTGCCTGATCCTCTATCTACTTCGGTTTTTCCCTGTACCATTTCATTAGAGTGTCAGCTAACTGGACCTCAACTCCTTCATCTTTCTCCTTTGTTTTCCTTTCTTGATTTAACTTAGACTGTGGGATCTTGTCACTACACCATCCAGAAAAATTTCAAGATATTTCCTTTTAACTGCTCAGTACCCCGGTTTTATTTTGGCTTCTCCACTACAAAGGGCATCACTCCTACCTGTGATCCAGCTGTATTGTTTCCAAGAATAAACTGTATTCCCATTTTTTCAATCGCTCCCACTATCACTTCCTCAGTCTTGATTGGACTTTCTAGCCTTATCTTACACAGGGGAACACTAATCCCATCTCAATTTATTCAGAGATCCCACAGTTGGATTATGTACCTGAGGTGAGAGAAAGATTAAACAGGAATAGGTGAATTAGCTGTACAACATTTGAAGGTGGTATAGAACATAATGAAGCAAAAAGCAGAAAAGAAATCTAAAATTTGAACATCACTCTCTCAGGCAATATATCAGAAGGAGTGCAAATATTTTCATCTCCCACTATTAGAGACTGGCCTGCTCCATTATCTCTCATTATTTTAACTTCTTTACCTATTCCCCCTATTCTACCCAAGTAAACCATACCCATATAGGTGATATCTTACTATCCAGCCTGTGATTAGGCTGCGTACTCTCCTGCAGCTCCTTGACTTCTCTTGGGATTTCCTTCACTACCTCGACTAATCCCACTGGTTTAAGAGTCTTTCACCACATCTTTTTTCTGGGTGCCTTTCTTAAACCACCAGCACTGTGACTGTCCCCCACCTTACTGCAGTGAAAACACCTGAGGTCTCTCACCTCTTTTCCACCCTCTTGAGCTTCTTTTATCACGTGGTAAACTGTTCCTAATATGATCTACATTTTGTTTTTCATTGGAGGATCTCCATCTTTCCCAATTTCTATCTTTCATGGAACGTAATTGCTGTTGGATGCTAGACTTCGATCTATGCAGTAATGTGTAGTTAGTTTTCTATCATCTCTGCAGTTGTTCTCAATCTTTTAACTTTCTGTTCCTCAACATGAGATCTTATCACTTCTGGAAGTGAGTTTTTAAACTCCTCCAGCTGAATAACATCTAAGTTCCTGATATATCTTCTATCTTTAATGTTCTCATCCATCTATCAAAATTGCTTTGTTTAATTCATTCAAACTCAATTCATGACTGACCTGGTTCTTTTCTTATATTTCTGAACCATTGTCTATACATTTCTGGTACCAATTCGTGGGCACTGCAATCAAAATAGCCTGTTTTATTTCTTCATATTCGCTTGATATCTCCTCTGACAGCACTGCAAACACCTCACTAGCCCTACTTACCAACTTTGTCTGATTTAAGATTACTCACGTAAACTCTGGCCAGCTCATCTGCTTAGCCAATCTCTCAAAAGGAAATTAAAAAGGTTTCTACACGTTTTTCATCAATTTTTGATAATATTTTTACATATTTGTATATATATCTCTACCAGGTCTTTGGCTACGATGGCTTTGTTTATCATCATTCCCTCCTCACTATGCCTATCTTCTACCTTCATTTCCATCATTTTAAGTCAGCTATTCGGTCTAATCTGCAACTTCCGAAGTTCAAACTCTCTCTCTTTCTCCCTTTCTTCTCTCTTTTTGTCTTTCTTCTGTCCGTAACTGTTAATCAAACAGTTTCAGTTCCTTTTCCTGTTCAAGCTGCTTCATCTGCAATTGAATTCTAGCCTTTCCAAAGATCTTGATGGCCTTCCAACAAATTTAAATGTCGAGCTATTGCTGTAATTACCTCTTCTTTTTGCACAGCCAAAAGGCAACCCCAACTCCAGCTTGGCTGCCAATTCCAGCAGCTTTTCCTTGCTCACCTTTTGTAAAACCTCCAAAGTTATTTCTTCCACCCACAGAAAACTCTTAGTGACTGAAAGAGACATTACCTCATTTTTGATTTAACTAACAAGGCACAACTAAAATTAAACAGTTGGCACTTCTCACCTAAGTTTATTTAAAGATCTAGGACACTAGTCCCCAAGTCTGTTTAAATCTGCTAGAATCTTTCATCGCCTAAATCTGTCCAAATCCATCCAGATCCAATCTGACTCAACCTGTCCAAATCTGAGACCCAAGCTGGCCAGATACCGGATGAGCATCAAATCTGTTATAAAGTGGAGGTTGATCCTCTCTGAGCACTAAAACTGAAATACCAAAAGAGATGTACCATGCCCTATAATCTGTTAAAAAGGAGTATGAAAAGTGGTGTAACCCACTTTCCAGCGACTTCTGATGGTTAAGTAAAATAAACCCTTGACATGCGCTTTACTATTCATGAACAAGCAAGATTCTGCTGAATGCTCTGTCGAGAACTCCTTCTCCGCCAAATTCTTCTGTCAGCAATATTAACTAGTTGTTCCACAGGTACCTGTGATTTAGATGGTGCTTCCTCTCAAACTTAGCGAAAACTGTGAGAGCTTGCAATTCTCTCTCAACAGTTGAGAGCTGTTAACTCTTGCATATGGTAGTTCACGCTTCTGTCTTTGCCCAACTGCCCCTTCTTTTATGCCCTTGAATGATATATCAGTTTATCACAATAGGATTGATCCTATGTTGTCAAAACCATGAGGTTTAAATTTAATTGGTTTTTGGTGCCTGGTTTCAATTAACTGGCTAAATTCAAACTTGTTGTCTTGATAAAACAAAACTGTTGCTTGGCCTGCTAATGATGCAGCCTTTTTGATACAAATGTTTCAATTCAAATGCTCTGTGCACCTGCAAAGCCACAAGCTGCTGCCCACAGACATCCTTTTGAATATCTAAACATAAAAAAAAATTATTTAAAGGGACCATGCACTGCCTTCCCCCATAGCATTTTACAAACACCAATATTTTACAAACATCTAATTCTAACAACCTGCCTCCCAGTCCACAAATACTCTATCCAACTTCGCAACACGGCACAAGATACATGTTCGCGATGTTGGGAGACAATATTAATATGGATAGAGGACTATCTAACTAATAAGCAGAGAATTATATTCAGGTTGGCAAACCAATTCGTGGTGTACCAGAAAGATCAGATCTGGGGCCTCTAATATTTATTAATGACTTCTATTAAATGACTAAGTACATTGTAGCCAAGTT